>NC_069106.1:2047230-2372095 GCF_947172395.1 Bicyclus anynana | reverse complement strand
AACTAAAATTGACAGCGCCATAGACAAATGACATTATAACCGCCATTACCAAATGACAATTATGACATTAGCGCCGTCTACGGGACTTGTTTCATGAAGAGGACTTTAGTAATCTGAGTGGGATAACAGTATTATAATTAAATTTTTCTATTTCTTTACAATATTTTCTATCTCAGAATTGAAATTTAATGATATGAGAGTGGATACAAAGATGACGCACAGGTAGGCAAAGATTTTATACTATTAGATATGTTACATCACAAGTGATCCGAATTTAGCTAGTCTAGTCCGAAGCTAGCTAGCTGCATGCACAATGTTGTGTTTACTTACATTATACAGGATGTCCCGTAATTAATGGATAAAACGCAAATGATAGGTATATAATTATCTTAAACAAATTTGAATAGTTTTCCAAAAATCCCTAGGGTGACCAAGTTATATTTATTTTTCGGATTCATCTTCTAAGATGACCTGATTTAAATAAAATGTCCTGTAAAAAAATGTATGGGACTGAAGTGTATTATCATTTTAAAAAGTGGTACACTTATTGAGATTTGTAAATTAGTATAAAATTTGTGTCTACTTTATTTTTTAGTTACAAAATGGCTGGCATAAATGTATGGGACTGTGATTTTTCGATACAATAAAAATTTTTGAAGTGACATTTTAATTTTTTTTTTCAAAATTTATTATAATATCTGCCTACTTGCCTAAATTTACTAATGCAGTAATTTGTTACTTGTTATTTAAAAAATAAATTAAATAAAAATTTACTTCCCTATCAGATCTGTAGTAGGTATGTCAAAATTCTTGTTTATTCAATTAATAGAGCATTTTTGTATTCATTTGGGATTAAAAAACGATTTTTTTTATCTACGCTTACTCACAGATCTGTTGTGCATCAAATGCTAAAAGAGATCTAAATAAAAATTTACCTATTTATTCATAAATAGCTATTACACTTACTTATCATACAACTCTACATTGAAAACAATTTTTGAGTATTTAAATAAAATTAAGACAATTAGCCACCTTCGTTCGCCTCAGTTTCGACGCGTCAGTGACATGTCTAATAGTGTAAAATCTTTGGGGATAACAGTATTATAATTTAAATATTCAATTTCTTTACAATATTTTTATACATCAGAATTGAAATATTATGATACGAGAGTAGATTAAAGAGATAAAGCATATGTAGCACATATAAGTCGCGCAGTGTCGGAGGCGGCGACATGTGACTGTGAACGTGCGTGGAATATCTTCACTCAGACTCTTATTATATTTGCGGGGCTTGTATAAAATATACAAGGAGTTGCGGGGACGAGCTCACTGCGTGTGGAGTAGGACACTGTTCATTTTACTCTCAGCTGACCGGAGGGCCTAGTGGCAGTTTGATACTGTGACTATCGCGTTAACGTAAACGCTAAAGGAATTGAAACAGCGCCAACTAGTGGCATTGCTGCATAATTGTTTTAACTCCATATAAATTCTCGTTTACGTTAACGGGATAGTAATAGTATGAAAATATTGAAAACTCCCACTAGGCACACTGTTCATTTTACTCTCAGCTGACCGGAGGGCCTTGTGGCAGTTTGATACTGTGACTATCGCGTTAACGTAAACGCTAAAGGAATTGAAACAGCGCCAACTAGTGGCATTGCTGCATAATTGTTTCAACTCCATATGAATTCGCGTTTACGTTAACGCGATAGTAACAGTATGAAAATATTGAAAACTCCCACTAGGCACACTGTTCATTTTACTCTAAGCTGACTGGAGGGCCTAGTGGCAGTTTGATACTGTGACGTTTGTAGCGTAAACGCAAATTTCTAAGGAATTGAAACAGCGCCATCTAGTGGCACTACTGCATAAAATTTCAATTCCATAAAAAATCGCGTTTACGTTAACGCGATAGTAACAGTATGAAAATATTGAAAACTCCCACTAGGCACACTGTTCAGTATTTCGGTCTTTAATATCAACCTATTGAAATAAACATCAAATCAATTGACAAAATGTCATCTACATCATCATTATCGAGCTCGAGTCTCCTCTCAGAATGAGAGGGATTAGGTCAATAGTCCACCACGCTGGCCCAATGCGGATTGGCAGACTTCACACACGCAGAGAATTAAGAAAATTCTCTGGTGTGCAGGTTTCCTCACGATGTTTTTCTTCACTTAATTAAATTTCTTAAATATACATACTATATGATATCCACCAGTAAGCACCGGATGACAGTTATATTTTGTATTATAGTATGTAGATGATATTTGTCAATTGGTCGATTTGTTGTTTATTTTAATAAGTTGATAATAAATATCAAAAAAGGACATATACCAGCTGGAATGGAATGGAATGGATATAACGGAATGGAATAGAACGAAATATAACGGAATAGAATGGTATAAGATCGGAAGAGAACGGAACTTTACAACATTTTCATTTTTAATTGTTTATAATATATTTTTTATATTTTAATTATTTGGCTCACTGTTGAGCACGAGCCTCCTCTCAGAATGAAAGGGTTTAGACTAATATTCCAGTAGTCAATACGGATTGGCAGACTTCACTTAAAGAATTAAGAAAACTCTCAGGTATACAGGTTTTCTTACGATGTTTTTTTCTTCGCCGTTTGAGACTCGTGATATTTAATTTCCTAAAATGCACATCATTGGAGGTGCATGCTTCAAAACGATTCGAACCTACGCCCTCCGAATCAAAGGCAGAGGTCATATCAACTGAGCTTTCACAGCTCTATAACCTTACTTAAAAGTATATTTAAAGAAAAATATTCCGTTTCCATACTTTTCTACCTTCCTCGTTCCATCATCTTATGATGCAGTGATATATCCCGACTCCGCCTACAATGTTGAGGGTAAGTACTTTAAGAAATCCGCTTGTATTGTACACATATATGTGATGTATGGCACTGTACGTGTGTATGTCACCAATATTTAAAGACTAGTAGTCTGTTTGATAGCTTCGGTTGTATCCAGGGTCATTGGAAACGTATAGCGATCTCTTTAAGGGGTGATAGTATGAATCATTAGCTATCAAATTGAATTGGGTTATACGGGGCAAAAATGTACCGATTTCGAAAAAAAAAGCTTTTTTATTTTAAGAAATGTGGGTTACTCTACTTTGAAGTGGATTATAAAATAAAAATTAAGTATTTAGTGGTTGTTTTTGGTGTTTCTAGGTAGGTAGGCAACAATTACATAATAATAATACAAAAAATAACAAAATAATAATACAAAAATAACCATTAAATGCGTAAGTTTTATTTTGTATATTCGGTGAAAAATTAATAAGGAAAAACTAATTCATTTATTTGTCACAACGATGCTTGGAAGAAATTGTATTGGCTTTCATCTTCATGCAAGAAGTAGAATTGAATATTTTATAGAAATAGAATTGATTAGATTAGCAGGTTTCACCCGCATAGTTCCCGTTCCCGTGAGAATACGGGGATGAAATATGACACTCACAAACAACGTGATTTTCTACTGATAATTGAAAACAAAATTAGTTCAGAAGATCCAGAGATGATAAAAAACTGTAAAGAATGATGATTTCAAAAGAAAAACTGTTGTGTTTTTTACCGGCTCTTCAAAACAGAACCTTCATAACCGGTAGTAGAGTATTTAAAAATAATCAAATCATTTAATTTTTGAATTGATTACGAAAAATATTATAACAAAATCTCAAACAAATCCGCACAAAAATACCAGTATACCAATAACAGGCAAATCCAATTTTGTAATAGCAGTTATTATATCGTATGAAAAATCCTCTCTTTGATCATTTGCCTTCTTTTCGGCCCCTTGTTGAGTGCCCCCTCCCACCCGGGGGTAACAGAGCGTCCCTTTTAACGCCGTGGAAATATTATATGTGGAAAAGTGTAATTTAAAACCTCTTTGGTACAATGGTTAGTCTATGGCTAAGTTTTTTTTTATTGAATGGTAAGTTTGCTCCCTTGTATTTTGGCAATAGGGATGATGACAGTTTTTTAAATTGTATATAAATTAAGAGTACCTATGCTAATAGTAAAGCCATTTTGTAAAAGTAACAGGGTATCTGCGATCATTACTTTAGGAGCTACAGGGATTTAAAGGGTCAGATTTGCGGCTCTGCCCTGAAAAACGCCCCATACAAAATGGTACGAATTAATGACGTCGTAGGTACATAATGATCGTTAGATTTGTATGGGTGTTCAAACAAAATTACTAATATATTGGATACTGGCGGACGCCCGCGACTTCGTCCGCGTAAAAATTGATGTAAAAATTCTCTACCTCTACCTTACCCTGTTCGTAAACCTACCCAACCCTAACCTACCCTACCCCTACCTTCCTCCTAACCTACCACTGACCCTAACTCTTCCCTACCCCTACCTTACCCCTACCCTAACCCTACCCTATCCGTACCCTACCCCTACCCTACCTTACCCCTATCCTACTCCTCCCCTACCCTATACGTTCTATATCCTTCCCCTACCTCTACCTTGCCCCTACCCTACACTACCCCTACCTTATCCGTACCCTACCCTACCCTACCCTACACTTTTCCTAAATTACCCCTACCCTACCTCTATCCTACCCCTTCCCTACCCCTATCCTATCCCTACCCTCAGCAAAATTGGTCTAGCCTTTTGTGCGTGGTGCAATGACCAAAAGACTATAATTTCCCAAGCGACTTCTATCCTAATACTATAAAGAGATAAAGTTTGTGTGGTTGTCGGGGGTAATCTCGGGATCTACTGGACCGATTTGGAAAATTCTTTTACCAATAGAAAGCTACATTATTTGCGAGTGTCATAGGCTATGTTTGGTCCTCGTATTCACACGGGAACGGGAACCACGTAATTGAAACCGCGGGGCGTCATATAGCGGCATTTTTGCGACTTTCAGAAATTTTGTATTATCTCCGAAACTATTTAAGTAATTAACATACTGTAAAGGGCAAATCTTATCTCTATAATATCCTTGTGATTATTTAATAATTTATTTTGATAAGGATTTAAGTTTAGTTGTGTAAATAATGACGTAAACCTTACTTTAAAATTTAAATAATTTAATAAAGTACTAAAGGTACTATATCTGCTAAAATATAAAAGATAGATATATAGTGTCGCGGACTTTTTTGTAGAACTTTTAAAGGTTCAAAAAGCCTCCATACATTTTTTTCAGTTATACGCAATGGTTGAGGCACCGCATGCGAATAAGTAAGTTTTTCGGTCCGACCTGTAAGAGAAAACCCGCGATAACTCAGTAGTTATATATGATATAAATATAAAATATAGTCTATAGCACTCCCCGATAACGTAGCATTCTACTGGTGAAAGAATTTTTAAAATCGGACCAGTAGTTCCGAAGATTACCCCATTTCAAAAAATTGTTACAAACTTACAAACTTACAAACTTTACTTCTTTATAATATTAGTATAGATTTGTGCGTTTAATTTTATATTTCACTTATTAAAAAATGTTACATTTAAAGTAAGGAAGCTAAAACTGTATGAATTTACATCTAATTACGATAAAAGATTTTTAATATATTTTGAAATTTTAGAATCTTATTTTTTTTTTTGTAAATATCCAGGCAATTTTTGCTTTTTATGTATAAATTAGTTAATATTGGCCTTATTTACCCGAATGTATCTTATACATCAATATATTCAAACCTAGTCATCATCCCTATTGACTATCATTGCAAGAAGAGTTTTGGCTGAATAATCATATACAAATTACATGTAGCTGATGAGCCGTGATAACCCAGTGGATATGACCTCTGCCTCCGATTCTGGAGGGTGTGGGTTCGGATTCAGTCCGGGGCATGCACCTCCAACTTTTCAGTTGTGTGCATTTTAAGAAAATAAAAAAACTACCAGCAAAGATGGCCTCCGTGGCACAGTGGTATGCGCGGTGGATTTACAAGATCCTCAGTTCGATCCTCAGCTGAGCCGAATGAGGTTTTTTCAATTGGTTTAAGTCTTGGTGGAAGGCTTCGGCCGTGTCTACCACCTAAGATGTACCGCCAAGCGATTTAACATATCGGTACGTTATCGTGTAGAAACCGAAAGGGGGGTGAATTTTTATCCTCCTCCTAACAAGTTATCATTTTCATCATCACTTGCAATTAGTTGTGATTGTAGTCAAGGGATAACTTGTAAAGAATAAAAAAAAATCTAGCCAAAATGAACCCCACTGAGCCGTCGTCGTATAAACCCATATACGGCTCACTGTTGAGCTCGAGTCTCCTCTCAGAATGAGAGGGGTTAGGCCAATAGTCCACCACGCTGGCCTAATTAAGGAAATTCTATGGTATGCAGGTTTCTTCGCGATGTTTTCCTTCACCGTTTGAGACACGTGATATCTAATTTCTTAAAATGCACACAACAGAATAGTTGGAGGTGCATGCCCCGGACCGGATTCGAACCCAGACCCTCCGGAATCGGAAGCAGGGGTCATATCCACTAGGCTATCACGGCTCTCGACCCCCCCCCCCCCCTCCCCCGAACCCCACTAAGACAATTGTGGAAATATAATTCCTAAAGTGGGGAATCAAACGTAGGACTTCTCCGTTGTAAACGTATTTATATCATTGTAGAGAAATCGTTTTTTGAATAACTTATGTCTATTATGAGATTTTAAGATTGGACTCTGTGGTCAAAAGTCCTGACACAAAGAAATTTATAATTCCCGAATTCTTCACCAAAAAAAAAAAAACTTTGAATCGCACTTAAGTATCTTATTAAGTCATAGTTGAGTGCTTTCCACCGAACACAAAGACAGACACACAATGGAATTGTTGCGTAATCTCGAGTGATGTAAGTGTGTGTTCAGACGACACGGCTGGCCAGAGACAATTTTTTTTTACCATGATATTTTTAATGTTGTTTTCTTTTTACTTATTATGCATAGACTTTTAATTATATAAGTTGGGATATTTGAAAACTAGGTTAATCTAATCTAAAATGGTATTTTGTATATTATAAATTATTTCTCATTATTTGTCCATTTTTAAATTCTTATAAATTAAATATAATACAAAAAACTATTAAAAATTTATAAAAAAATTAAACTGCATGACATTTCAGAGCCTAAGCAACCAGAGTGAGGAACCTCCTCACAATACGCGCCGTCTCAAGAATCACTGCCTTCTGTATCCGACTCTTGATCCATCAGTTTTAAGCGAAAGCTCCATAAGGTGTTGGTCGAAGCTTTTCGCCAATACCATTGACTTAAACGACTATTATAATCTATACTAATATTATAAAGCTGAAGAGTTTGTTTGTTTGTTTGATTGATTGAACGCGCTAATCTCAGGAACTACTGGTCCGATTTGAAAAATTCTTTCAGTGTTACATAGCCCATTTATCAAGAAAGGCTATAGGCTATATCTTATCCCCGTATTCCTACGGGAACGGGAACCACGCGGGTGAAACCGCGTGGCGTCAGCTAGTTATAAATATTAACATAATACTTATATTATTGAAATACAAATAAAAGCTTATTTTTTACCTACGCTATGATAAAATACATGCAAACTTAAGCAAAACTCTTCAAAAGTTATTTGTACAAGCCAAAATAACAATACAAAATTGAATAAATCTAATAAAATAAGAAAGTTAAGATTGAAATAGCAAAGAATTTTAACCCCGAAATTTCGGTTCATGTGAAGAACCTTTATGGCTTAAATAAAATCTATCAATAAGATTATCTTGGGGATTATACGGAGGCCGACACTTACTGTTAAATAGGAATTGAAGCAACAATAACGCGTAAGTAGCGGTCACCATCAAAAAGGTATTAAGTACCTACTTATAAGCTCGTTCGGGTGGAGATAATTTGTCTACATACCAAATAATGAATTTTTTTTGACCTAGTTTCGACTATAGCGGTTTTATTGAAGACTTTTGACGAACTCTAGCGGTCTTGCTTCGCTTTATAATATACTAGCGGACGCTGTGACTTCGTTCGCGTAAAATTTAGTTTTTCACAAATCCCTCGGGAACCATGAATTTTTCCGGGATGTAAAATAGCCTATGTGTTAATCCAGACTAAAATCTATTTCCATTCTTAATTTCAGCCAAATCCATTCAGAAGTTGCGGCGTTAAAGAGTAACAAACATCCATACAAACTTTCGTGTTTATAATATTAGTAGGACTAGTAGAAGCCCTATGGTTTCAACCGCGTGGTTCCCTTTACTGTGGGTATACGGGGATAAAACATACTCAAGACACTCGCAAATAACGTGGCTTTATAGTTTTAAAATAATTTTCAAAATCGGTTTAGTAGATACAGCGATTACCCCCTATACAATACCACAAACTTTACCTCTTTATAATATTCATCATCATAATTAGCAACCCATTTTAGACTCACTGTAAAGCACGAGTCTCCTCTCAGAATGAGGGGTTAGGTCAATATCCACCACGCTGGCCCAATGCGGATTGGCACATAAAGAATTAAGAGAATTCTCAGGATTGCAGGTTTCCTCACGATGTTTTTCCCTCACCGTTTGAAACACGTGATATTTAATTTCTTAAAAATGCACACAACTGAAAAGTTGAAGGTGCATTGCATGCTCCGGTCCGGATTCGAACCTACGCCCTCCGAATCGAAGGCAAAGGTATGTAATAGTAAAATAATAGTAAATTATCGTAAATATTATAGACAATTCTTTGTATTATTATTAGTATTTCCGCACCAGTCATGATTTAAAATATTATTATTGTAAATTTTGTTTTAGACAGTTGCATGCGGTGTTTACCTATAAATAGATTTGCATTTTATCTTTCTGCTCCTTGCATTTATTTGTATGTCTGTTGGTAGATCAAATAAAGAGAAGAAAAATCACCAAGGATATTCGTCTGGTCTATTATTGCGGTGAAAGATAAAATAAAAAAATGTATTTAGTTATGTAGTTTAGGAACATAGTAACCCAAAACCATCTAATCCCTAAAACGCGCCACTTTTACTTTTAAAAGTCGAACGGAAAAAACTTTTGTGTCTCGTTCCAAAAAAAAAAAACATTTTGTCTCTGGTTTCGTGGAATTTAAAACATATTTGAAAATGGAACAAATAGTGCAATGTTTGACAAATAATGGCTCCTAAGCGTTTCTTGTAACACTGATGGTATGAGATAAAGGATTAGTCAAGTTTGACTGGAATAAGGATAAGTTCGATATTGTGTTTTATTAGATGGGTTCTGTATATATTTATGTTATAGGTAACTAGCGAGCCAGCTTCGCACATGTGTTATGAAGATATTATGATTCATTATCATTAGCACCCCATTTTTGACTCCCAGTTGAGCACGAGTCTCCTCTCAGCATGAGAAGGGTTAGGCTAATAGTCCCCCACGCGAGCCACGTAGAGAATTAAGAAAATTCGCAGGTTTCATAATATTTTCCTATCACCTACGTGATATTTAATTTCTTATAATGCATAGAAAAGTTGGAGGTGCATGCTCCGGACCGAATTCGAACCTACGCCCTCGGAATCAAAGGCAGAGGTCATATCCACTGGGCTATCACGGTTCTTAATGTTGTAATGATTTTGATGAAAAGCTATCAAAATTAATTCAGCCGTTATGGAGGAGTGAAGGATACCTATGAGCAGAATTATAAAAACTAGTTTTAAAACTTCATACAAACCCAAACATACATCAGACTTAATAAACTAATAACAATTTCAGCTTATGGTTGTTGGCTTCGGATTAGAAGGACTAGGGTTCGAATCCTGGGTCCGGATATACTGAGTTTCTGAGATCGCAGATCGCAGTTGGGAAGTCGGTAGTGTTACACCCGTACTTCCCAAGGAGACTTCATTGGGGTTACATTATCACCCCAAGCCCGCCAACCCTCGTTCGAGCAGCCTGGTGGGTCTGAGCTCCAAAATATAATTATCCCCTCTCTTAAGAGTATTTAAGGAGGGAGGCTTGGCCTCGTACTGGGCAGTAATAATCTTTTTAACATAAAAATTTGAAAAATTTCCATCAAAGACGTATTTCACTTATTTTTATTTTAACACAAAATTACTACACTGATTTTGAATAGGACCAATCAGGAACTATACTCTTTCAACCAAAAAAAATATTTTTAAAATTGGTTAATAAATGACGAAGTTATGAGGTAACAAACTTTAAAAAAATACGTTTCCAATTGAGAACTCCTTTTTTGATGTCTGTTAAATATAGGCTGATAATGGTAATATGAAGTGCATTGTAAGGAACCCTAAAAATCTGTCATTATGTAAGCAATGAATTGATGTGCGCCAGAGCGATATCAATGTTTGCAGATTTCACGATTACGGACAAAAGAAAAGAAACAAACTAGTGCGCAGGAGTGTCCCTTGCGTCACCCCTAATTCCTTTATGCTACTCGAGTTTCGCTATTGACGGCTGATGAATTAAAAAAAAACGACTTTGTTTACGAACAAAAAATATTATAAAAACACTAATTTTGTTTTTGTTTTTTGGTTAAAAAAAAACGTGATACGCAGTTCTTAATTATTATTAAAAATATATAATTTACAGAGATTTGCAATAGTAATTATCTCTTTAATTCCTACGAACAACTCTTATTGGGCTTATAGTACAATCATACATCCATCACAATGGTGGTTTTACCTGAAAAGCTCTCTGTTATTTGAGTTTTAAACATTGGTAATCTTATAGATTTCGATGTGCTCATTGCGAATTTCAACTTTGCCACCTCGTATCTTTGCCGCTCGCGCCGCCATATTGGAAAAATGGCGTCTAAAAACAGTTTTTGACAATATCTCCTTTCCGACTCATTTTATGATCAAAATACCTATGTAATAAATTAAACTAGAGAACTTATAAGTTATGTAATAACCTTTTTTTAGCAAATCAATAGTTTTAGCCAATTACCAATTTTCAAAACTCCCGGAAAACTTTCCAGGTAAAACTATCAAATGTACTAAGCCCAATTGCAATAAATGAAGAGTAGGCATTGGTAGGAATTAAAGAGTTAATTAACAAAGCTACTATTGCATATACTCAAAACAAAACTTTTGTACACATGGGTTACATTAACCCAAGGTGTACAAAAGTTTTGTTTACATGGCGTGCGCTGCAAAAACTATTGATGTAAGAATAAAATAATGTACTACAACTTTGTAGAACACATAATTTTCTGCAAAAAATGTCGCGACAGCATATATAGTATCTTTTATATTTTAGCAGATATAGTACTTTTTGTACTTTTTAACTTTACATACGTCCTTCTTCGAAATCGACATAAAAGAACAGTGAGTGAACGAACCGACTGCAAAATAAATTATCTCTTTTTTGGAGTTTACTCCTTAAGAGTCAATTTTTCATATATAGCTCCCGGTATGTAAATATGGGCAGTAAAATTCGATGAACGAATAACAGCGTTACGTTTTTTGTGCGCAACCTATTTTGCGCACTTTTCAGGCGTGAATATTAAGACGTACATAGTGTTCATCATCATTATCAACCCATATTCGACTCACTGCTGAGCTCGAGTCTCCTCTCAGAATGAGAGGGGTTAGGCCAATACTCCACCACGCTGGCCCAATGCGGATTGGCAAACTTCACACACGCAGAGAATTAAGAAAATTCTCTGGTACGCAGGTTTCCTCACCATGTTTTCCTTCACCGTTTGAGACACGTGATATTTAATTTCTTAAAATGCACACAACTACATAGTGTATGCTGCTGTATACACCTATTTAGACAGTCGATCTGAAAGAGTAAACTCGATTCGTGCGTCGGAGCTGACACTCACTTTTTTCAATGACATAATGCTAACCACTCACCATCCAGTAAGTTCAAAGTCATGCACATCGCGACCAACACACAAATCACGATCAGTTATACGTACAACAAAAACTGAAAGGATACTTTTTGGGACAACCTCTATTTTTTATTCTTTACAAGTTGCCCTTGACTACAATCTCACCTGATGGTAAGTGATGATGCAGTCTAAGATGGCAGCGGGCTAACTTGTTAGGAGGATAGCACGTATAACCACGTCATGATACAGTATCGAACATCGCAGCAACAGTACACTCACACAATTAATATGTTCTGCTACCAGCTGAGAAATGCACCTCCAACTTTTCACTTGTGTGCATTTTAAGAAATTAAATATCACGTGTCTCAAACGGTGAAGGAAAACATCGTGAGGAAACCTGCATACCTGAGAATTCTCTTAATTCTTTACGTGTGTGAAGTCTACTAATCCACTGCTGCGGGTTGATTATGATGACTACCAGCTAATGTTCTTTTTTTGGTTTTGTTCTGTTGATAAGCATTCCACAAGGAATGAAAAATTCCTCAACACTGAAGAGTTTGTTTGTTTGAACGCGCTAATCTCAGGAATTACTGGTCCGATTTGAACAATTCTTTCAGTGTTAGATAGCCCATTTATTAAGAAAGGCTATAGGCTATATATTATCCCCGTTTTTCTACGGAAACGGGAACCACGCAGGTGAAACAGCGCGGCGTCAGCTAGTGACTTTATAACAGTGGATTCAATATATAGTGTATGTATTATCTATGTGATGGATTTTAGAAATATTTGTAAAAATATTTAAAAATGGAACGTAATTTCACTAAGGGCGCCCCACTATCGCACAAGCATATCAATAATTAAGCGTCCCCCACACGCGCGAGCGCAATTTGACGCGTGTATCATTTTTCACATACTAACGATTTGACAATTAGTGCGTCCATTGATACCGTATCTGTTTGAGTTATTGCCTGTAATTACTTGGGAGCTGCGGATAAAGTAATTTGTGTACAGATGGCTCACCTTGTCATCATGCTAGAGTATTATCACACTATCATTCTTCACACTAATATTTTAAAGGCAAATTATTTGTGTGAAAAAGTGTGTAAATGTTTGTTCCTCCTTTGCGCTGCGATTTTAGTAGCTGAAGCTTTGGCTTTTTTTTTTAGCTCAATTTTTTTGTCATTATCGCTTCGCATGTGTTTATAGCCAGTCGTTAAGTAGAGTAACAATTTTCCCTATTTGGGTGAAAGTGGTCAATTAATAACTGTCTATCGTCTGACATTGTCCGTCCGACTTACGAGGTCAATTGACCTCGTAAGTCTAGCGTCTTCAAGAGTCACGAGGTCGATGGACCTCGTATCACACATAACGTTTTAGTATGAGGTCAAAAAACCTTGTAATGCACCAGAGGAAAGTACAGAAAAATCAGTGCCGTAGAGAACGTCTAACACTCTTTCTTAAATTCCACTTCATTAGCACCTTTACAGAACTACATTGTAATAATGGATCTCCATTCAATAAAGTTAAAAATGCAGTTAATGAATTGAAAATAAAACCAGAGCAAATAAAATTTTAAGAAATAAAATATCACGTGTCTCGAACGGTGAAGGAAAACATCGTGCACATCAGAGAATTTTCTTAATTCTCTGCGTGTGTGAAGTTTGCCAATCCGCATTGGGCCAGCGTGGTGGACTATTGGCCTCTCCCCCTCTCATCCCGAGAAGAGACTCGAGCTCAGCAGTGAGCTGAATATGGGTTGATAATGATGAAAACCAGAGTAGGTATAGAAGAAGTTTGTACTATTGTCGTACCCACTGCTACCACAATATTTTCCTGTGGTCATATTTAAAAGATAATATCATATTTAAAATAGCAAATATAGAAAAAATATCCTACGATTTTCAAAAAGTATGTGTGTTTCGTCATTCCTATATTTAAATTATACACACTTGCTAATATAAATAAAATTGAAGAAGTGTTAATTTTTAACAACTTTTATCCATCTATTTATCTACTAGTGCGCACAGATGAAAATTGGAGACAATTATTTTATTCCGGGCTAATCTAGAAATTGTTGGACCGATAAATTAACTATTTTTTTATTAATTTACTTATTTTATTTATTAATTAATGAGACGTGCACTGAAATACATTTAGTTACGGAGCATAAAATAGCCTATTTGTTATTACGACAAAAACATGATTCCCGTGGCTTCTATGAAAAACTGATTTAATTTTTTAATATGTATAATGATATAACAATTACCATGTACATTAAATTTTATAAAGTTTTTATTTTTTAAAATCGTAAATTAAGTATCTTGTGCAAATTAAGTTTACATTCTGTCCTACGGATTGTAGGACTAAATTACAATTATTGTCGTCATCAACCCATATTTGGATCACTGCTGAGCTCGAGTCTCCTCTCAGAAAGAGAGGGATAAGGCCAATAGTCCACCACGCTGGCCCAATGCGGATTGGCAGACTTCACATACGCAGAGAATTAAAATAATTCTCTGGTATGCAGGTTTCCTCACGATGTTTTCCTTCACCGTTTGAGACACGTGATATTTAATTTCTTAAAATGCACACAACTGAAAAGTTGGAGGTGCATGCCCCGGACCGGATTCGAACCCACACCCAATTATTGTACTTTCATTAATTAGTTGAAAAATGTGTATGAAATGAAAATTGAAAGATGTGTTATGTTCATTTTAATAAATTAAATATCACGTGTCTCAAAAGGTGTAGGAAAAACATCGTGAGGAAACCTGCATACCTGAGAATTTTCTTCATTGGGCCAGCGTGGTGGGCTGTTGGCCTAACCCCATTCATTCTGAGAGGAGACTCGTGCTCAGCAGTGACCCGAGTATGGGTTAAAAATGTTGATGAAGATGAAATTAATTGAAAAATACCTATTTGCCTAAATTCAGAAGTAATATAACTTGATTTAACTGAATGTAACCCACGTCAAAAAACTGTGCGAAATTCCAAATCATTAAAAGAAAAAAAAATCTCCACCTCAAGTACGCATGTAACAAATAGCAAACAGTACGAAAGCTCCACTTAGTTAAGTACACTTAAAACGAGGGCGGCCACGCGTCGACCATTACCGGTTTTAATTAAATAAAACGCAATACGCCTGTGAACCGGCCGACCGGCGCGTGTGGGGGAGGCTTTATGCTAATTGTTGAATAGTTTCAAAGTTGAAAAGGCTTTAAACGCGGGATTTTTTTTTGAATTTCGAAAATGGATTTATCACGACTCGCGTGTTTGTACGTTGGCAGAGACACCAAAATTTTTTTTTATTAGTTTGTCACAGTACAGGCAAAGATTAACCATCGAGTATAATTTTCTGTCTAATCTTTGTCATAGATAGGTTTTGCAGTTATACTACTAATAGAAAGTCACGTTATTTATGAATGTGAGTGTCAAAAGCTATACAAATAACGTGGTTTTTGATTAGTAAAGAATTTTCAATATCGGTTACAACCCCTACAATACCATAATTTTTACCTCTTTATTATCTGAGTATATAAGTGCGAACAATGATAATTTTATACTATAGATCGGTTACGTCCCCACAAAATCACCGCAAAAAGATCATCACGAAAACTTGAAAAACACTTGACGTACAAAGTTGAAATTTGGCAGGGAAGTAATTTAAGAACGGATTCTGCGATAGGGCAGGATTAAAGAGGTCTAAGGGTGGACGAAGTCGCGGGCGTCCTCTAGTATTAGTATAGATGTATAAATATTATGATAAATATATGCTTTAAATAATTAAACTCTATTGCAATTGCTCATATCTAATTATTAATTAAACTCACTATATTTCTTTTTTAAAAATTAAGCTGAATGCTTTTCAATCTTTGCTACAGTTTGTTATCTATGGTTCGTTTCCTTTTCCCGCCAATTTTATCCCGCCGCGTGCCGTATCAATATTGCACTTGAAGTTTTTGTTGTTTATCGCTTTAGCTTTATTTTGAATCTTATTTATACACACATAAGACATATAATCCTATATCATTTTATTGTAGAACTTCACTTTTATTTTGAGTCTTATTTGTACACCCTTAAGACTTAAAATTCAATGTAATTTTGCTGTAGAAGCTCACTCGATGTCGAGGGTATACTTATAAAATAATAACAATCGGTTTTGTGTCGATGCTCGAGTATTTCTTTGTTTATTTTTTGCTCATATTATTTAACAAGCTTTTGCTATCGACTTCAGGTTTAATTTTTAAATTTTCTGATTTATAATTGAATTATACAGGGTGCTCTGGAGTATTTCCCATAACTTCTTTACTGTGCCTTTATATATACTTTTCAATATATAAATAAATACGTAATCGTAGTGGTAAGACTGTCGATATCAACGAGATATTGCAGCTGGCACTCCGCACTCCACTAGTAAGCTACTTCATGATGTTTATTAATGAATAAGTTTAGCTAGATACTATTATAGGACTCAAAAGTGATTACGAATATAAGAAAACTAACGTAGAACAAAGGTTATGATTTACAACACTTGTCAGGACAACTTAATTAACAAATCACACTGTAACCAAAATAAGACCCTAGAATGGCAGAGAATGACCTTGAGTGGAGTCACGTACTTGTGAACGATGTGTGTAGGGTTAAAGGATCCTTTGACTGTATACAAACACTCCCCTTTTCCACTCAAGTCACTCTCCCCGCCTATCCCAAGTAACCCATAAAGAATTACACAACAAGAGATGTGGACGACATTAGTTTCCTTATATTTGTAATCTCCTTTTGAGTCCTATAATATAAGGTTGCGATGTAAGGGACACTACTTAAGATCTATTTATTCCGAAAATATTCATTTTAGAACACACGCTCCTTAGACATTTTTAATTAATTTCCCATAAAGAATATAACCCTAGAGTTATGGAAAATCCTCCCGATCATCCTATACACTTATTTTCAATTCTAGAGAAAGGAATTGTATTAAATACTTGGTCTACTTATTAATTTTAATAATGACGATCATAAACATCTACAGAGATCCTGTATTATAATATTATTAATCACTAGCGGACGCCCGCGACTTCGTCCGCCCTTAGACCTCTTTAATCTGGCCCTGTCACAAAATTCGTTCTTCGAATTTCTATTACTATGAACTACTTCGTGATGAGTGACCGTTCGCTTTTATATATTAAGATTTAATCAATGTAAACTTTCAAGTTCTTTTTCACCACTATAGAGGTTAAATTAAAAAAAAAAATTAAATGACATTATATTTTGAATTTTTTTGATTTTGAAAAAATTAAGGCCTTTCCATATACACTTTCAACCCCTATTTCACCCCCTTTTTATTTTATTTTTGCAATAAAAAGTATCCTATTACCTTTTGCGTATTATGGCCTTAAACCGTGCCAAGTTTCATTTGAATACATTCAGTAGTTTCGGCGTGATGCCCGAATAACAAAAAACACGAAGACAGAGAAAAAACTGAAAAAAAATTTTTTTGCTACCTTATCGATTATATGATGCCCCCTAACATAAATTTCAAAATATCTTCAATGTACAGAACCTGCTACAGTTTTATTATAAGTATAGATTAGACACTGCCCAATAGGGATGATGACAGTTTTTTAAATTGTATATAAATTAAGAGTACGCTAATAGTAAAGCAAGTTTGTAAGAGTAACAAGGTATCTGCGATCATTACTTTCGGAGCTACAGCGATTTAAAGGGGCAGATTTGCGGCGCTGCCGCGGATCCCTGAAAAACGCCCTATACAAAATGGTACGAACTTATGACGTCGTAGGCAATTAATGATTGTTAGATTTGTATGGGCGTTTAAACAAAATTACTAATATCTTTGTTATTTCTGCGTTTATGTTTATAGTTTATTTATTAAAAAATGTCACATTTAATGTAAGCTAAAACTGTATGAATTTTCATCTAATTACGATAAAATATTTTTAGTTGATTTTGAAATTTTACAATCTTATTTATTTTGCAAATATCCAGTCAATCTTTGCTTTTTATGTATAAATTAGTTAACATTGACCTTATTTACCCGAATGTATCATTAAAATCAATATATTCAAACCTAGTCATCATCCCCATTATTGTCCATATTGGTATTTCCACAGCACCCGTAAGAAACCAGGGCGAGTCGGTAGTTGAATATAAAAAGAAAAAAGAAGATAATTAGACTAGGTAGTAGGTACCACAATAACAAAATGTTTTACAGTGTTGCCAGTTGCAATTCCATCTCAATTTTCCCAACGCGATCTCCCCTAAGTCCTAACGGCAAACACGCCGAGTTCCAATTTAGTTGGTAATGTAACGGCTTCGAGCAAGATCTGAGGTATTTGTTTTATGGCCTACTACGAAATTGGGTTGCCATTTTGGGAAAGTTACCTCGTTAGTTTAGTGGTTCGTACGAGTACCAAAATTCGTAACCGTTTGGTACCAACCGTGTGTCTACAGTTTGATTCTCGGGTAACATCGTCGTCGTTCGTCGTCGTCATCAACCCATATTCGGCTCACTCCTGAGCTCGAGTGAGTGACAAGGATTAGGCCTTAGTCCACCACGCTGGCCCAATGCGGATTGGCAGACTTCAAACACGCAGAAAATTAAGAAAATTCTCTGGTATGCAGGTTTCCTCACGATGTTTTCCTTTTCACCGTTTGAGACACGTGATATTTAATTTCTTAAAATGCACACAACTGAAAAGTTGGAGGTGCATGCCCGGGATCGGATTCGAACCCACACCCTCCGGAATCTACGGAGGCAGAGGTCATAGATAGGTATCCACTGGGCTATCACGGCTTCAGGGGTGGGGAGGGGTTAACCGGGTAACATCAACTAAAGAAAAAACTAAAAAATAGGACCAACCTGGAACTCTTTGAACCAAAAAATTACTTTTAAAATTGGTTAATAAAAAAATACATACGCGTCGAATTGTGAAAGAAGTCGGATAAAAAAGCAATATAAATTTATAGTAAGTTTCGTTCGTAGAATAGTCTACGGCGTAGCCAGTTTGCTACAATTAAAGCTACGTATCTACAAAAGTATGTTTGGAACTATAGTTATTTATGACACTGTTTTTTTTTATTCTTTACAAGTTAGACTTCAATGTCACCTGATGGTAAGTGATGATGCAGTCAAAGATGGAAGCGGACTAACTTGTTAAGAGGAGAATGAAAATCTACACCCCTTTCGGTTTATACACGACATCGTACCGGAACGCTAAATCGCTTGGCGGTACGTCTTTGCCGGTAGAGTGGTAACTAGCCACGGCCGAAGCCTCCCACCAGCCAGACCTGGACCAATTAAGAAAATCTCAATCTGCCCAGCCGGGGATCGAACCCAGGACCTCCGTTTTGTAAATCCACCGCGCATACCACTGCGTCACGGAGGCCGCCGAATGTCTGTCCTGTCCTGTTATTTCTTAAAATGCTCACAACTGAAAAGTTGGAGGTGATTGCCCTGGACCGAATTAGAACCCACCTCCGGAATCGGAGGCAGAGGTCATATCCACTGGGCTTTCACAGCTCACTCATCACAAAATATCGAAAACTGTATGACGTAGACCTAGCTTATAGTAAGTAGACGTCCGCTAAGAACAAATTTTGCAACAGCGCCAGATTAAAAAGACCTAAGGGCAAAGTCGCGGGCTAGTAATAAATAAAACAAAACAAAACAATATCAAAATTCCGACAAAGTAAAATATGGAAGCTGTTCGGTTTACGCAATATCATTTGGCGCACGCTTCTGCGGATAATAAAATAAATAAATTCCGGGGACTAACCGAGCGGCGACAGCGAAAGTTAATTTGAAAATGGAATAAACAGCGGCCGACCAATGGGAGCGCGGCGCGAGGGGGCGACGGCCAATCGCGGCGCGTTATTTTTCGCGCGCTGAATTTTTATTAGCCAAGATAATAACGCCATTTTGGGGCTCTCTTTTTCGTTATACGATGTTGGGGTACGTAGATATATTAAATGCTAGACATATTTGTGTTTTCATTAGAAATCTTTTTTTTATGCTTGCAACTAGCCATGATAGCCTAGTGGATATGACATCCGACTTCGATTCAGAGGGCGTAGGTTTAAATTTTCAGTTATGCGCATTTTAAAAAAAATATCACGTGTCTCAAACAAAAAAACACATTCAAATTTTCTTAATTCTCTACGTGTGAAGTTTGCCAATCTGCATTGAAACAGCGTAGTAGTAACCCCTCTCATTCTGAGAGGAAATCCGTGATCAACAGTGAGCCGAATATGGGTTGTAAAGGATGATGATGATGAATGATTTTGTCCTGTCCGAGCTTTGACTTACGCCTCAGGTTTATGGCACATTGTAAGACGTGTTCCTTGCACCCCCTACAAAAGCGTTGCTCTGTTTATAGGAAATTAGCCGACGGCCGTGAGAATAAGAAGATAAAATATAACACTCACAAACAACGTGACTTTCTATTGGTAAAAGAATTTTAAAATCGGTTCCTTAGATCCAGACGTATACCCACTAAATCTGGGTTTTATCCACTAAATTTTTGGGGTTCATTAGTTAGTAAGGGGTTCGCTGTCATATGGAAATTTTAACAGGGGTTCGTGGAAGCGAAAGTTTGAGAAACCCTGATGTAAATGATGTATCGATATATCTTTGGTTATGTAGTATCTACGCTAACACGTGAGAAATTGAAAGCGACATAAATGGGCAGAGAGGATACGTGGCCAATTCGCGCGGATACTGGGTATTATTTGTGTGTTGGCTTTTGTACCTATTCGATTACTGGGGCCTTTTTAGGGTTAGTTAGTGATTTGGGCATATCATCATAATCAGCCAAGTATAACGGCCCAGTATAGTTCTATTTTTCTATGAATCTATAGCCTCTCTAAACATACAGGATAAGACATGCAGCGGAGTCCCATCTGGCTTCAATAATGCAGGTTGGCTTAGGGTTGGCTTCATCATTATCAATCCATATTCAGCTCACTGCTGAGCTCGATTCTCCTCTCAGAATGAGAGGGGTTAGGCCAATAGTCCACCACGCTGGCCCAATGCGGATTGGTAGACTTCACACACACAAAGAATTATGAAAACTCTCTGGTGTGCAGGTTTCTTCACGATGTTTTCCTTCATCGTTTGAGACACGTGATATTTTAATTTCTTGGAAGTACATGCCCCGGACCGGATTCGAACCTACGGTCTCCGGTATCGAAGGCAGAGGTCATATCCACTGGGCTACCATAGTTGGCTTAGGATCTTCTAAATCATATCTAGCTATTTTACTTAATATCCAGATTAATCACTTTCATCATCATCATATAAGCCGATGGACGTCCACTTCAGGACATAGGCCTTCTGCAGGGACTTCCAAACATCACGATCCTGAGCCTTCCTGCATCCCTGTGAATCCCTGCGACTCGCTTGATGTCGTCAGTCCACCTGGTGCGGGTCGCCCAACTCTACGCTTTCTGGTGGTGGTGGTAGGGTCACCATTCCAACACCTTAAGACTCCAACGTCTATCGGCTCTTCGCACATGTGCCTCACCTATTGCCACTTCAGCTTCAGGACTCGTTGAGCTATGTCGGTGACTTTGGTTCTTCGGAATCTCCTCATTTCTGATTTGATCACGCAAAGATACTCCTAACATAGCTCGTTCCATCGCCCGCTGTGTGACTCTGAGTCTTCTTATGAGGCCCATAGTTAGCGACCAAGTCTCGGAACCATAGGTCACACTTAATTATTTTGCCTGTACATAATTCGTACTTCAAAAAGGTATTCAGTAGAAAAATATTATATTACTGACCTGGAAAATATTTAAAGTCTGGTCGGTTGACTAGTCTTGATAAAATTTATAACTGCATCGAATTTGCATAGTTGATTTGAATAAGGAAATAATTTCCCAGAGCCGCTACACTGTGTCTAGTGAGACGTTTATATGACACGACACCGATACGATTTAATTTTTTTGGGAATGCCTTTATAACTAGCAGACGCCGCGCAGTTTCCCGCGTGGTTCCCGTTCCACAGGGAATACGGGGATTAAATAAATCCTATAGCACTCCGGTATAGCTCCCGTATAGTGAAGCTTGGTTGTTCTAGAGCCTATTCAATGCAAACAAACAAACAATCACAGCTTTCCTCTTTATAATATTAGTATAGTTAATAATTAAAGCTTCAATTCTACAATTGAGAACTGAACAGAACTTAGAATAGATTAAAGCTCAAGATTCGAATTAAGTTAATTAATATTCTAAGTTCTATAATATATAGAATTTGGCACCCACTTAGGTATCACTCTATGTCATGTAATATAGAATTTGGCTCCCATTTGCACATTTATGTTATGATATGATTAACTACAACAACAGTATTCTTTCGTGTAGCTCTTTCAGATACGGCTTAAATTAATACGACACCGGTTTGAAGTCCGTTGAATATTTGTATTATTTTTTTTAAATAATTTTATTTAATAATTAAAAATAATTTAGTTTAATTGTAAATTATAATACTGTATGACTTTTTCAAAAGAGCAACTGTTGAGTTTCTTGCCGGTATCTTGTAAACTGAGCCTACTTGAAATAAATGATTTTGATTTTTTTTATTTATCCATTTTTAGTGTAATCATACTAGATTTAGATATAGACAAGAAAAAATCCCCTAAGGTAAGGCGCTCTGTGTAGTCGTGTAAAAAACCCCAATGACAGTCTCAACCTAACTAGGTGAAAAGTCCTGAAAGGTGAGCAGAATAGGTTGCGCACAAAAACGTAACGCTGTCATTCGTTCATCGAATTTTACTGCCCATATTTTTTTCGCACTGGGGGCTATATATGAAAAATCTATTCCAAAAAAAACATAGACTCGAATTGAGAACCTCCTCCTTTTTTTGAAGTTGGTTAAACATGAGGACGTCAGAGAAGGTTATCTGATGTCCTCTTATTCTTTTTCAGAAGTCCAGAAGTTAATGATAATGTATAGTGCCATGTGGTCGTGTGTCGTATCGTATCACAATCCTTTAGTGTAAACAGGCCTCGCCCGAAGCAGAGAGCGCGGCACTGCTAATTATTTCCCGCCCTTTCCTTCCCGCGCCCGATCAACGCTTCCGGAGGATTTTAAATTCGAATTTCGAATTGCGTTCAGAAATTACTTTTTTCTTTGAATAAAAAACATCGTTGACACTCGTTAACGTGTTTTTTTCTGAATCGTGTGTTCTTTTTTTTAATGCATAAGCAAGAAATAATGATAGGTGGTTTTGTTTTTTTTCTATGGTTTATAAGCTTACAATTTACGCCCATTAGCCGTTTTAAATCATTAATTATACAATTCATTTATTAATTACCATTTCGAAAAAATTAACTAAAAGAGTAATATCAAAAAGGGGTGAAATAGGGGTCGAAAATTTGAATGGAAAGCCTTTGAGTTTTAGAGTTACAGTTATAAAATTTTGTACATACATTATGGATAAAATACGAAATGTAATTTCTTTCAAGATTTTTCAAAATTCTGCCCCTAAAGGGTTAAAAAGGGTTTAAAGTTTTTTAAATATAAATCGTTCATGTTTTGAGTTAAGTTTTTGTAAAATGACAATTGGACTATTTATATAAAACATGCGAAAACATAAATAGAAAAAAGGTGAGGGGTTGTAAGTTTACATCGACTTCCACGCGGACGAAGTCGCGGGCATCTGCTAGTTAACAAATAAACACAATGAAAATATATGAATAAATAAAATAAAAATAAAAAATATACAGGATAATAGCATATTTCACATGGCACCTAAATTGTACAATAAACTGCCTCCAGCGTTAGCTGACAGAAACTTGAGTGCTGCCGTATTTAAGAATAAAATCAAAGAATTATTGCTATTCTATAAAAGATTATTTAATTGACATTTTTTAATAACTTTGACATAATTCATTGACACTTTAGAGAATAAGACATTTGGAATTATATAAATACTGCGCATAAGATATAGTTAAAAACTAATTTAAATTTTATTATACTTATATTGTCTGTAGTGTTTTTATTTTGTGTGTAGTGTTTTAAGAAATTTGCATGCCAGTATATGGCGAATTGTATAATGCATCTACTTCAACATTTATTGTATACCAGCTAATGTACCTAACTATACAATTGCAAATAAATAAATTGAATTGAATTGAATTGAATTGATGCTCGGGAATATTTTCCATAACTTCAAGGTGTTGACGAGTCCGCTTATATGAGCCGAACTGCAAAACTAATATTTTTTTTACTAAAAATAAAAACTTTTTATGTTTTTATACAAAGTAATTCAATAAATTCCGACTATCCATGTAACACGCGCCTTTATCTATCCTTGCATTTTAAAATACTTCAAACTTGGTTACGTCATACTTATAAGGATGCGTTGGGACACATTTTAAGATCTATTTACAAAAGAAACATTATTTACCCCAAAAATATTAACTTTAGAACACGTGTTCCTTGACCATTTTATAAAAGTTTTCAGTAAAGAATATATCCCATAAACCCCAGAGTTATAGGAAATACTTCCGAGCACCCTGTATAATGAATTAAAATTGAAGTCCCTGTCAGTATAAATTAAGCGACTTTTAATTTAGTTTATATTTATCTACCATTTTAACCAGGAACAGAGTCGCGGGCTTCTATAAGTACTATCATATTTTACTTGATAACCAAAGGACATTTTCCAGAGACCGAGTGCAAAAGATAAACATCTTTAATCTTTATATCCTACCCTCACAGTAGCTGGTCCTGAAGCGAGGTGGGGGGAGAAGATATAAGTCGTATAGGTAATTAGTAAGTCGCTCACTAACTCAACTTCATTTATTTCAACAACTCGCCTTCATTTAAGAGGTTTGGGGTTTACTTGGACGGCATCGTCTTGATCTTTGGTATTATTTTTCAAGTGAAAACTTTTTAAACCTCTTTTTGGTAGGGCGTAGGGGAAATCTTATGCTCACGTAACCGATGTGCTGTGCACCTTAGACACTGTTGGGATAGGTAAAATCTTTTGCGTTCGCGTCACCGATATGTTAATAGTAGTTTAATAGTTTAACTTCTAAGTTTTCACTTTTATCCGCAGTCTGTACAGCCAACTTTTCAGGGTGGTAACTAGCCACTATCCAGACCCACCAGTAAGTCTGTCTGTCTGTCACCTTTTCACGGCTAAACGTCTGAATCGATCAAGATGAATTTGGTATACTGGTAAATGGGACCTTAGAGCAAAACTTTTTACTACTTTTTAACCCAAAAATAAGAATAGTAGGAGCTGAAAAAGTGAATGAAAGTTTGTCCTTCATTTTTAAAATTAAAAATTTTAAAAATTTGTTCAAACATCATTAAAAAAATGCGAAAATTATGTGATTTAAAAATTTCAAAAATTCAACCTGTCTAGTGGTGAAAAGGGGCCAGAAAGTTTACATTGATTTCTACGCGTACGATGTCGCGGGCGTCCGCTAGTACGATAGCTTAACATACCTCATTTTAAGAATAGTGAAAGCTTGTTTCTTGTTTGTATATTACTTATACAAAAAATAAACAAACTATCAGTTATCCACGGTACGGTATCCAATTATTATTGTCATTAGATAAACGACGGCACCAACACATAAATAATATTGTGTTTTAATGTGAAAAGTATCAAACAGCGCGCATCGCACTACACGCGTTTATTCATGCTCTTTAGAAGAATATCTCAAAGGTGTAGAGCTAAGTTACAATATGAAATACAGTTGCGCACATAAATCATAAAAATAAAATATGTTTTTATTCATTCATACGCAGTTTGAAATCTAAAAAATATACCATAATTAATTTATAATCTAAGTTATAAAATCTAAATAAAATATAAGTTATTCAATGTCTATAATTGTGTATTACTGTAAAATTAAATTAACTGTAAAATCAAAGAAACATGATTGGCGTGATAGTGCAAAAGGATGAATGAGAAGATCCGAAAAAGAACCAAAACTTAACAGCTCAACGAGTAGCATCGTTATCATAATCATTCACAACTCGGCTCACTGTTGATCACGACTCTCCTCAGAATGAGAGGGGTTAGGCTAATAGTTCACCTCGTTAGCCCAATGCAATTGCCACACACGTAGAGAATATTAATAATAAGAAAATTCACAGGTAAAGTGACAATGCATTCTAATATGGACCAGTGCTTACTTAAATTTATTTTACCTATACCTATGACAGTTTCTAATACAGGAACATTAAGTGTTTGTCGGTACATTTTTGCCGTTGTCTTTGGAAGTCTATTTATTAAATAAGTACTTTTGCGTGTGAATGTCCGGGAGCTAAGATGGTTGTCTCCCGCAAATTCGGGCGGCGCTGCTTAACTCTAAATGTTGTATCATACCCTCCCCCCGACACCCCACTACACGCGGATTTGTGTGGACTACCCTCACATTGGTGTTCCGTACTATAAAAGTCAGAAGTAATTGCCACGTTGGACCAGTGATTATTTCAAGTAGCTTCAGATCATCATCATCATCATCATCATCACATCAGCCGATGGACGTCTACTGCAGGCCTTTTGTAGGGATTTCCAAACATCACGATACTGAGCCACCTGCATCCAGCGAATTCCTGCGACTCGCTTGATATCGTCAGTCCACCTGGTGGGGGGTCGACCAACACTGCGCTTACTAGTGCGGGGTCGCCATTCCAGCACTTTGGGACCCAACGTCCATCAGGTCTTCGAAGTATGTGGCCTGCCCATTGCCACTTCAGCTTCGCGACTCGCTGAGCTATCTCAGTGAGTCACTATCTACAGTATATGGACAGTTAATTTGTTTTTCGAAGTGGCGTATCCTCATTATTCCATAGTACATTTCAACCTCGGGGAGTGTAACAAGAAAGTCGCAAGTAAATTTTAAGTAATCATAAGGAGCTAATCAACGCTAATTACGATTTACGGGAGTCCGTCCCGTGAGATGCTATCGCTTGTTCTGAATTTGAATTTTCGAATTACTACGAACGATGAAAAGCATAGACATGTAGTTTTTTTTTTAATATAGGCAAAGGACTGTTTGATAATTGAGTAAAGTTTTATTTAAAAAAAAGCGATTTTTCGCAGTGGTGCACTTTGTTTTACTCAGCACTGATACACAGCATCCCTGACCAGATTTATGTAACCAGCCAAAGAGGGAGTAAAAGTATATCTCCTGAAGAAAACTATGATCTAAGATTGTGCTATCAGATATATAAATGGCTTATGAGCATTATAAAATCGCCATGACGCAGTATAAACAAAAGAAAAAAAGCTGGATGAGTCCCTGCTAAAATGTATTGGAAACACAGAGTAACCAGAGTGAGTCTTTACAAGCAACGTACAGAAACCAATAAAACCCATTAAAAAAAACCAACGTCACGCGCCTCCTTGACAACCGCATATACAAACTTTTTTCATAATTTGTATTTAAAAATTTAACACTAACAACAATTACGTAATTTTTTATAATAATCAATAATTAACAATAAAAAAATACTCCATTTTATTTCTTTAGTTTTTGTAAACATTTTTTAAAATATTTAAAAACATAAGACACCATTTTTTTTAATAATATTGAAAATTACTGATGTGGCGGTTCGTGTCGTACCTACTGACTCGATAATGTATTTTTTTTTTTTTAATTTAGTATTTGGAGCAGCTACGACACCGTCGTGTTCCGTACGCTCCATGTGTTATATTATTGTTTAATCTGTGATTGGAAAAGAAATTTGTCGATAGATTTCAAAGGTGACTTGCAGGTATTCAAGTTTGTTTACCTGTATATTTGAGGCTCGAAATTTTAAGCCTCAAATCAAATTAAATTCATCCCGTTCTTGCAATGATGCTATAGATGGCGTATGTCGCTGCAGCGTCCTGCAAAGCCTCTTTGAGCTGTGTACATCGGAGCGGCGTCAATCAGACAAATTGGAGCGAGCCGAAGACCGGATTGACGCGTTCACACGATGTCGTATCGATGGAATCGCTCGAAAGAAGTGATGATAACTTTAACTAATCTAAGTTGAACTATTTAATATTGACATTGTTTATGTTAGGTACAAAATAATCGGAGAGGTATGCAACAACATACAAACTTTTGATATGGTCTGAGGTCGTAAAATCAGTCGAAAGGTCGCTCTGTCAAGTGCAAGTGTCAAGTCCCGAAGACGCTGTGCTAATGGCACTCATTGTCATTTGGTAATGGCGGTCTTATTGTCATTTGTGTAAGGCGCTGTCAATTCTATAGTTATGGTTGTAGTCACGGGACTTCTTTCGTGGCGTGGATACTAGTGTCAGTGAGTGTATTTATTATTTAAGCGGCTACGACACCGTCGTGTTTCGTGCGCACTTTCTGTTGAATCTGTGAGTTGTAATATATTGTATTTTCTATAAAATCTGTGCTTTAAAATGTATAGATCTTAATGTTTTGTCTTCAAAGTTGATTAGTTTTGACAGAGTGGCGCCGTAACGCGTTACGTTCGCAAACGGCTTAACCTTTTATGCCTCCCATAAGAAGTTAGTCTTGTTAATACTTCAAAATGTATCCTGACGTGTCGAATGTCTAAATTAAACTTTTGCCTTTTCATTTTAAATGTACTTTATTTACAAAAACTTAAAAAACTAAGTTTGTGTTCTAGTAGGTAATAGTGTAACCCTCCTATCGGTGTGAAAGACATTCGACAGAGAGTAGCTCAATAATAAATTATTACATAATCTGTGTAGTAGCGACTTGATAAAAACATTAAAATATTTTCGATATAGTGTAAACGTACCCAACGCAGTCCTTTTACGATTCTCAATACAAATTTCAAATTTGCCACGTTTTGAAATTGGAACGTGAATGGGCAATGGCCGCCCGATGTGCCTTCTGTTTTAGATTCTAGCATTTTAAAATATTTCACGTTTGAAATACATTGAAATACACAAAATAGCTAAAATAAAACAAATACACAAAATAGCCTTTTGATTTGTACGAATATATTTTGAACATTTTCAAATTTATTTGGAATGCCTTTTTATGGTACGTGCAATTTTATCGATAAGTAATTTCCGAACATCATGGAGTATTTTTGTTTTGAATTTCAACTTAACTAGATGTTTTTTAAAACTACGAAATATACTTCGAACAATGCGTGTTGTCAGTGATGACCTACGGATCCGAGACTTGGTCGCTGACTATGGGCCTTATTAGAAGGCTCAAAGTCACTCAGCGGGCGATGGAGCGAGCTATGCTTGGAGTATCTCTGCGTGATCGAATCAGAAATGAGGAGATCCGCAGATGAACCAAAATCACTGACATAGCTCAGCGAGTCGCGAAGCTGAAGTGGCAATGGGCAGGCCACATAGTTCGAAGAGCCGATGGGCGTTGGGGTCCCAAGGTGCTGGAATGGCGACCCCACGTGGCTCGAGACCGTTTGGAACCGTTTTGTTTGGATGTCCATGCAAGGGGCCTATGTCCAGCAGTGGACGTCCATCCGCTGATAATGATGATGATGATGACGAGACAAAAAATACGCTTTAAATACTTGGACAGCTTAGGCTCATCCATTTGCCGGTAGGGTTATAGCCACGGCCGAAGCCTCCCACCAGTCAGACCTGAACCAATTAAGAAAACCTCAAACGCTCCAGGCGGTGATCAAAACCAGGATCTCTGTCTAGTAAATCCACCGCGCATACTTATTCCTATTAGGTATAGATTAAAAAACAATACAATGTAAGCAGAAAACTACAAAAATTATATTAATCACTTCATTCACACTTACGCCCTTAGAAAGTAAACAGTACAATTCGCGCAGAAATCCGATGACGTATTTTTTTTTTTCATCGGATGATTTTTCCGTTCCACCACATTCGCGAATGACTGCGTTCTCATTTAAGCAATGGCATTTGACGGGTGTGCCTTTGTCGCGTTCGCGAGTGAAAAAAAAATCATCTATTTTTTTTTTCTCATTCGCGCCATTTTTGATTGAAGCTTTGGATACAGGGCTTTTGGGTTCAGTAGGGAAATGAAGGAGGAAATCGATAACTGGAGACAAATGAACGTCTGTCTTTGATACTTGAGAATATGGGGCGTTTGAATAATCTTTAAAAGTGTAGTAATAGATTTATACATAACTAGCAGACGCTCCGGTTTCACCCGTATAGTTTCCGTTATCGTAAGAACACGGAGATATATAGCCTATGACACTCACAAATAACGTGACTTTCTTGTGGTACAATAATTCTTGAAATCGGTTCAGTAGTTTCGTCTGTTTTCTGTAAGCTTTTCAAATTTATTCCAGTACGATTTTAATAAATTTTGGGGTATACGGAAATTGCGCTAGGAATAGAACACTAATAGAGACTTTTTGTCGTAAAAATAAAAAACGAAACTTCTGAAATAGGGATTGAAAAATCGTATAGAGGTCCTTCAATTATTTATTAATTTATTTATTTGAAGATCGGTACATAAATTTACAGTTAAATATAATGAACAAAAACAAATGGAAATCACACTAAAGGCGAAAGTTTTGTGTGTGTGTTATGTTTGTTCCTCCTTTACGCTGCAGCTACTGAAGCGATTTAGCTGAAACTTAGAATGGAAATAGATTTTACTCTGGATTAACACATAGGCTACTTTACGTAACAGTACACTTCGCTAAACACGGAAAATTGTATCTCTCTTTTGCGTCGGTTAAAAAGAAACTGAAAAACAAATTACCAACGAAATTATAATAGAAAATATATTCATTGGAAATCGTAATAACATCAGACGACAAAGCTATGTATCGAAAACTTTATTAATCAAAGTACGCGAAATACATGGAATAAATTCAACAGAATCTCAAAACTCATCAATATTTATTGAAAAAAGCACAGTTCATGTCGAATGTGAAACAATTTTTCTGTTACGCGCCAAGTCAGGTGAAATGTACATCCATTTTTACTTACAAAACATAAAAACAAACGAAAATAACCCTTAAAACTTATGCTTTAAGAACAACAATCCAATATTCCAAGTGTAATTGCAGAAATCTTTACTCGGTTCTATAACAAATTTATTTTACTTATAAAATTATTATAGTAGTTCATAGTGCGTTGCAATAAGGTTTTATTTAGTGAAATAAGGTTTTGTTGACTGCAAAATAAATTTGCGAGATATGATAATACCATTTTTCATATTAAAAGTTGTCCGAAGCTCACACCGTATTCCCGAGTGAAATATTGAAGGGAATGAAGTTAAGGGAAAAAGGTATTTTGAGTCTATCTCTACGTCTAATGTGGTGAAAAAGATATATTATTACATACTTTTCCGCTACAGTGTCTTTGTGTGAAGTTTGATGTGGTTAGATACGACCAGAATATTTATTTTTATAAAAAAAGCGGACAAGTGTGAGCCGGGCTCGCCCGCCGAGGGTTCCGTACGTAGGAGCATTTTAAATAGTTCAGGAATCGAATTGCGCAGTTTAAACCGAGCTTTTCCTGAAAAATTTAGACCCCTTAACTAATGTACGAGTATATAAAATTATATATATTTTATATTTATATATTTATTTTATAGCATTTTTTGTGTATAATTATTGGTATTTTGTTTCTCTGTGTATTATTTTTTGCACTATCCCTGCCAAAACTGTTGTTACTTGCCAAAATTCATGGTTCCCATAAGAGTGTCGAAATACGCGTTTTTTGCTGAATAAACAGACGTATGTTTTGATTACGTTAGCTTCGAAGATTGTTCACAACTTCATGGGACCGTAGACCTGAGTATACGATTTAAATTTCAACTTGATATATCTACGCATTCCTAAAATAAAGAGATTTGACAGACGGACAACAAAGAGATCTTATAAGGGTTCCGTTTTTCCGTTTCTGGTGCGGAACCATAAAAATGGTTCTAATACTGAGTCAAAGTATTATCATTAAATATGAAATAAATCTCTAGAAATCGTTGAAATTAATCGTGTAATTAAATTAATATGGTAATTCAGTTTAACTTTAACGTTAAAACTTCCATGGATTCATTTATGAGTTTGCTGTTTATAGGAGAGTAATCAGTGTTTAAGTCGAAACACTTGTCTAATAGCTCGTCAGATCTCTCCCGCATTCAAAATAATCTCGCGAAAAGCAATCAATCAGCGGCATACATTAAAACCTCCTTTCCAATTACAACCCTCAGTTATTTCGATCGGGCAACACTAAATTACCGAATAACATGTCGACGACAAAATGCTTTTCAATCTGTACTAACAATATTCCCCCAAAAGGAGGCCCCTTTTGTATAGTGCCCTCCAAATGCCAATCTGAGAAGATTGGTTTTTTTTTCTTTTGTTAGTTTTCAATGCGTGTATGTAGCTATGAACTCAACGAGGTCTTTTGTAGGTGATTAAATATGGCGCGCTGTCAAAACGCGGTCCGCGCCATCTTGTGGATACTCTATGGTCTATGGTGCAGGGTTTATATTGGTGTGACGGGTAACTTTTGGCGGCAGTCGTGTTTTGGCCGTGATAAAGTACGGATTGGTTGTTAAATGGTTTCTTGATTTCGTACGTTTTATCCGGTGATTAATTTCGTCGTGTCCTCTGAATGGGATGCTGGATTACTATTTACAATTTTGTTTAGATTTGACTTTTTAATAGGTAAATTTTTGACTTAATAATGACTTATAGACATCCTCAGTTTGACTTTATCTACTACTCGTTGAGCCATGTCTATTACATACATCTTCTACTTCTTCTTTCTTCTGTTCTTCTGCTCATTTCTGTTTCAGTCTGCTGAATTTGTTTATTTCTGATTCAATCTGCTGAATGTGCTCATTTCTGATTCACAGTATCGCTTGCTCTGTCGTCCACGGAGTAACTCTAATCTATTCAGAGAGTATGGAAGGATGGGAAGCATTGAATTGAAATTAAAACCAAATATCAAAAATTCAAAATTTATTCATTTCAATTGGGGTTAGTTTACAAGCACTTTTGAAATGTCAAGTTACGTCATAATTTAAATTAATCTAATGGTGGTAATAATAATCGAAAACTTAAAATTAATGTTACGAGGGTTCGAAATGCGCCTTGATCCGAGAAGAGCCCACAACAAACTCAACCTAGTTGAGGTCTAGAAAATAATTTGATCTTGATTAAAACATATTTTAACGCTACATCACATTAACATAGCAAACAAAAGGATAATTCCCGAAACAAATACATCGATGAGGCAAATAGAGAATACTCAGTTTTGGGCAAAAAATTCGATTCAGCCCTGATAAGCTGTTGAGATTCTAAAGAAGAAGAAAATTTTGATTATAATTATTAAAACGCAATTTAACATTACATCACATGGACATAGCAAACAAAAGGATAATTCCCGAAACAAATACATCGATGAGGCAAATAGAGAATACTCAGTTTTGGGCAAAAAATTCGATTCAGCCCTGATAAGCTGTTGAGATTCTAAAGAAGAAGAAAATTTTGATTATAATTATTAAAACGCAATTTAACATTACATCACATGGACATAGCAAACAAAAGGATAATTCCTGAAACAAATACATCGATGAGGCAAATAGAGAATACGCAGTTTTGGGCAAAAACTTCGATTCAGCCCTGATATGCTATTGAGGTTCTAAAGAAGAAGAATATTTTGATTATAATTAAAACGCAATTTAACGTTATATCACATTGACATAGCAAACAAAAGGATAATTCCCCAATAACAATGTATACAAATGGAGAATATGCAGTTTTGGGCAAAAACTTCGATTCAGATCTGATAAGCTATTGAGGCTCTAAAGAAGAAAAATATTTTGATTATAATTAAAACGCAATTTAACGTTACATCACATTGACATGGAAAACAATAGGATAATTCCCCAAACAAATACATTGATGAGGCAAATAGAGAATACGCAGTTTTGGGCAAAAACTTCGATTCAGCCCTGATAAGCTATTGAGGTTCTAAAGAAATAGAATATTTTGATTATAATTAAAACGCAATTTAACGTTACATCACATTGACATAGCAAACAAAAGGATAATTCCCCAATAACAATGTAGGCAAATAGAGAATACACAAAGTTTTGGGCGAAAATTTCTCATTCAGCCCTGATATGCCGCCGCCGCTGGGAAATCAAGCGAGCCTCGCTTCCGTGCCGGCTCGTCGACCGTACAGAGTAGACGACCATAGACAATGGATGACAAATATAATCTGAATATATTTATTTATAATTTAACTTCTTCTAGGCAAAGGCCTCCTCCTTCCTCTTCCATTATGTCCTATACATAGTTCATTGGATCCAGTATGTACCTTCAAATGTAATTAGATCGCCTTTTCATCTGGTAATCGGTCTGCCTCATTTTCTTTTTGCATCCCTTGGGCACCACGATGTTGTTTTACTACTCCAGTTTTCATTTGGTCTTCTTGTTATATGTCCTGCCCAGTTCCATTTCAATCGCTTTGTTATTTTTCCTACGTCTTTAATAAATATGAATAAACGTCTTTAATATGAATTAATATCACTATTTTTTTTTATCTGGTATAACAACTCTGTACAATATATTCTGTTTAGTGGTAGGCATAGACCGTGGCTCTCGGATCAATTACCATAGGACCTGCCTCGCTAGATTTTTACCCAGTCACGTGCACTTCACAATTGCAAAAATGCACTGCTTTACCCACCTGGAGAAGAAAAGAAAACACAAAAAACGGCAGACAATTTTGTTGGTGAATTAGAGTTCAATTCAAAGGTAATTGTTTTGAGCCGTGACTAGTTACCACCCGACAAAGATGTACCACCAAGCGATTTAGCGTTCCGGTACGAAATCGTGTAGAAACTGTAAGGTGGATTGTGTGGATCATCCTACTCCTAACAAGTTAGCCGGCTTCCATCCTAGATTGCATCATCGCTTACCATCGAGTGAGATTGTGATCAAGGGCTAACTTGGGTAGGGCAGGGTGGGGATAGGGAAGAATCGCACATATTTGAAAGCAAAGCTTGACCGGGTTCGCTAGTTTAATCATAAAATATTAATTTGGCATGACATTATTTGTGCCAAATCACTTATATTTAATTGTATCCCACTTTTGATACTACTCTGTGTAGCCGCAAGCGAGTCCGCGCGATGTGAATTCGTCATTTCGCGCATTTGTCATGAAGTCTCATCGATTATAGTCCAGTAAAGCCTGGACAGCATTCCAATACGACAGGATATACGCGGGGTACTATATCTCGTTATTATAGTATAAATTATTCATAAAATATTAATTTGGCATAACATTCTTTGTGTAAAATCACTTATATTTGATTCTATCCCACTTCTGATACTACTCTGTGTAGCCGCGAGCGAGTCCGCGCGATGTGAATTCGTCATTTCGCGCATTTGTCGTGAAGTCTCGCAGAATATAGTCCGGAATAGCCTGGCCAGTATTCCAATACGACAGGATCTACGCGGATGAAAGCATATAGTACCTTTATTAAAAATATTGGCATAATCACAGTATATTTTATTCTATCCCACTTCTGATACTACTCTGTGTAGCCGCGAGCGAGTCCGCGCGATGTGAATTCGTCATTTCGCGCGTTCGCCGCGACGTCCCACAGACTGGCCTGTTAACGCGTTCCCGGATTGCTTTTATTCGTACGTCCCATTTATTTGAATTTCGAATAGTGAAGTTCGAAAAATTCGATAAAATATCCACCATGGCTTTCGACGTTTCATGCTTTTGTTTGATTTATATACGCACGCTTTGCTGACGCTCGTGGTTTATTTGAATTTAGAATGTGTTTTTATACTTTTAGATAAAAGAACAAATCTTTTTCTCAATAGGTAATTTAGATAAAGTTAGGGACCTATTATCTACCACTATTTAGCTTTGTGTGATTAAGTTCTAGACGGATACCTTTGTTAGTTTTTGTCCATGTTATTTTGTACCTTTTATATTTTTATATATAGATTTAAGTTATATTAAAATTATGGGTTCATTTTAATTTTAATGCACTCTTACAAAGTACTACCACAGAAAGCTATAGAAAGTAGGTAAATAAATAGTCCAAAATCTACCATCCGAAATTGAAAATTCTGAAAAAAAAAATAATAATAAACACTATATAGAACATTATTTATTACATTAACATTAATCATCATCATTCATCATTATCAACCCATATTTAATTCAGAGAGATTAGGCCAATAGTCCACCACGCTGGCCCAATGCGGATTAGGAAAATTCGCTGGTATGCAGGTTTCCTCACGATGTGAGGAATGACCGTATGAGACAAGTGATATTCAGTTGTGTGCATTTTAATAAATTAAAAAACTGAATAGAGGTGCCCCGGAACGGATTCGAACCCACACCCTCCGGAATTGGAGGCAGAGGCCCACTCCACAGGGCTATCAACAAAATAAGTTTCCAATTTTTCCAAAAATTAAAATTTTTAAATGAATGCAAAAACAAAAGTAATATCTTTCTAAAAGTATATACGAGTAACCAAACAAAATATCCCAACTGATATACCAATAAACATAATCAAATAATACTTGCAGCATACAATAGTAACAAATATGCTCTCTATCATACGGAATACAATTACATTACAACGAATAAAATGAATCTAAGCCAAAAATCATTCCACCCACCCTCCCGAATCACTATCGAATAGACTCCATACGTATCTTAATTCACACAGACACGATAAATGCAAACGATTTTCAACTTTATTATGTAAGAAATAGATGTTATAAGTTTAAGTTAGTACGTGTTAGGGTTGTCAGAATTTCTTGAGAAATAAAACCTAACATTTTATAAAAATGACTGTAATAAAAATAGCGAATACAATTTATTACCTAAAGTTACTATTTTTGATAGTATAATCATCATCATCAGCCGATGAACGTCCACTGCAGAACACAGGCCTTTTGTAGGGACTTCCAAAGATCACGATCCTGAGCCGCCTGCAGCGAATATCTGCAACTCGCTTGATGTCGTCAGTCCACAGTGGGGGGTCGACAATACTACGCTTTCTGGTGCGGGGCCGCCATTCCAGCATCTTGGGACCCCAACGTCCATCGACTCTTCGAATCTTCGATACATCGGTGACTTTGGTACTTCTTCAAGCATACCGCGTTCTATCGCCCACTGTGTGACTCTGAGCCTTCTTATGAGGGATTTAGTATAATATTATATTTTTAATAGATAAGGACCTTACATGGACCTTTCTATATTTTGCTATTGTATCAGGCAAAGTATAGACTAAGTTTCTAGCTTTTTTTTTAAATGAAGGAATTGTTTGACAAATTGTTTAATTTTGTTAAAATTTAAATAAAATATAGTTCCAAATTAGGTACTATTTATTTATATATGTAAAAATGTTGGTACTACTTTATATTTGTTTAACGATATAGAGTATGATCACATACTAACAATCCCAAAACGAATCTAGAGTTATACAATGTACCATATAAAGGTTGACAACCCTGATACGCGCACACAATCGTAAAAATGTAAGGAGTCCAAATGAAAAAGGTGTCAAAGATCAAATTTACGATTCATTATACTTAATCCGAGTAAAATCGGGGGTGTATTACTTACATTACTTTTATAAAAAATCAACTTTAGCCCAACAAAAATAAAGTTCAATTTCAATTAAACGTATAGAAAAAACATTCGATTTTCAAAAAAGCATTCCAAGTGCGCATGTAAGTGCCTATTGTGGCGACAGATGGTTGGTTTGAATTTCGAATCGAAACGTAACATGTCGCTCGTACACTGAACGCATTTATTACGTGGCATATAAAAACTCTTTTCGATTTTTTTTTAATCTGGCCATCGAATAGATGGGTGGCTATTTTTTAAAAAGCACGAAGATGAATCGCCGAGTGTTTAAAAAAGTAATTCGTGTTAAAACACGCTACGGGGGTGGCTCGGTAATTAAGTCTATGCGAATCAGTTTCCATGTCAATTTGTGTTTATGAATAAAATTACTACCGGTCATAATGTTTGGGGTGTGACTGTTTTTTTTAATGTAATGCCATTAAGCCTATTACAATTTAGCGGCAAATAAATGACGCAACGCAAAATTTTACTGAAACAATTTCGTTCAAATTTATTCATGTCTCTGAGGGCATTAATTTTGACGACATTAGGAATAGTTTTTTTATTTTATCTATGGAGTACCTTTTAAATGCTCTATTATTTTTATTTGGTCAAGGGCTATTCTTTTGTTGTTACAATCAACAACGGTATTATTAAGACCTCTTAATTTCTTAAAATACACATAACTGAAAAGTTGGAGGTGCATGCCCCGGGCCGGATTCGAACCTACGCCCTCCAAATCGAAGAGGTCATATCCACTAGGCTATTACGTCTCTACGATTGTGTGGATAAGATTTGTCATACCTATGTCTAGACAGGCTGTATTTAATTCCAGTAAGTAGAAGTAGTAGGATAGGCCTAGAAAAAATAACTCCTATTAGTATAATAGATACAAAAATAATATATCTAATTCTAAAATAACAACACAACAATACAGAAAATTAAATGAAATTTAATGAGCAGATAAACCGTCAGCGACATTATTCCAAATTCAAAACCACTAACCATAGACAATAAAGGCTAAAGCGCAGATAAGATAATCGTAAAAAATTGATCCGCAATAATAAAGCCCTACCGCTAATAGGTCAGGATGAATTGAAAATATGTGTTGGGGCCATTAGCGGGGAGCCATTACGTGTCCCGCGGGCGCCGCTACGGCCTAATGCGGACAAAGAGTAGTTTCACAGATGGTGTGTTAGGTATATAGACACTTTATTTGTATACCACAAAATACGGTCTCGAATTTTTTCAGACAACCTTAAGTGTAGGAAAATATTAGCGTGAAATATAGGTATGAAGAAGTTGAGTTTTCATTTTAAAGTCAGAACGATCAACATGAATATTCACATTCAACATTTAGGAACAATATTACCGAGATTTTTGCAGATGCATTGAATTATAATAGGCTGAAAATCAGTGCTGTATGCATTCAGCATTTGCTTGGTTCATACAGCAAAATGCAGAGCTATAGTACCTTTTCAAGGTTGTTCCAAATATGAATCATCATACGAGTTTGATGCTTCTGCTACTGGAGTTTTGTTATTGCCTTGCTCAGGTGGTTAAGGCATCGGACTCTACAATAGTGCGTAGGCATTGTGGTGTGTGGCACAATTTTAGAATAAAGGTTTTCCTTTCTTTATTCTTTGTTTCTTAGTGTGCTCTCAATGGGTGTGTCATTACTTCTGTAACTGTTTTAATGTTTTTATTTATCACTGTATTTTTTGTGCAATAAAGTATTTCTACTTCTTCTTCTACTTCTTTATAGGCTGATAATATCTGAAAAATTCTAAGAAGAAAGAAATGCTTAGTATTTCACAGTCGATTCCATGATTTAAATGCAAGATCTCAGCACATAGGTTAAAAAGTGAACTGATAAGGCAAATAGGTGGTTATAACAACATCAAATGGACCTTACCAAAGGAACATCAAATATATATTTTTTTTAATTTAAAAATTGTTCCACCAACAATAGTTTAAAAATAATTCACTTACATTATAATGAGGAAGAAAATTGCATTTTTTGGTATCTAAAATGCAAATTTCTCTATGAGTTTCTTAGATTGATATGATAGATATACGGAAAAAGTGCACCAGGAAGATAAAGGAAAAGACGGATATAATACGATGTGAATGACTGGATCAATCAATCAACAACAGTTTAAAAAAGACGAAGGGTTTTCTACATCTGACCGCCAAACTTCCGTTTGAACAAGGCACTCAGTGATGATGAATTCTCTTGCAGTTTAAATAATAAGATAACCAAGTAGGTACAATATGTAAACAAAAACATTCGTATTATTTATTATTATAATCTGTGTCGCAAGCCCCAGTGTTTCGGGCTCGGCCGAGAGGGTCGGGTTTCGCGCCATTTGGCCAACCGCTCGAGTAATAGTCTTGTTAAGGATTACTTACATTGAGATGTTTTATGTTTTTACCGACTTTGATAAAAAGATGGTACGTGTATAATTTTTGCCGGCTTCACTTATTCTGATGCTTACAATAATCATCGTCATATTTCAACCAATTAACACAAAATCTTGCTCATGAGTCACTCTATTGGCATGGAAATCCATTCATTAGTTTCCGTGTTATCCATAATTAACTAATGCTAAATTAATTGAAGCACGGTTCTAATATCCCGAAAATGTATTAAGTATGAAATATTATTTATTTTATTTTTCCACGTCAGGGAGGAAAAAAATCCCTCCGGAATTGTTGGCGGTTTTACAATATTAATGATTAAATATGAAAATAAAAATAGTAAGCACTTGACTAAAATACTAACTTTGATATCATTCGGGGATGATATTGTCAACAATTTTGCAAAATCCCAAGGGACAAAAATGATGTCATAAAAACAGTATAAATATGAAGCACCATTTGCCCACTGTACGTCGCCCCTTATAATCTGTAATGTGCCTCCTCAGCAGCCATTGTCTATTTGAATTTGGAATAAGCCGGTTCGAAATTTGAATTGAGATGTTTGTTTACGATTCGGTGGTTAAATTTGATTCCCTTTATTGTTTGCAAATAAGGAATTTGAAATTGGAATAACTTTATTATAGTAACTTTTTGTGATATTACATCTTGGCACTTTAGCGTTATTTTACATAAATTACTGTCAAATATGTACTAATTAGAAGCCTCATTGGTCCAGTAGTTAGAAAGCGGTTTTGGGTCACGATCCTGGGTTTGAGTCTTGAGGACTACGAAATATAGAGGTTTTTTTCTTTTTGAAGAACTTCTTAGGCCAGGTTGAGAAGTCAGTGGTGTTACACCCCATGTCTCGTAGAGTAAGGTCATGCCAGTATTTTATTTCATTTCTCATTTAGGTAATCATGATTAGCATGTGAGTGGTAATTATGGAGTGAAACACACAGATTAGAGAATTATATGCAGATAGAGCGCACGGAACACGAAGGTGTCGTAGTCGTTCCAAGTACAAAATTTAAAAACGAATACATTCTCGAGTCAGTACGACACGATGCGTCGCATCAGTAATTTTCAACATTATTCGAGAAAAATGGCGTCTTATGTTTTTAAGTATTTCAAAAACTGTTCACAAAAATTAAAGAAATAAGATGGAGTATTTTTTATTGGTCATTATCAACCCATATTCGGCTCATTGCTAATCTCTTCCAGTCTCCTCTCAGAGTCACAGGGGTTAGGCCAATAGTCCACCACGCTGGCTCAATGCGGATTGGCAGACTTCACACACGCAGAGAATTGAGAAAATTTTCTGGTATGCAGGTTTCCTCACGAAGTTTTTCCTTCGTTTGAGACACGTGATATTTAATTTCTTAAATTTTAAAATACTAATTATAAAAAAAAAATGTATATGCGGATGCCAAGGAGACATTTGTTTTTTTATGGATTTCACCGACTTCACCACGCTGTTTGTAAAGACTCATTCTGGATCATTCTTTATTCTGTGAAACAATACTTTCACCACCAGACCGTGGATCAGCGTGGTGGGTATAAACCCCTAAATAGGCATACTTCGACGAGAGTTTTAACCGTGTTTCATAATTAATTAATTAATGTGACAATTATCAAAAATCAGTATATATATCAATAGAACGCCCAAACATCAAAGGGCGGCCCTCAAAGGGTATCACGTGACTGTACTAAGCCGTGCAGTAATTACTCCATTACCGACCAATGGCGAACAACGAGCTTTTTGTAGGGCTGGTTAATTGGACTAGGCCTCGGGGCGGCTAGCGAATACTGTAACGATTCTGGCGATAACTTTGATAGTTTCTGGTTTTAAATATTTATTTCTCAGAAGAAAGAAATAAATGAACAAAAACAAACAATACTAATAAATTTATTGTGAAACACGGCTAAAACTCACGTGATATAAGGTCGGCTTAAATAGCGTTAGTTCGGTTTGTTTAAGAAAGAAAAGAAAGAAAGAAAGAAATATCTTTATTTTTAGGCAGTGCCACACATTACAATAATAAATCCTAAATATATAGCTTATAGCTAGAGCAAAAAAGGAAGAACGCCCTGCAATATGTGGTATAACCTAGAAAAAGGCGAACAAAGGTCTTCGTTTACAAGAAGACGAGTCTAATGAAGATGACATTAATGAACCGTCGGAGAGTGTAACGGAACCTTCACTCTCCACCACTCAACCCCTCTCCCAGCGCGCGTTGCGAGCTGCTGCGCGTCGCGCTGCCTCTTCGCAGTTTGGATCGTGTCGCGTTGCAAGAATCAGCTCATGACTAAGGGCCTTATATTACGTGAGTTTTAGCCGTGTTTCATAATCATTAACATCATCATCATATCAGCCGATGGACGTCCACTACAGGACATAGGCCTTTTGTAAGGACTTCCAAACATCACGATACTGAGCCACCTGCATCCAGCGAATCCCTGCGACTCGCTTGATGTCATCAGTCCACCTGGTTGGGGGTCGGCCAACACGCCGGTTGCTAGTGCCAGCACTTTGGAACCCCAACGTCCATCGGCTCTTCGAACTATGTGCCCCGCCCATTGCCACTTCAGCTTCGCAACTCGTTGAGCTATGTCGGTGACTTTGGTTCTTCTGCGGATCTCTACATTTCTGATTCGATCACGCAGAGATACTCCTAACATAGCTCGTTCCATCGCCCGCTGTGTGACTCTGAACCTTCTTCGAGTTTCATAATCAATTAATATGAATAACACTCACGATAGTTTAAATTCTAAAATACTAATAAATGGTCTATGGTAAAAACGTACTTATGGCTTACTCAAACTTACTTAACTACTTACATTGTATGCATTTCATTACCATCCAATGGCGATTGATGAACTTTTTATACTTAGGGCTGGTTCATTGGACTATGCCTCGGGGTGGCTAGCGAATACTGTAACGATTGTCGCTTCTGGCGATAACTTTGATAGCTTCTGGTGTAAAATATTTATTTCTTAAAATAATTCGGTTATTTTAAGTTTTTCTGAAAATTATTCGCTTTTTAATAAAATATTAAATATCCATAACTAATTATTCGCTTTTTAATAAAATATTAAATATCCATAACTAATTATTCGCTTTTTAATAAAATATTAAATATCCATAACTATATTAAGAACTAGAGGACGCTCGCGACTTCGACCTCTTTTATTTATATTTTTGCATGTTCATTGTGACATTAATTTGACAATTAATTTTAAATAGGTACTACTATATTATTATTTAATATCAATAAATAGTTTAGATAAATAACTAGTTTTTTGATGACCTCCGTGGCGCAGTGGCTTGCGCGATGAATTTACAAGACGGACGGTTCTTGGTTCGATCCCCATCCTGGGCGATTAAGGTTTTCTTAATTGGTCCTGGTCTAGCTAGTGGGAGGCTTCGGCCGTGGCTAGTTACCACCCTACCGACAGTGACGTAACGCCAAGCATGTAGAAACCCAAAGGGACGTGGATTTTCATTATACTCCTAACAAGACCACTTTCATCCAAGACTGCATCATCACTTACCATCAGGTGAGATTGGTTTAAAGATAATATTAGGTACGTACGTAACATTTCGTTGCAAAAACAACCGGCATCTGTTAGTCTAAATAAAACATTCTATCCATAAACAACTCGTATACCTAAAGTAATAAAAAACCACAAGATCAAAACCATAGATTGCCCAAACAACTGGCAAAACGTGCCAATTTTATGGACACGTCAGTCAGTCCCAGGGGGTGAGGTCCCATAGGAGGGGAGAGGGGACAGCACTTAATGAGTATAAACACTAGTTAAATGATTGAATGCGTTTAGGGTGGTTGATGTCCATTGTGTTGTCTATGGAAGCTGCGGGGTATCGGAGGGATTTGTCATATTGATCACTGAGGATTTCGATTTGATTATACATATATATGGTACTTACTGTAGTTACAGTTTGTTAACCATAGACAACTTTGAATTATTTTTAATCAAAATGTCTCTCAATTTCGAAATTCGAATTTATTACAAGTATATTTGAAACTTCAAGTTTGTTTAAAATGAAAGTTTATTTGGACAAGTATTTTTTTTATTTTTTCTTTTTCGTTAACCATAGACAATTATTCATAATCACTTTAAATCAAACTGTGGCAGGTAGACTTACTTTACAATTTGGTTTATGTACTCGCACGTTTGGACAAGCGAAGTGTATGTTTATTTTATCTTGTTTGAACATAATTTTTTAAATTAATTTACGAGTAAACATTAGGTAAATTAATTCGTTTAGGGCGTTTGATGTTCATTGTGTTAGCTAGGAATGAGTCAGAGGAATGTCAAATCATGGAGGATTCTAATGAGTTCCAACCCTTAGACATTTCTAATTATCTTTTATCAAAACCACAATTATAGTATGTTATAAAGGTGAAAATGTTGGATGTGTGTTTTTTTGGATTAACTTTCTATCGAGTTTTATCACGTTTTAAATTTTAATTCACTTTCTACCTAAACGAAATAAATAGAGATTTAATCGTAATTAAAAATAAATATTGAAGCTCTTGAAAAACAAAAAATTGCTTATAAACTAAGCCTACACTGAGAAAGAAAGCTACTTAAATGAGCTACTCACGTAAGAAGTTTGCACATTACTATTTACTATAGGTGCAGTATACGTACAATAGATGCCGTATACTTAGTAATGAGGCAGCATACTGTGGCGTTTAGAAGTAACAGCGAGTTACTTAAGAAGCTTCTTCACAACATAGTGGCGTCTATGAGCGTAATAGTCTCTGGTTTGCTACGTATTATAAGTATGGCGCACCAGGTTCTTTTTTCAGTGTAATACCATAATTTTACAATAAAATACATTTAGTATAAGACATCAACTACTAAGAAGATGTACATAATGTAAATATATGTTATTAAGCTTCATAAAATGTTTTTTTTAATTTAGCAAAATTTTGAGTCAATTAATACAACAATTAAAACAACTCCAAACTTAACGACATTATTAACCATAACGTTACAACCCATTACCCAAACATCAGCCATAACCCAAACATCCCAAACCCCCGCGTGGGGTCGAGTTACGAGCTTTTCCTATTATGCACCCCTCAGATGGTTCTAATGTGGAGTAATGTGAGTGATCTGTTGTGTTTGTCATATCTTACAACTATTACAATACGCCATTTTGAAATATTTAAATTATCCTGAGGTCCTGGGTTCGATTCCCGGCTGGGCCGATTGAGGTTTTCTTAATTAGTCCAGACCTCGACCCTGATTAATTACCATCCTACCTCTTAACAAGTTAGCCTGCTTTCATCTTAAATTGCATCATCACTTACCAACAGGTGAAATAGTAGTCAAGGGATAACTTGTAAAGAATAAAAAATAATAATAATAAGAACCGAAAATAATAGAAAAAAGTCCTGAAGAAAAAACTGCCTTGTTTAACCAATCACGCGGTCTTGGATTCAAGCTATGAGTCCGTAGCCAAGTGGCAAGGTTGATTCTCTTTCTACAATCGCAAACGCTTCGAAAATTAAAAATGTATAGCAATAACATTTAGCACATTTCTTTATTTTCAAGAACAACATATTAATTAAAATAAATTAAAACTAGGAATTACTTACCAGTATATCAAATTTAAATTTATAATAAATAAAATAATTATAAGAAATACACACCATCTAATTGTTCACCCAGAGGCAAGGTACCCAATACGCTAGCGATATTCTATACCCCTCTGGATAGCAAGGCATAACCTTTGGGCCAAATAAGCGCCAGCTCTTGGGTCACTTACCGCATGGATCAATTTGTCAGACATAGCATTGAAAAACTTGTTAGTATCTGTTGACCATGAGCTTATAGTCTGGTCTAGTCTACAATTAGCATCGATAGGTTTTGACTTGATCTTAAAATGTTGTTTTAAAACGTTGAAAACATTTTATTTTATTTTAGACTTTTGTGCTTAGAGGTCCATGCAAGAGGCCTTCTTCCAGCAATGGACGTCCATCGGCTGATAATGAATGAACGTATGAGACTGGTAATATTTAATTTCTTAAAATTCACATAACTGAAAAGTTGGAGATGCATGCCCCGGACCGATATTGAACCTACGCCCTATCTATCTATATACAAGGTGTACCGTAAACACTACGAGGCCTACCAAAATAAAGACTTTATTTTTGTAGGCCTTGATGCCGGCTATCACCCTGCAAAATCTATGTATGATTACGGTTATGAAACCGTACGTATGTCTAAACAATTATTACACTACATTAAATTGCAATGAAATTGTCAACAAATCCACAAAAATGGCCAAATTACGGCCATCTGCCGCACATTTGACAGTTCCCAAAGGGTTTTGGCGCGGTTTTTGCATCTGTCAAGCGGCCATCTTTGCGGGGCATAGACAAAATCTTAATTTGCAATTTTACGCGCCATTTGATGCATATTGGTGAAATTAACCGAATGGAATCCGTTTATTTTATACCTTTATTGGTTTTGTTTGCTTTTTTTTTCGGTTTAAGAATGTCCGTTACATTGTATTTAAGTGCAATTACTTGTAAACGGCTTCTGTCTAGCTTGGTTGAGTAGTTTTCTAGTTAATCTTCGACTTAACGTTCTAAGATTATGCTGCGTCTGGCAGTACAGATAAGCGTTTTGCTTTAACTGTTTGAATAAAAAAAATTAAGTAGGCTTAGTCTATTTAATCTGCATTCCTTTTTTTGCGCTTTCAGAATAAACAAACAATCATCATTACCATCATTATCAGCCGTTGGACGTCTTGAAGCACAACGGTCTCGAGTCGCCAGCATCCAGCTCCCTGTAACCCGCTTGATGTCCTCGGTCGACCTAGTGGGGGGTCGACCAACACTGCGCTTTCCGATGTGGGGTCGCCATTCCAGCACCTTGGGACCCCAACGTCCATCGGCTCTTCGAACTATGTGGCCTGCCCATTGCCACTTCAGCTCGCGACTTGCTGAGCTATGTCAGTGAGTTTGGTTCGCCTGCGAATCTTTTTTTTTCTTTACAAGTTAGCCCTTACCTATAATCTCACCTGATGGTAAGTGATGATGCAATCTAAGATGGAAACGGGCTAACTTATTAGGAGTAGGATTAACTCCACACCCCTTTCGGCTTCTACACGACATTGTCACGCTAAAAAGCTTGGCGGTACGTTTTTGCCAATGGGGTGGTAACTAGCCACGGCCGAAGCCACCAAACCAGACATGGACCAATTAAGAAAACCTCAATCGGCCGGTAAACCGTTAAGAAGATTGCATCCTACTATACCTATATAACTATGTCGTTGATTGTCTTGATCTTAACATCATTATCAGCCATTTTAACTCTTTTTACAGGAAAGAGGATATGCTCAACCCACCATACTGTTTCAATACGGATTAGTGGGCTTAAGGTGACGACGACCTTTATCAATGATAATGACTGAGATCAACGTTTAACAAGCTCTTTGAAACAGGGAAAAGGGGGGACCAACTAGTCAGTTATACCTCTTAATAAACCCATCACCCCATAGATGTAAGTATTATTAAAATCAACCAATACAATACAAACAGCAAACACTCGAAAGTCCGGTCAGAGGAGCAAATTGAGGCACTCCCACACGGAACCGGCGGCGCATGAAATATGGGAGCACTCGACAAAGGGGCTAATAACTCGTATGAAACACCCTTAGCGCACCCTCTTTGTGTGGAACAAATCACAAGCGCGAGCGATTTTATTTTTACTCGTAAAATTTGATTTGTTGCAAGCGTTACCTTACGAAAGTTGTTTTGGATTTTCATCCTACTCCTAAAAAGTTAGCCCGCTTCCATTTTAGATTGCATCATCACTTACCATCAGATGAGATTGTAGTCAAGGTCTAACTTGTCTATACTTCTATACTAATATTATAAAGAGGAAAACTTTGTTTGTTTGTAATTAATAGGCTCAAAAACTACTGAACTGATTTTAAAAATTCATTCACCATTCTAAAGCTACATTATTCATAAGTAACATAGGCTAAATTTTATTTTGGAAAAAATTTGGGTTCCGTAAGATATTTGGGTTTTCGGACACAAGGTGTAAAAAAAACAATCAGAAAAGTTACTTATTTTGCGTACGCTGCCTAAACTATAAAAGATAGAACCATAAAATTTTATAATTAATTGTAGATCATAAATATCTACAAAAAAAGGACCCCACACACTATACCTAACTTTGTCGAATGAGGCACTAGAACCATTTTTTTATTTGAAAAATTTGTTTTTTTGTACTACATTTAAACGCATTTATTTTACTTATGCTATTAATCCTTATCAAAATAAATTATTTCATCACTAAGTACAGTTTATGTAGATAATATTTGGTCTTTGAATGATTAAAATTGGACGTTTGGTTTTGGAGTCATAGCGAAATTAAAATGTTACGATTTCTGCTGCACGGCCCGCTGCGAAGTGGGCGTCACCAAGGCGGGGGTGCGTAAGGTGAAGTATAAACGTTTCGTGGTACTTTCGAATTGTCGTAGGGAAGAGCTAGAGTAGGGATAGGTAGAGTACGGGTAGGATAGGGGTAGTTGAAATATGTTTTACATTGAGGTTCACGCGGACGAAGTCGCGGGCGTCCGCTAGTAAAGAATAAAAAAATACTTGTGGCACTCGGGGACTGCTATAAAAAATAAATAAAAAAATGTCCTTACATTAGTTAAATAGTAACAAATATCCAAACATCCAAACAATGATTTTTGGATGTTTGGATATTTGTTACTATTTAACTAATGTAAGGACATTTTTTTATTTATTTTTTATTAGTTTAATATTAGTAAAGAAAAAAAATACTGCATTATTTACTACTTATAATTAAAAATACTATGCAATAGCTTTACTTTAGCATACAAAATTTCGCGTTTATATATTAGTAGAATAGGATAGGATTAAACAAAACAGTACTAATGTATCTAATCGCTTCCGCTTACTGCTTGGACTAAACAAAAGCGGTGTCTATGGAAAATATTATTTATCTCAAATAGCATCGGTAATTCCTTTGTCGGACATAAAGACTATTGTTGCTATAGAGTATAGACAATCTGCTTTTTTTTTCGTGGCGTCTGCCATTTTTTTCCGCGCACGATAGCTACCTCTTTGGACGTGAAACATTTCGTTTTAATTCCACCGAAGCGAATTGGATATCTTTATTTTTGCCTTTGTTGTTATATTTTATGTTTGTATATGTGTGAATCACATACATGACTTAGGTACTTACATTAGTGTGTGTGTGTAATAATCGTATACAGTAAAATCTCCTTATTCACGCTTCCTTTATTCACATTTTCAATATTCGCGGATTAAAAAATTGCCTCCCAATTCTTATATTCGGGGCTAATTCGTTATTCGCTTATCTGACTGACGAAACTGACGTAAAATCTGCAAATTTAAACTTTAACTTGCAAATACCTATTGCCGAATTATGGCCTATTAGATGGTTTAACCCTTATAATACCTATTGGATGGTTTAACCCTTATAATACCACATAAAATACCATTCCATATTCACGGTTTCTATATTCGCGACACATTTAGAGAACGTATCCCCGCGAATAATGAGCTTTTACTATATACTCAATAAATACTAATATTCGTATTATACAGAGGTATAAAAAGTTTGTGGTATGGGGGTAATCTCTGGATACACTAAACCGATTTTGAAAATTCTTTTACAACTAGAAAGCCACGTTATTTATGAGTGTCATAGACTATATTTTATCCCTGTATTCTCAAGGGAATGGAAACTACACGGGTAAAACCTCGAGGCGTTGGCTAGTTTATCGTTCATCGTGTTATTTATAAAATAACAAAGATTTGGCTTTACTATGCCCCATTTTATATATCCTCCTCCTTATCAACCCATACTTGACTCACTGCTGAGCTCGAGTCTCCTCTCAGAATGAGAGGGGTTAGGCCAATAGTCCACCACGCTGACTAACCAATGCGGATTGGCAGACTTCACACACGCAGAGAACTAAGAAAATTCTCTGGTATGCAGGTTTCCTTACGATGTTTTCCTTCACCGTTTGAGACACGTGATATTTAATTTCTTAAAATGCGCACAACTGAAAAGTTGGAGGTACATGATTTTGAACCTCCGGAATCGGAGGCAGAGGTCATATCCACTGGGCTATCATGTATCTATTTAAAACTATATATCAACTATTTGAAACTGTTAATTTCTGTTAATTCATAGATAACGCAGTAAAAGCCATCGACAATTAAGGAATTAGGGGAATGTCACCTTGAGTTTAATTTGTGTTGTCATTTGTCACCGGCGGCCATCTGCTGGATTAGAATAATGATAGCTTGCGGTGTTTCAATGGCCTCACTAAAATTAAATTCAAATATTACCTGTATAGTTGTAATTCGTAGTTTCTTTATAATTATTACTCAGGTATATTTATATATTTATTTTATTATATATTTATTTATTTATTTTATTATATATTATATATATTTTATATTTATACATGTATTATATATAAATATACTATTTTTATTATTATATATATTTTTTTTTTGCTGCACTATCCCGCATTTAATTACATTAATTCCTTTATCCAAAGGTTGTCTGGTAGATATTGCTATAAGCAATAAGACCGCCTTTGCACATACTTGTTTTCTATGTTTTCCTTTGTTATTGTATTTGTTTTATTTTGTGCAATAAAGTATAAATAAATAAAATAAATAATTAAATTGTGTGAGTCAATATCCACGAGACGATATATCATCATCATCATCGTTTCACGGGACGATATACCATAATCATCGTCATTTCACGGCCTCCGTGGCGCAGTGCGCGGATTTACAAGACGGAGATCCCGGGTTCGATCCGCGGCTGGGCCGATTGAGGTTTTCTTACTTACAATTGCAATAAATAAACAAATTCTTTATTTGCTGAATACATCCAAATATAATACAATGCATTCGACCATCTCTGGCATGCAAATTAAATTAAATTAGTCCAAGAACAATTTACATTTACATTAGTATAAAAATTCATTTACTGAATAAAAACATTTATCTAACAACCACGCGGATAGATTTTTTTTTAAATTGATTTAGAGGTTGTTGGCGTAAGGTTTGAAGCAACTTGGTATATATTTTCATACACATAGCATAGCTGTTTTATGGTAAAAATGCCGTATTGGGCTCATAGTTCAATAACAAGCTATCCTTATTTCTCATTGGTCTTTGATTTACGTCACCTGCTTTAGAGAAAAGTTCACTATGTTTTTTAACGAGACATATGTTAAAAATATATAGGCATGGAAGATGGCAAAATACGTAAATTTGCAAATAGAGGCAAATTTCCTTTGGTCCAGGTCTGGCTGTTGGGAGGCTTCGGCCGTGGCTAGTTACCACCCTTACAACAAAGACGTACCGCTGAGCAATTTAGCGTTCTTGTACGATGTCGTGTAGAAACCGAAAGGTGGTTTTTCATACTACTCCTATCAAGTTAGCCCGCTTCCACCTGTGATTACATCATCACTTACCAACAGGTGAGATTGTAGTCAAGGGATAACTTGTAAAGAATTAAAAAAAAAAGTCATCATCATCATCATCATCATCATCATTATTATTATGAGCCGATGGTCCACTGCTAGACATAGGCCTCTTGCATAGACTTCCAAACACAACGTTCTCGAGCCGCCAGCATCCAGCGGCTCTCTGCAACCAGCTTAATGTCGGTCCATCAAGTTTTTTTTTTATTCCGAGCTGATTAAGCCCCGTCTCAGAGGAGACGCCCTTAGAGAGTCGTTCCGCCCATCTACTCTGCTTCTGCCTTCGGGCCCCATCAGGCGATGCTTCTGCGCTCGCCCAAACCCCCCGGTGACGCCGCTGAGTTCCCATAAGGAGCCTACGGCTCTTACACGATCAGAAAAAAAAACTTTGTTTTATCTATTTGGAAACCTTGACATAGACATTATGTATAATTTGTTTTTCTTTTTTGTATTTTATTCTTTACAAGTTAGCCCTTGACTACAATCTCACCTAATGGTAAGTGATGATGCAATCTAAGATGGAAGCGGGCTAACTTGTTAAGAGGAGGATGAAATCCACACACCTTTCGGTTTCTACACGACTTTCCGACGCTAAATCGCTTGGCGGTACGTCTTTGCTAGTATAGAAAGAAAGAAAGAAAGAAATCTTTCTTACAGCATTATGCCACACAACACAATTTGCTCATAATATCATAATATTTTCATATAATATTATCATATTAAATATTGGTGATAAGTAACTCCCACCAGCAAGACTTGGACCGATTAAGAAAACCTCAATCGTCCCAGCTGGGGACCGAACTTAAGACCTCCGTTTTGTAATTCCGTTGAAATCGCGGGCGTTCACTAGTATAATATAATTTATTAGATAAATAGATAAGGTAATACTGAGCGACGTAAAACCATTCGTTTTCGATGGGTTTAAACAATTAATTTTCGGGCAAGAACATCCGATAGTGATCTACCAACTCCCCCAAATTTTAAACTAGGGGATAATTGCGATCAAAACAAGGCAAGCCGCGTGTATTAATTGTATTTTTATGCAAAATACTACACAACAGTTCAAAGATTAGGGGCTGAACTCAAGGCTACGGTCCTGGGTTCGATCCTTGTCCGAGAAATGTATTCTTTTATAATTTTCTCGTTTAATTTGGTAACTATGACTGTTTGTGTTATTTTTTTTTATTTTATTTCTTTTAATTTAGAACTGTGACTTTTTGAAATTGCGACTGATTGTAACTATTTTTTTTTCTCTTAATTTTATTTCATTTATAATAATAGTAATTGTGACTGTTTGTATTTTTTTTTCTTTTTCACTGTACGTATAATATTTGCAAACTATTAATTTAGTTGAATATTGTAATAGAATTAATTAATTATTATGTATTGAAAGAGAATGGCTCATAATATGAAATTGAGAAAAAGGCATTTTAATCTAGGGGATCTTTTTTTTTCTTTTTAAAGAATATTTGCCATATATTTTATAATATGACCAATATTCCCAATTCCCTCCAACTAGTCGGGAAAGATTGTGTTAAGAGTGGGTACGACAATAGACCAACAGGGTGGGGATCGAACCACCACCCCTCCGTGGTGAGTACGATCGCTTTTACCGTTGAGCTATTGAGGCTTTTGATATCAAAACAAGGAAAGCCGCGTGTACTAATGATATTGTATTTTATGACGGGACGATATACCATACTACTATACAGGCGAGTCGCTTTGACTTAGTTTGAATCTTATCGTATCAAAACATAAAAGGCAACAAAAGAAATGATATCTAAGTCGATGCCAAATTCTACGGATTATACAACTTAGAATACCTACATTAAAGCTCAAGATCATTTGTTTTATTATAGAGGAGACACAAGAAAATTCAAACGCCAAAAAATTAGGATTTAGGTTCCAATCCTACTAATATTATAAACGCGAAAGTTTGTATGGATGTTTGGATGTTTGTTACTCTATAACGCCGCTACTACTATATCGATTTGGCTGAAAATTGAAATGGAAATAGATTTTACTTTGGATTGACACACAGGCTACTTTTTATCCTGAAAAGATCCATGGTTTCCTGAGATTTGTGAAAACTGATGATTTTGATGATATGAATGTTTCTTACTCTTTCACGCCTCGACTACTGAACCGAATTAGCTGAAATTTGGTATAGAAAAATATATTAATTATTAGTCTGGATTAACGCATAAGCTACTTTTTATCCCAAAAAATCCATGGTTCCCAAGGGATTTGTGAAAAACTAAATTCCACGCGGATAAAATCGCGGGCGTCCGCTAGTAAATAATACGTTTCCAAATCGAACCCAGGACGTTCGCCACACAATATACCACTGAGCCAGTGGGGCGTTAACCAAATTAGCCGAACATGTTGCGAAGCGCGTGCCTAATTGTGTTTTTATTCAAATAACATTAGAACGCGTTGATAACATCTATATATAAAGTTACGTCCGTCCGTCAGGACTGAATCATACGGAATTTATGCGTTATGGAAATGCTATACGGGGAATTATTATTTTTTTATTGTTTTATTTTCCTCATTGGTTTACATTGTTTACGGCCTCCGTGGCGCAGTGGTATGCGCAGTGGATTTACAAGACGGAGGTCCTAGGGTCGATTGAGGTTTTCTTAATCTGATGGGAGGCTTCGGTCGTATCTAGTTACCACCCTACCGACAAAGACGTACCGCCAAGCGATTTAGTGTTCCAGTACGATGTCGTGTAGAAACTGAAGGGAATGCGGATTTTCATCCTCCTCTTAACAAGTTAGTCCGCTTCCATCTTAGATTGCATCATCACTTACCATCAGGTGAGATTGTAGTCAAGAGCTAACTTGTAAAGAATAAAAAACAAAAAATTATACATAATGTCTATGTCAAGGTAAAAGATTTTTAAAAAGATAAAACGATGTTTTTTTTCTTTATCATGTATGTGCCCTAGGCTCCTTATGGGACCTCAGCGGCATCGCCGGGGGGTTTGAACGAGCGCAGAAGCATCGCCTGATGGGGCTCGAAGGCAGAAGCAGAGTAGATGGACAGAACGACTCTCTCAGGGCGTCCCTTCTGAGATTCAGACCTAGGCGTAGAGGGACGTTCGAGAAGGGTGAAAGAATGTTATTTAAACGGGTACATACCACGATAAAACGACGAGATTTTTATTGTCGATATTTCGACCCAGTTGCATGGATCGTGGTCACGACGGGACTGAAGTTGCGAGATGAGAAGTGAAGTCAGCTGTTAGGGGCAGAATCGATCTACCCTCTTTCTTGTTCTTTTTCTTTTTTCAACGACCTCGCGTTTTTGGCTGTTTAGGCAAACCACACTCACGACATCGCTTTTGTTATTATGCGTGTCGCGGCGCCCTCTTGGTTTGCACAATTCTACCACCGGGTTCCACTCGCTGGCTAGTTTGAAGCCATCTTCCCGATTGAAATTTTTGTATTTTCGAATTTCAATGGCTTCTCGAACTACTCGGGGTATATAGTGGCGGTCCGTGGAAATAATGTGTGGATTATGGATCTCAATCCAATGTTTAGTTCCCGGTTGTAGAATGTGATCAGCTATCGCAGACTTTTGCGGGTCGTTGTTTTTTATCGCTCGTATATGTTCTGTTACACGGGTTGCTATGGGCCTCTTCGTTTGTCCAATATAAGAGCTACCACAGCTGCAGTCGATTTTATACACACCCGGACACTGGTATGGCAAACGATCCTTTGGAGAACGCATCATGTGGGCGATCTTTTGTAAAGGAGTAAACACAGTCTTTATGTTGTATTTTTTCCTTAGGAACGATCCAATTTTATCAGTTACCCCTTTAACAAAAGGTAAGTAGGCCATTCTTCTTTCGACTTCCAAAGGTCGTTCTCTCCGTTGATGTGAACTATTTTTTAATACAAGGGGCTTATGACCATTTCATTGTTTGGAATCTAGTTTTTTCCTTTATAAAGGTGAATACTACCTTCAGATTGATGGGGTGGCAATGGGTAGCCCAGTTGCCCCAGTAGTTGCCAACTTATGGATGGAGTATTTTGAAGAGCTCGCCACCTCATCTATACCCATACAAGTTAGGTTTTGGAAAAGGTACGTGGACGACGTTTTTGCTGTCATGCAGGGCGGTGAAAAAGAGGTGCAACAATATCTGGCACTTTTGAATGGTATTCACCGGAAAATGACCTTCACATACGAAATGGAAAAAGATCGGTCGCTTCCATTCTTGGATGTCCTAGTCAAGGTCCGACTAGATGGTAGTTTTAGTCACACTGTTTACCGGAAGCAGACACACACGGACAGATATTTACATGGCTCTTCGCATCACCATCCACGACACCTTGCGTCAGTGGCTACCACCCTCTTCAATCGCGCTCAGGACCTGTGTGATGACGTTCACATCCAGGCTGAGCTGGAACATATAAGCAAGGTGTTACGTCGAAATGGTCATAAGCCCCTTGTATTAAAAAATAGTTCACATCAACGGAGAGAACGACCTTTGGAAGTCGAAAGAAGAATGGCCTACTTACCTTTTGTTAAAGGGGTAACTGATAAAATTGGATCGTTCCTAAGGAAAAAATACAACATAAAGACTGTGTTTACTCCTTTACAAAAGATCGCCCACATGATGCGTTCTCCAAAGGATCGTTTGCCATACCAGTGTCCGGGTGTGTATAAAATCGACTGCAGCTGTGGTAGCTCTTATATTGGACAAACGAAGAGGCCCATAGCAACCCGTGTAACAGAACATATACGAGCGATAAAAAACAACGACCCGCAAAAGTCTGCGATAGCTGATCACATTCTACAACCGGGAACTAAACATTGGATTGAGATCCATAATCCACACATTATTTCCACGGACCGCCACTATATACCCCGAGTAGTTCGAGAAGCCATTGAAATTCGAAAATACAAAAATTTCAATCGGGAAGATGGCTTCAAACTAGCCAGCGAGTGGAACCCGGTGGTAGAATTGTGCAAACCAAGAGGGCGCCGCGACACGCATAATAACAAAAGCGATGTCGTGAGTGTGGTTTGCCTAAACAGCCAAAAACGCGAGGTCGTTGAAAAAAGAAAAAGAACAAGAAAGAGGGTAGATCGATTTTGCCCCTAACAGCTGACTTCACTTCTCATCTCGCAACTTCAGTCCCGTCGTGACCACGATCCATGCAACTGGGTCGAAATATCGACAATAAAAATCTCGTCGTTTTATCGTGGTATGTACCCGTTTAAATAACATTCATAATGAACAACCACGAAATAAGTTTAAAATCATTAGGGTGAAAGAATATGAAATTTTGGTTACACTAGCCATCGCCCGCGATTTCACTCGCGTAATTGCTATTCCCATGAGAATACGGGAAAAACTTGTAGCTTACAACACTCACAAATAACTTGGCTTACTAGTGATAAAAGAATTTTCAAAATTGGTTTAGTAGATCCAGAGATTACCCTCTACAACCCCGCAAACTTTACCTCTTTATAATATTAGCGTATAAGTGCGTATACTATAGATGGATGTATGTGACCCATGTTCCTACCATAGGTAAAGATAGTACGATAATATTTTTTTTGTTTTTCATTTATTTGGTTGACCAACAACCTTACATATCTTAATATGGTATGAACATAGGCGTACAAAAGCTCATACAGAAAACTCGCGACATCTATACGTCCAAAATTCTTCAGTTCCTCAAGACGAAAGCCTTCGCACAGGGCGTGTTGCCAGTGATGACCTACGGATACGAGCTTTGGTCGCTAACATTGGGAATTATTAGAATGCTCAAATTCACTCAGCGCGCAAAGGAATGATCAAATCAAAAATGAGGAGATCCGAAGACAAACCAAAGTCACTGACATAGCTTAGCGAGTCGTGAAGCTGAAGTGGCAATATGCAGGCCACATAGTACGAAGACTCGATGGACGTTAGGGTCCCAAGGTGCTGGAATGGCGACCCCGCACCGGAAAGCGCAGTGTTGGTCGATCCTCACTAGGTGGACCGAGGACATCAAGGATTGCAGGAAGCCGCTGGATGCTGGCGGCTCGAGACCGTTTTGTTTGGAAGTCCATGCAAGAGGTCTATGTCCAGCTGTGGACGTCCATCGGCTGTTAATGATAATGATGATAATAGGCTAGCTAACCTACAACCATCATTAATTCAGATTTGCCTGACTATCACAAGCTATTCTTCTAACTTCTATGATAAAACTTTAGGAACTCTGATGATTTTCAGAAGAATTATTAAGGATTTTTTTCTTCATCAGAATAGATGTTGGCAAAATAGAGCATTGCATGCTATAGTGCTACAAAGAAAGCCATTCCGAGCTAGGGTGATGTAAAATATATTCCTTCTGTATTTTATATCCACGGATTCAAAAAGTGCATTCATTTTCTTCTATTCGATACCAATAACTGCACACACACGACATATACAAGCATATATGTGTGTGAGTGCTAGCAAGTAATCCGAACTCAAAGCCGGGCCTTAATAACGTTACTTTGACGGTTTTCAGAGCTTTCGATTTTTTGCAACCCATTTGCAGTACGCCACTTTTTAATTCTTTTGACGATGGTCGCTGGCACGCGTTTGTAGCCGTAGGGATGTGCTGGCATCTTTTATCGACACTTTAATTAATTCAAGCTACTCTCAAAATCTCAATAAAAATATTCAGCAGGTTTGTAAAAAGTTGTAGCACAAATTTAATTAGACCCTGATACATTCTACCATATTATTTGGTGTATGAAAATTTCAATAGTCTAGTAGCTTTCGATTTATCAAAAGTTAACAAAAACATATATGTGTTATAGCTTATATAATTTGACAAAGGCGTTTTATAAATGTTCAAGTTCAAGTTCCATTTACTGACATATTTTAAACGCGAAAAAAACTGAATAAAACTGAAATGGCAATGGTCAGGGCACATAGTTCGAAGAGCCGATAGAAATTGGAGTCCCAAGGTGATGGAATGGCGTTGTCGCACCGGAAAGCGCAGTATTAGTGCCATAGGTGAATCGAAGATATAGAAGCCGTTAGATGTAAAATCGTGTTGTTTGCAAGTCTTTAAGAGATATTCAGTAGTGGACTAATAATATTATTAAAATAAAACTTTTGCGCTTTTTTCCTGTGTAAATTGCATTTCGGAATATTGGAATTAAAAGTTTGTAAAAGCTATGTGGTCCTACTCTTCTCCAAACTAAAATCTTTATCTGAACCAAATTTGACGTTCCGACATTAATCCCGTGATAACGCTACTCGCCGATAATACAGCTTCGCATTATAGAGAAATAATGTAGATTTATACTGTACCTGAATATTGATTTTAGATTACGAGTACATTAATTAATTGAATTAATTATTTCGATGTTGCATTATATCGATAAATACCGTACAACACTAGAGCATATACGTTCGCATCGAGCCATCATATTTCATTTTTATCATTCTGCCCAATCCTTTGCCGAAACCATACTTTTAGGAGGCGCTCTCTTTTTAATTCGTTTTTCCATGATAACTACGGCGGGCTTTTTTATTATTCGACGAATATTACTTTTGACTGCAGCATGGCTTCTGTGTTACATACCACTCCCGCTTGCTACTGGACATTCGATGCTATTCCATATTAAATTCGTTTATTTCAGGATAAGATCAATAATAGTACCGTGACGTAACGTAAAACGTGACGTGACGTAAGACGTAATGACGTATCTCGTGAAGACAAATGGACAAATGACGATCAGTAGCAGTGCAACCGGAACTAACGCTATCTCTTACGATGCGTTGGGATGAACGAGATGAGACTGAGTCTACTCACATGTTGACACTTATTAGACGATTATCAAACTAAGTCCGCCAAACCGCATTGGAGCAGCTTGGTGGGTCTAAGCTCTAGATCCTCCAGATGCTGTAGGAAGGCCTGGACCTGATTTTTTTTTCAAATTGTGTAAGTAGGCCGTAGGCTCCTTAATGAATACTTCAGCGGCGTCACCGGGGGTTTTGAGCAAACGCAGAAGCATCGCCTGATGGGGCCTGAAGGCAGATGTGGAAGAGATGGTCATGGTAAGGACATCTCCTCTAAGACTCGGACCTCGGCTTAGAAGGCCGTTCTGGAAGAGTGTTTTGGCCTGAGTGTATCAGTCCGGGCGCCCCCGAGATCGTGAGTTAATACCCACGTCCGAGTGACGTCAGATATCGGGGCTGTTTAAATAAGCTGATGGATAATCATCATCATCAACATTATCAAACCATATTCGGCTCACTGCTCGAGTCTCCTCTCAGAATGAGGGTTAGACCAATAGTCCACCACGCCACGCTGTTTCGATGCGGATTGGCAGACTTTACACACGCAGAGAATAGAAAACTCTTAGGTATGTAGGTTTCCTCACGATGTTTTCCTTCACCGTTTAAGACACGTGATATTAAATTTCTTAAAATCCACACAACTGAAAAGTTTTAAGGACAGAGGTGCCCCGGACCGGGTTCTAACCCACACCTTCCGGAATCGGAGGCAGAGCTCATATGATGGATATATGTATATATATTTTTTATTCTTTACAAGTTAGCCCTTGACTACAATCTCACCTGATGGTAAGTAATGATGCAGTCTAAGATAGAAGCGGGCTAACTTGTTAGGAGGAGGATGAAAATATATACCCCTTTTAGTTTCTACACGACATCATACCGGAACGCTAAATCACTTGGCGGTACGTCTTTGTCGGTAGTGTGGTAACTAGCCACAGCCGAAGCCTCCCACCAGCCAAAATATATATGATGATTTTAAAGTATTAAAATAATGATTTTATAATGTAAAATAATGATGATTTTATAATATAATATAATGATGATTTTAAAATATATTTCGCAGCAGGTTGAACGCAGCATAGACAACGAGAGCACCAAAGCGTGGCGCGTAAATATCAGTTATACAGTCATTAGTAGAACGACACGCGTTTATTTTATTTATGGTCGCTTTTCCATACAGTCTGCGGCGTTACGTTCCCGTTACGTTATCGTGACGTATGGTGATACGTTCAACGTGCGTTTATTTTAGGTTAGCTCTTCGTTTGTATGACAAATATTAGGATACTGCCCAGCGGACACCTTTACTTTGTCCATTTAGACTTCGTTACCACAGACAAGGAATTTTTTTTTTATAGAACCAAATAGATAGACTCTGCGCCACGAAACAAGTCATGTAGACGCGACGCTAATGTCATAGTGACGCTCATTGTCATTTGGTAATGGCTGTCTTTTTTTTGTTTTTTATTCTTTACAAGATAGCCCTTGACTACAATCTCACCTGATGGTAAGTGATGATGCAGTCTAAGATGGAAGCGGGCTAACTTGTTAGGAGGTGGCTGAAAATCCACACCCCTTTCGGTTTCTACACGGCATCGTACCGGAACGCTAAATCGCTTGGCGGTACGTCCTTGCCGGTAGGGTGGTAACTAGCCACGGCCGAAGCCTCCCACCAGCCAGACCTGGACTAATTAAGAAAACCTCAATCGGCCCAGCCGGGGATCGAACCCAGGACCTCCGTTTTGTAAATCCACCGCGCATACCACTGCGCCACGGAGTCCGTCTTATTGACATTTGACAAGGCGCTGTCAATTTTAGTTCAGGTTTTAGCCGCGGGACTTCTTTCATGAAAAGGACTCTTCTAAATGAGCTGATGATAAGGTTTGCCCGAACTATGAACTTTCACCAACAGCAGTAGGCCTATATCTCATGTAGAGAAACAGACAAATTTCAACCAATAGCAGCGCAACCGTAAATATCACTATCTCTTTCGTTGTTGAGACGAAAGAGATGGGACTGAGGCTAGTCAGCTGTCATTGGTGGACGTTTCGTCTATTTGTCGTCACGAATATGTCGTTACTTGTACGATAGTATGGACAAAGTTTATTAGTCAAAATGTTATTTACATCACAATTAAGTATTTACTCTCATAACGGCAATTGTATCGTGTCACATATATAATCAAACTTACAACAGAGACTACATTATTTAAATGATTATAGTCATTGTGCCAAGTAGCAAAAATAAAAAGATAACTTACACCGTTCGATGTACTTAAAAAAATCTCAAAAGCTTATTATTTAAATACATTTTGATTTCCTAATCTATCACAAACTAAAATTATGACTTGTTTCCAATAAATAAAGTTCAAAATCCTCTAAAACGCTGAACTCTACAATTTAAATGCTTTGCAACATGACCCGATAGTATTTACCTATTCATTTTTCAAAAAAGGAACTTAACGCCCAAATCGACGCATTAATACACTACAAAAGAAAAAATAAACTGCTTTGTGTCACTCGACAAAGTTATTACTAATATCTGTATAAGTTTTATATAATCTTTATTTCCAAGAAAATAAAGTATAAATTCGTTTGGTTGTTCGTTATACAATTGAGTATTAAAGTTGCGTTCAGTAACAGAAGCAGAAAAGAATAAAACAGCTCCCTTCTTTTTTTAAATTTGTAATTCGTAGGTTCGAGTTGCGAACGCGGCGTTCTAATTTCAAAACATCGGTAGGTGTCATTGGACACTCCCTTCTGGGTGCGACAACAAGAAACTTTTGCCATTATTTTTCTAATCTTAATATTTTGTTTTTAATTTTTAATATTTGTTTTTAATTTTCAATTTATTTAACACAATAATTTAAATAAATACAAATAAAAGCATTTTTGGCCGCGCGTAAATAATTATGTAAATACGTATTATTTTTGTAGCACGTTAGTCTAGCCTGGCGTAGCCTAACTTATAATGATAATAATCTGTCTATGCAAACATCAAAATCGGTTCATCTTATCTTGTGTGATTGAGTAACAGACATCCATGTATGCCATCCATAATAAGTAAATAATTATTTTCGCAATTATAGTTAGGGTTTAGGGTAAAATACTGTATGTTTGTAATAAAGGTTCAGAAAAGAAATTCTACTGAGAAGGCTACAATTTTTTAAAAAGGACCATCTCTTTTTTGGTATCAGGTAAACATTATTTAGATACAAAATTATGCGTTTTTTAGTAGGTACCTACTATAACATATTCTTATTATCGGATAAAAATAAAATATTTGCAAATGCATTTTTAACTGATAGCAATAAAATAAAGAACCTTTTATTGCTATCAGTTAAAATGCATCAATATTCAATACGCAATAATAATATTTTATAATAAAAATATATTCCAAAATTTAAACGTTTTTACCAATAATAATAATTAGTTGAAGTGTTGAAAATTGTAATGAGCAAGCAATACAGTCATTAAATTGGTATCACCATATTAATTGATTCGAATACAAAATTTAACGTCGATAATTTTAGTTAAACTTTTCACCGATTACCCGATCGAAAACCGCGGAAATGCAAATTGAATTTATTTATAACTCTTTAGTGAGATAAAACGGTATAATTATAATAATTGCCTGATTTTATACTTCTCTTTCAAACGATTGTTTTTGCTATAGTAAGTACCACGTTTGCAAATGAAATATCTATACTAATGAAAAAGGGGTAAAGTTTGTGAGGATGAAGGGGATGTAGATCTACTTAACCGATTTAGAATTTTATTTTAACAATAGAAAGCCACGTTACTTTCAACTGTAATAAGTCGTGCTTAATTCCAGTATTATCACGAGAACGGGAACAACGCGAGTGAATTCACGGGGCGTCTGCTAGTAACTAATAGGGAGAGGGAGAAAAAAGTTTATGTATTTATTTACTTACACACTATATTGTCTTAATAATTATTCAAAAAAAAAATATAGTTTGCAAATTAATTTTTATTGGCGGATGCCCCGCAGTTTCACAGGGATAAAATATATAATAGCCTATGTTACTAGCTGATAATGTAGTTTACCATGATGATAGACTTTTAAGTTGTTTATGCGTTAAAGCTTAATAAACAAACTCACATTATAAGTACAAGTTATCATAAAAGGCAAAACTTTCTGGGTACCTCCGGCGGTGACATGAAAAGTTTGTAATTCGAATCTCATGTTTTTGGACGTGACGCGTAAATGGCGTTCGAATTGTCGTCACTTTGGCACCTCGGATTTCAAAACGTATTAGAATTTAACAAACGTTTTATATTTATAAACTTGAGCTTTATCTCATTGTAACAGAGGTTACAATGCTTAAACAAATAAGCAAATATAAAATTGTAAGCTCTATTATTGTTTGATAGTAATCGCGATCTTTGTTCGGATTTTTAAGAAGACATAGACAACTTAATTTTTTTTTTGTATTTGAAGTTAAAACTAAAATGATCTTTTTAACACAAAAATGTAACCGACCTAAAAGATATATTTCAGTTATGTTTATTTAAACACAAAATTATTAAACCGATTTTCATGAAAATTAAATGAGACCAATCTGGAATTATACTCTTTCAAACAAAAAAATAATATTAAAAATAAAAAAACACGCGTCGATTTGAGTGTTTGTCAGTATGGCGGTAACTAACCACAGCTCATGTCTACCACCAGACCAGACCTGCGCCAATTTAGAAATTATAAAATGCTAAGCTGAGCCGAGCCAGGAATTGAACCCAGGACCTCTCTGTTGAGACCACAAAACAAACCGCACCAGAAAGGTCATCATTCTAGAAAATATCAAAAAAGAATTAAATGGACAACTTATTTTTTATATATGTAAAATCTACAGTCTAGTTAAAAGTTTTGTTTCTTGAGAAAAATCACAGTTAAAGTAAAAGGAAAATTGCAATTTAGTTTACAATTCTGAAAAGCGCATCTTTTACTCTTCTGAGAAAAACGCATTTACACTAATTAAACAATTGCTGGCGTTAATATTTAAATTAAATAGAAAGAGAATAAAAACTCAATAATGTATATTTTTTGTTATCACCATCTCCAAATGTATTTAAATAAAACCATTGCCGACCTTTGAAAACTAATTATAATGAATTTAATCTCTTGTTTTGCCTAATTAATGCACCAATTAACTCGAAAACAATTATTATCCGTTACTTGCACTGTTTAGCATATACGAAGGAGGGACAGACAGACAGTAAATTTAACTTACTTACGAAGATAGTTATGCGTTTAAAGCTGGTTGGGTGGTTTCATGTAATGGCTGTACGAATAACAAGAGTGCGAACACTTTCCTTAAAGAAAATTATTTAAAGGTAAAATGTTAATAGCCCTTCTTGCTGTCGGGTAAAAAGTATTAAAATCTCTATTACTTCTATACACTCTAACTCTGTATTTTTTTAATTTTTATTATTAGTGTCTTCATTAGTTTACCTGGAAGAGATCGCTTGTTGTCGATATGGTCGCCAATTGTGCATTTTGTAAATTTTCTTGTATCTATTGCATTGTGTGTTCTTTGTGGTGTACAATATAGTGTATTTTTTTTCTTATTACGAAAACTAAATACTACTTAATAAATACAAGAAAATATGTAAGAAAAAATATAAGAACCATATTAACAAGATAAAGGTGCTACTTAGTTAGCTATAACTAGTTACAGCGCTGATTTTCAGTGGCAACCTTTAAAATTAAGCCACACATAAGGTCTCATTCGCACGAGAGAGAGAATGTTTTTTTCCGTTAAAAAAGCGTTCAAGTACAACACCCCAATCATATGTTCACACGACAGTCTTTTTAAAAACTTTATACTATATTTGAACGCTTTTTTAACGTCCGTTATAAAAACTCTCGGGCGAATTAGCACTATTCTTGTAGCTAAGGCCTCGACCAATACCAAAACTCAAACATCAAACACTACGCTGTCACCTTTGGCACAACCTTGCTCATATACCTACTGCATGAACCAAAGCAAAATGCTGGGGCATACGGCACTGATTTTTGGCTGTTATCTTGATCTAAGAAGAACAAGAAGTATGAATGCATTCGTTAATCCTTACCAATTTAAAATAAACGTCTTTAAGTATTTCTCCCTCGGCATTACTAGGTCAGCTCTACTTCCCGACTTCTACTATGATGAAAGAACACACACAAAAGTCGACATTCTGGCAAAATTAGTGACTTAATTGATTGAACTACGATAGATTTCATCATTACACGTCGAGGATAAGAATTACCCCTTAATTTTCATTTATGCGCATATATTTTTCAATTATGCGTTTCCTATTTACTCGTACTAGTAAATATGAAACGCACACTAAAGTCATCATACTATCTAAACTATTGACTTGATTGACTAAGCTATAACGCCACAACAGACACATATCCACAGATACAATACACGCCTCGTCTTTATAAGTCGGAGGTTAAAAAGACCCCTCATTTAACAAAAGTCGCACCTAAAACAGTGGAACATATTATAATATGTAACCCGTAATGTTTATAGCATGTAAAGCGCACGTCCTCAGTCGGAATTACTCAAATCCAATTACTAGCAGCTCGGCGTTGCGTAACGTTAGAGCCAGCGTACCGACCCGATATCGTGTCACTTACTGACCTATTTCTGAATAAGAGAGGGTTGTTTTACTTACCAGCAACTTTTTCAAGCAAATTTTGCCATAACCATGATCTATAGGTGTGAGGTCAAATGTCGGTTTTTTATTTAGTGACTAGCTGACGCCGCGTGGTTTCCGTTCCCGTAAGAATACGGGGATAATATATAGCCTATAAGGCTTCCCGATAAATGGGCTGAAAGAATTTTTCAAATCGGACCAGTAGTTCCTGAGTCGTTCAATCAAACAAAGTTACAAACAAACTCTTCAGCTTTATAATATTAGTATAGACTAGCGGACGCCGGCAACTTCATCCGCGTGGAAATCGATGTGAATTTTCAACCCCTTTTCACCCCTTTTCTGTTTATATTTACCTGATGGTAAGTGACGATTCAATCTAAGATGGAAGCGGGCTAACTTGTTTGAAGGAGGATGAAAATCCACACCCCTTTCGGTTTCTACACGGCATCGGTACCACTTTGCCGGCAGGGTGGTAACTAGCCACGGCCCAAGTCTCCCACCAGCCAGATCTGGACCAATTAAGAAAACCTCAATCGGCCCAGCCGAGGATCGAACCCAGGACCTCCGTCTTGTAAATCCACCGCGCATACCACTGCGCCACGGAGGTCGTCAAAAACTTGTTAGGAAGAAGATGAAAATCCACACCCCTTTCGGTTTCTACACACCGTCTAAATCGCTTGGCGGTACGTCTTTGTCGGTCGGGTGGTAACTAGGCACGACCGAAGCCAGCCTTAATATAAAATGAGGAATATATACAATTAGCTGGTGGAAGGCTTCGGCCGTGGCTAGTTACCACCCTACCGACAAAGACGTACCGCTAAGCGATTTAGCGTTTCGGTTCGATGTCGTGTAGAAACCGAAAGGGGTGTGTATTTCATCCTACTCCTAACAAGTTAGCCCGCTTCCATCTTAGACTGCATCATCACTTACCATCAGTTGAGATTGTAGTCAAGGGCTAACTTGTAAAAAATAATAAAAAAAAAAATCTGCCCATCCAGGTTCTCAGTCCATGTGGTCAGCCCAAAACCCAAAAAGCGATGACCCATCTAACAACTACTTAACATGACAATGCAAACACACGTCGCGAACCGTTACCCCTATCTCGGTTAGATCTCCACCGAATGTAGATAATTATCACATTTTCGGCTTCGTCCGAACAAGGGGCGCGCGCCGAATGTATAATTTACGAAATTCGGCCGAAATTTAATGAATAAAATAATAAATACGAGTCAAATGTCGATTAATTTACCGATGGCGCGCACGCGACGTGTTTCGGACATGTTTAGATCATTAGCGGGGCATTCTTGTGCATTTTTTTTACCTAAACACAAAAGATGGGTATTTTTTTATTATTTTGGAGTTATAAACCCTCAATAATATAAAATAGTTTTAAGTTTTCGACTATTATTACCACCATTAAATTAAATTAAATTATGACATAATCTTGACCTTTGAAAAGTGCTTGTAAACTAAGCCTAATTGAAATAAATGAATTTTGACTTTGACTTATACCCACATACTGTATAAAATGCTAGATCTGATGCTAAAGCCAAACTTGATATCGTCGGTCTAGATGTGATAGCTCGTAAGTGTAAACTGACGAACTTTACAGGAGAGACAAGAAACATCTTTTAGGTATCACTAAAAGTCGTTTTATGCGACCAAAAAATGTTTTTTAATGTACATACTACAAGATACACAAAGGGGTGTGCGTGGATTTTCATCTTTCTTCTAACAAGTTAGCCCGCTTCCAGCTTAGATCGTCGTCACTTACCATCAGGTGAGATTATAATTTTGGCTGGTGGGAGGCTTTGGCCGTGGCTAGTTACCACCCTACCAACAAAGACGTACCGCCAAGCGATTTAGCGTTCCGGTACGATGTCGTGTAGAAACCGAAAGGGGTGTGGATTTTCATCCTCCTCCTAACAAGTTAGCCCGCTTCCATCTTAGATTGCATCATCACTTACCATCAGGTGAGATTGTAGTCAAGGGTTCACTTGTAAAGTAAATAAAAGGATTATATTAATTCACGTAATTGTTGTTAGTAAAAATAATACTTCTATACTAACATTTTAAAGAGGTAAAGTTTGTGAGGTTTGGTAGGTAATCTCTAAATCTACTGAACCGAATTTGAAAATTCCTTTATAATAGAAAGCCACATTTTTTGTGATTGTCATCAATGATGTTAAATACTGTTAGATGTGTCACTAGGTTATGAAAAATGAGGCGCTCAAAAGTGTGGTCAACTACGAACGTTATTTAAACAAATAATACTTAAATATCGTCTACAATGTCGAGTTGTGTGTTTAGGAAGTGTAAAAACTATATATACAAAAATAAATAATGGAATTAAAGACAAAATTGTGCATGTGTGCTCAGTTTTGTAGTCTATTATTCGGATCTATAGTATAAAATTATCATTGATTGTCATACATTTTGTTCTTGTATTCTTACAGGTACTGTAACTACGCAGATGAAACCGCGAGGCATCCGCAAGTAATGTCATAACTCAACGATCATATCACGCTCAAAAAAAATGTTTAAAGTAAACTAATCAGGCGTTAAAAACAAATACAAAGAAGTAAACCAGTATAATTACGGAAAAAGCCTCATTTAATTCGTTCATACAAATAAAACTTCATAATAAATATCCACTTAGCTGTCAATACACGTACACAGAACAGATACAGATAAGCGAAATGGCCACTAATGGCCGGCTCGGTGTCAACTGTCAACCATGTTTGTTTTTAAACTTGTAATTATTATTCAAATTTCGAATGGCAGATGCGTTCGGATACGTTAATCGATTTTCAACGCGTCCGTTCGGATATTTATACCGTTCTTAATTTGTAATTTGGTTGAATTATGCTATTGGACTAAGAGCTTGCGATAGCCAGACACACCTCTTTTCAATAGGCTACTTGCCTCTTTTGTTAACAGTGTTTAAACTGAATTATGGAAGTATTATAAACTATATTTTATTTTGCCCCGTCAATAAAAAAATTAATATAAATGAAAAAATATCTACGTAAAATTTTTGCCACCGAAACACAACACATTAGCAAGTGACTTCATCCATACAGATAATAACGTTATTGGCGTTAGCAGTGATGTGATATATCACGTCACCGCAAGCGCCAATCACAAACCGATGTCTTGTAGCGAATGACGTTACAGTTTATGATTGGCGTTTGCGGTGACGTGATAAAAATTCAATTTTATTTTATAAAAATATTACAACAATAACGAGATTATTTTCACAATTTCCATGTTTAAAGCAAATAAATAAATTATTATTATTATTATTATTATTATTAAATAAAAATGTGATTAGAGTTTCTAGACATCTAAACTGCATATATGCAAAAAAATCTTCTTAGTTCTGTACAGCAGGCGAGTAGCCTATTTAATATGGTAGTTGACACTTTTTTTTTAAATGGTCATAAATAGTACGTTATCGTTCTACTAGACTGAAAAAAAAACATATTTTTGGAGGCGTGGTTACATGCAACATTTTAGTGTTAAAAATGTGTTTTTGGCAATACGAGACAAAACGCCGTCGGCCATGATGGTTTAATTTTCAACTGTCTCATGACATCACTATAACAAATCCCTTACAAACGGAGCGTTTGACAAAACTGAGCCAATTTAAAAAATTTAAATATTAATCTGATCGAGCTGGGAATTGATAACAGCATTACCAAGTGCAACAGAGAGTTCGTCACAATATATGAGATACAGGTTGAATGGTAGACGATCTTTGCCAGTCACCTAAAAAAAAACTTGAATAAATACAAAACTGCTTTTTTTTTAAAACTGCCTTTACCGGCTCTTAGCTCTAGCCCTTATAAGCTTTACACATAAACTATATTGAAATCCAAAGACCAATTGCACCAAAGAGGTCGCCAAAAAAGTAAATAATTATAATTACAGTATAGTTGTAGCAATTAATGGAATTAGTGTAGTTAATGACCCGCGAACGTCACTGATACTGACAAATGGTGCACTGTTATGAATTATTATGACATTAACAACACTGTTGGGGTCATTTAATGTACTTATTTTTTATGCTGGATAGGTTTGCGCTTGACTACAATCATGTTTCATCATCCATTCATTGTCCACCCATATTCGGCCCACTGTTAAGCACGATTCTCCTCTCAGATTAAGAGGAGACTCGTGCTCTGCAATAGGCCAATAGTTCACCTCGCTGGCCCAATGAGGATTGGCAAATTTCACACACGTAGAGAATTAAAAAAATTCTCAGGTATGCAGGTTTCCTCGCGACGTTTTTCCTTTAACGTTTGAGCCACGTACCTACTCGTAATATTTAATTTCCTATCATGCTTATTGGAAAGTAATTACGAGGTGTTACTTCTAGTCGAAACCACTCTTTTACTTTGAAGTTCATAGCTTCAGTTATGTGCAACATCTATGACTTTCCTATATTCTCTGGCTAATAAACAGCCAATCAGTCAACGAAAAAAAAGAATCATTCTAAATTCAAATCTCTTGGAAAAAAGTTATAAGTTTAACTCTGGGCTACTTTTTGGGGAATTTGAAAAGTGGTGATTAATAACAAAAATAAAGCCTTTTATTTCCAAAAATTGGTAATCAATCCCGGTAAACTTTCGTAAACGTAACGTTTCCCGGTTAATGTAAAACTTCCAAATTTTAGACCCTAGACTATTTAGCCAATTTGAGGATTTTAATTAAAAACGTCCGGGAACAATAGGTAGATGGTTAGTTAGAGTTTGGCTAATGAAAGTAGAAACTGAAATCGGCCAGCAAATTTAAATCAAAATGGAGGGGGTTCCCAAAACAATAGTGCAAATATTTAAATAACTCAAGTTCGATAATTGCAATTCTTTTTTTTCAATATGTTTTCTCACATTTTCATTTTTTTTTAATTTGCCGAGCGATTTCAGTCTTCTTTCACTAGCTAAACTCTAGTTAAGAATCTTGTAGTTCAAAGTTGAAAATATTTTCTGCAATCTGCAATCTCTAATAAAGATGATTCATCAGGATTTTTATTTGCAATATCGAACGTCATATCTATCGCATTAATTTAATCTGTGGCAATAATAAATAACCAATCAGATAACGGCAAAACAAAAACATTCCAAATTCAATTCCAATAATGAAGTGACAGTTGTACGGAGGTTTGAGCGCGCGCGTGCCTCCAAGTGTCGCCACGCGCGGCAAAACGTTCCGTTTTTTAATTAAATCAACATTCTGGAACCGACTAACTCGATCTAATGCGCGATAGATGACGCTTGCGAATAGGGTTGCCACAATACGTGTAAAGTAACTTTTTACTGCGTCGTTGGTCCAGTTGTTAGCCAATGTGGCTTTAGATTACGAGGTGCTGAGTTCGAATCCTGGGATGGTTTTTAAGATATAATTCTTACCCGTAATATACTACCCCGTGCCTCAGAAAAAAAGTTAGGCATGTTCCTGTCATTACCATCTGATAGTGGTCGCTAAGGCATTTAATATTATCACCTGATGCCGTCTTATATCCCTTCTTCTATAAATAGGAAGGCCTGGCTCTGCATTGTATCGTTAAAATGGGCTGATCATGAAAAACAGTTTTTACTTACTGATTTCAAAAAACAACGATCTTTATTTCCACATGTATGTTTGTATTTTCGAATTTTAACATGATTCGACTTGCATTAAATTATTATTACTACAAAATAAATTAAAATAAAATAAAAGATGTCACTACTTCTCTGTGTAACGACCAAAGTATTTGACTTTTTTGTGCTGACATGCAAAGGCATATTTTTTTTTCATATCTTTCAGCAGAACTGCTGAAGTGCTACCTACAATATACCTTCAAGGCATAAGCAAATAGGTACTTTTTTGGCAAAACAACTCATCTTAAACCTGATCATAGCTTTTCCATTATATGATTGTAGTCAAACGGAATCCTATTAACCATAAAAAATAAAGAATCTTCATATGAGACAACCCTACTTTGAACTCGTCCCTCGCCATTTTACAATCATTCCTATCGTATTTGAATTTAGAATTTGATTTCCTTTGCATTCAACCTACACGAGATTACCCGATTAGCGATACTGATTACTCTTTCAAAATTGTACTCTATATCACCACAAAATAAAGTTCAATTCACCTTGTGTCTGTTAGTATTGTCTATGGTCGTGGCGTGCTATCCTTGTAGTATGCCAGTAATTAGAGGATTGTAGTGATAAACCAATGTAATCTCTATTACCGGGCGATAAAAACGAAATTGCTTTATAGTGTCGCGTGTTGGCGTGACGGAGCGCCGTTTACGCGGCAAAAGTCTGTTTTGTAAGTTTTTACGAGGAGTAATAATCGAATTAATATCGTGGATCGCTTAATTAAATAGATATCTTTACAAAAGGGCCGTTTCGGTGGAATTTTTTTCGGCTTTTGGTGTGGAATTATTGGATCATTAGCATAATTGGAAAATGTCTCGGTAGTCCAGAGGTTAATCTGTGTCTAAGCATTTTGTGGTCCAAGCTTAGAGTTTGGGGTTGATACATAAAATACTAGTGGACGCCTGCGATTTCATCCGTTCTTAGACCTCTTTAATCCGGCATTCTCACAAAATCCGTTATTAACGAACGTCTACTAACTATAAAATACCACCCTGCCAACTTTCAACCCTGTTCTTAACGAACTATAAACTACATCCCTGCCTACTTTCAACTTTGTACGTCATGCGGTTTTCGATATTTCGTGACCTTTCGCTTATACGAGATTTAGACTTTTTCTATTTAAATAAAATTGCAAGTGTAGGTAACTTTTGTGTGGGTGGTTTAAAGGACCCGTGTAAGTATTTCGTCTTTTGAGTACATATTGAATTGAATTATTTATTTTCTCCGCAAAAATCTATTACGCCTCTCGATTGGATTTGTCATTTTAATTTTCACAGACAAAAAACCAAATTATTGATTTATTTTTGTAATTAAACATTGTTTTTTTTTCCCACCCAAAAAAAATTTAGTTCTAACTGAGTTGAGGACGTTAATGGTAGGCGTCTAATGATCCGCTTCGTACGTATCGGACGCATCAGTTTTTTAATTTTACAGTCACAGACTAAAGAATAATAGGCAGATAGTGCGCACGGAACACGACGGTGTCGTGTCGAAAAAGTCGAAATCGAGTCAGTACGACACGAAGCAGTTGCATCAGTAATTTTCAATATTACTCAAGAAAAATGACGTCTTATGTTTTTAAATATTTTAAAAACTGTTTACAAAAATTAAAGGTATAAGATGGAGTATTTTTTTATTGGTAATTATTGATTATAATATTAATTTACGTAATTATTGTTAGTGTTAAATTTTGAAAGACAAATTATGAAAAAGTTTTGTAAATATTATGCGGATGTCAAGGAGACGCGTGACGTTTATTTTTTATGGGTTTCACCGGCTTCACTACGCTACTTGTAAAGGCTCATTCTGAATCATCTTTACTTTGTGTTTACGGTAGATAAACTCGTGTGTTTATTTTTAAGTTGACGATTTGATTGAAGTTACCGATCGACGTAGTTCAAAGAGCCGATGAACGTACAGGTACCACGGTGCTGGAATGGCGACCCCGCACTAAGCGCAGTGTTGGTCGACCCCCCACTAGGTGAACTGACAATATCAAGCGAATTGCAGTGATTTGTTGGATCCCGGTGGCTCAGGATCGTGATGTTTGGAAGTCCTTACACAATGCCTATGTCCTGAAGTGGGCGTCCATAAGCCGATATAATGATGATGATGATGATTTGATGGATCTTAGCAATGCTTGTAAGCATAATGGAGATTACTAGAAACATCGGCGTTTTTCTATTAGATAAAAATGAGTCGTTATCCGAACTATAAGTTCATGATGGTCGGAAGATTTATTTATATCCAATTTAGTTTTTTTTAATTTCACACAACCTTTAGATTATATCTTTACATTGATTATAAAACATGCTCAACATGTTAACCGGAAAAAGGGTTTAACGTCGGTACTCGAGCTAAGTGTCGACGCGCGCCACTTCCGGTCAACACCGCACTCTTCCGGACCGGAAGCGAGGGTAGATTCACAAGTGTTCCATTTTTAAATCACTTACCATTCCAACGGCTTCATACTGTTTAAATTAAGAACCTTTTCTTTTTTGATTGATAGGCTGTCGTTGATTAAAAAATATGCATATGGATAGTAGAGATAGCACGCTTCTCTAGAGAGATCTATTTATTTTTGATTTGAATTTGAATTTGAATAGTACCTAGTGGTAGCTAGACTGCCATGGACAGTAATGCAGTGGCTACTTCGTGTAGCTTCGTACATGAGGTCCTGGGTATAGATATTTTGTCTATTTTTTTCACTTCGTCGGATGTTAGCGCCACTGGGTCTGTGTTTAGTTTTTTTTCTTCTTTTTTCGGCTTCAGTTTGAGTATAGATATAGAGCCGATGGACGTTTGGGGCCCCAAAGTGCTGAAATGGCAACCCCGCACCGGAAAGTATTGTTGCTTGACCCCTAATAAGTGAACAGAAGTTATCAAGCGAGTCGCAGGGAGTCGCAGGATGCATGTGGCTCGAGATCGTGTTATTTGGAAGGCTTATGTCCAGCAGTGGACGTCCATCGACTGGTATTGATGATGATGATTTAAAGAATCAATAATTATCGCCATTTAGAGCAGTGTTGTGGGCTAAATTTACAAAACCCCCTATCCTCTAGAAGATAGGAGGCATTTTTGCCTTGCGCTTGTTTACAATTAGGACTAATGGAAAGCATTAATTAATTAATTAATTCGGTCTAAGTTAAAAGAAAAAAAAAAGAAATACGTTATAGCACACAATATAAAACAAATTAACAAAGAATTAATACTAAAAGTTAGAATACAAAGGCGGCCTTATTGCTATAAGCAATTTGTAGTGTGCTTAATAGTTGTTCATTGCTTGTTGCACTTTAGGGTTATAATAATATAATAATAATAAAAGCCTTTATTCGCTGACCTTTTACATTTTGACTTATAATTAATACAATTTTTTAAATTCAACTAAAAATAAAATAAAATATAATTTTAGCAACCACTTTGTAGGTCAGGTTGTCCTGCGACATAGGCCTCCCCCGCTTTTTTCCACTCATCTCTGTCTCGAGCTAACCTCCTCCATCCTTTTGGTAAATCATTTTAGGGTTAGAAAAAAGTAAAACAAAATAATAATTATTGCATGATTTTATTTACCATCTCATCCCAGCAATATTACCATACTTAATGTATTACGAAGATAGTCAACTTCTATTAACATTAATTATTTTATTTTAGTTTATTTTAGCAAGCGTTTAGGCCAGCAAACGATCTAATTACATTGACAATAAATATAAAAAAACAAAGAAACTAAGGAGACAGTAGGTACAATTATGACTTTGCAATTTTCCGCAAAAGTCTGACATATATCGTATCAGTAAAACATGATTACAGAATACTCTAGTCATGTTTATGTACCTAGGCAGTAGGTATAATTACTTAACTTTGCAATTTTCCGCAAATAGAGACGAATTTGAAACACACTGTGGAGTTACAAAAATAAAGTCACAGATTAAGGCCTCATTCGCATGCAAGTTTTTTAAAAAAAAGCGTTCAAATACAACAAACGCATTCCCAAGTATATGTTCACACGACAGCGTTTTCAAAATACGACGTTTTTTTATCGAGCAGTGTGGTATTTTCAATTTTAGGGCGTTGATAATAGACCATGAATTAAATAAGAACGTTAATAAAACCGCCAACGCTGGGTTTTAACGTATCGCTTTTTTAACTCTCGTGCGAATGAGGACTAACGCTGAAGATCCAATAAAGTTAGCGCTCTTTCACTTTAACAAAGTTTTACATAATTATTACAATAACATTAATTGAACAATATTTCCCTTCAGGACGAAAAATACCCTATGACTATTGTTGTATAGGTACATCACGTCATGATGATCGGTTTTAAGTGGGTAATTAAGGAGTAAAACATAACTTATCTTTGCATATATAGTATTAGTTGATTTGATTGACAATACGATCATGACACACTAGGGTTGGAAGTAGCTTTTTATTAGCAACTAAACAACAACAACAAAAATATGTAAGTTATATGGAAAATAATCTCTTTTTATAAGGGTATTTTTTCAGATATTTGCGGAAAAAAGCTAAATTTGTTTTTCATTACAAATAGAGACACACCCTTTGTAAATATGTAACTTAAGATTAGCCTACACGATAAATAGAACACTAATTGAGAACCTTTCCCGCTGGTCTAATCACTAACTTGATGAATAACTTTGGTGGATATACACCAATTAGTTATTGTTAGTAATTCTTAAGTCACGTGATTTCGTAATCTCTATTAATTTGCTAACTGATCAAAATTACTAACCACTGTGTTTGCCATTGCGATTAACGGCTTTACGGAATAAGAATTTAAATACAGTTGTTATTGATTTCAAGTTAATTATATTAGGTGGTTAATATACTAAAGTTAGTGAATAGGCTAACTGGTTCTAGCAAATGGTTATCTGGTATTTACCAAATGGTTATCTGATAATTGCTTAATTGTAATGACACTTCACTCTTTAAGGTTCTTAATTGGGTAAATTCCCTATTTATTGTGTAGACTTAATAACCCAGAAGGTAAGTACAGTGACAAATAAATCTACCTGTTAACGTTTACTTTATTGTTTACGTTTTTTCCTGAAAATTGCATGTTATTAAGTTAATCACAATCTAAAATATTAACAGCGGTATATTTATTAACAACATAACAAGAACATACTGGCCGAGTTTTAGCTTACATTCAAAGATTTCTATTCCATTCTAGAGTGGACGAGTTCAAGGTGTCATTTATTTTAAATGACGTAACAACACAACACTACTCTCGAAGACTTTGTAAAGAATAGACGCATTTACAGCAACCGTCGCAATGATCTAAAGCCATACACTCGTTATCCGTATACGTTTTCCGATTTATTTCGATTTGGAATTTCGTGATACCTCATTTACACTCTCGCAAGAGCGGCGAGACGAGCCGCGAGGCAAAGTTAGGGTGTGTGTGCACTCGTAATTCGTCTCACCATTCGCGACGCTCGCGTTTAGAGCGGGCACGCGAGACGAGGACTCGTCGAAGTACGAGACGATGTACGAGGCGGGAGGCGGTGTAACTGACTTATGAGACTAACGCAAACTTTACGTTTTTCTTCATTCGGAATGTAGGTATATTATCGCAAGGGCTCACATTCTTTACGTACGCGCGGAATATTTTCCGTTCGGAAAAATATTTACATGTGCGTCATTTATTATTTTTAGATTGATTTCATGCGTTCGGTTTTCCGAACACGGAAAAAGAATGTATGCTGCCAGCCTTAGTCTAATATCTTAAGCCCTAGTCGTACTAGAGTTTTTTATCGGACGTTAAAAAGCATTCAAATAAAGCATGAAGTTAAATGAAGGTCTATTTCCAACGTCCAAAGTCATGTTTTAAAAACGCTGTTGTGTGAACATTGCATACAATCAATAATATAACATAATACAACATACATAATAATATAACATAGGTACTTAGGAGAGCATTTGACGTATTTGAACGCTTTTTTAACGTCCGTAAATATAATTCTCTAGTTCGATTATCACTGACAGGTATACTGTAGCCAATAGACCTGATATAGTGCTAATCGATCGGTCAGTGCGTCGTGCAATAATTGTTGATATTACAGTTCCACATGACGATAATCTGGTTAAAGCCGAAAAGGAAAAAGTATCAAAATACTTGGACCTTGCTCACGAGATCACCGCCATGTGAAATGTTGAGTCAACTATTATTGTTCCGATAGTTGTTTCAGTCAATGGTTTTATAGCGAAAAGCTTCGACCAACACCTTAAGAAGCTTTCGCTTAACTGTTGGATCAAGAGTCGCATACAAAAGGCAGTGATTCTTGAGACGGCGCGTATTGTGAGGAGGTTCCTCACTCTGGAGCCCTGACCACCGGTTGCTTGGGCACTCAAATGTCCCGCAACGGGAGGGTGAGTTTTTTAAATAAATTTTTAATAATGTTTTGTTTTTATACTTATATTGTTAAAAATGTAAAAAAAAGAAGTAATAAATAAATGAAAGTAAAAAAATTCTCTAGTGTGAATGATGGCTTAGACTGCGAATCGGCACGCGGTTCTGGCGTACGAATGTCAAACGTATGTATGTGTTGACATATCCAATTATATAGTCAAGATTTGAAACAGAGATAGTCTACTGGGTTGAAAAGTTATGTGCAAGACTGCACAAATATTCATAGATTCATAAATTTTGAAACTGATTATTGCAACTGCTCAAGAGTATATTGATTATTTATTCCGTCAGTGACATAAATATGTGGAAAATTCCCTTTTTTTAAATCACTCACAGACTAGAATGAAACATAGAAATCCTGTCTTTCGAATATTAAAAAAATCTTTACAATTTATTAATACACTATGTTAAAAATAAATAGCACAATGCGAAAAGCAAATTTCCATATTCACCTACTAACTTACAATTCCTATAATCCTTAACGCTACATCGATAAATTGCTTAGTAGGTACTCTTTCTACGATCGCTAACGCTTCGAAAACTGGAAAAATGTATGGGAATGACATTAGCTATCGACAGGTCACGTGATCAAGATCTGTCATTCCCATACATCTTTCTAGTTTTCGAAGCGTTAGCGATCGTAGAAAGAAAATCGACGTGCCATTTGGCTACAGGGGCTGGTTTAGAATATCAAACAAAGTAATTGATAAAAGGTATATCATGTTATATTTATAACTGACTCATTATAAATAATACAAATCATTGAGACTGAGAAAAACATTTTTTTTTTCTTTTTTATTCATTACGAGTTAGCCCTTGACTACAATCTCGACTAATGGTAAGTGATGATGCAATCTAGGATGGAAGCGGGCTAACTTGTTAGAATAAGGATGAAAATCCACATCCCTTTCGGTTTCTACACGACATCGTACCGATACGTCTTTGCCGGTAGGGTGGTAACTAGCCACGGCCGAAGCCTCCCACTAACCATACCTGGACCAATTAAAAAAACCTCAATCGGCCCAGCCGGGGATTAAACCCAGGGCCTCCGTCTTATAAATCCACTGCGCATACCACTGCGTTATGGAGACCGTCAAACTCAAAATACTCCATCACAACTAAAAGGTCGAGGTTAATTTTGTTTTAAATTAGCATATTGTAATGCCAATTTACCCCATTTTGTTGTTTTGTGAACATTGAAACCAAAAGTATTTCTCATTTAGGTACATCTTTTTGGTATACATTTTACCAATGCAACCCTATCTAAGCAACTTATCGATCACAAATACATCGACAATAGGAATCGATCGTAAATCTATTTACAACAATATTTAGCTAGTTTAGCACAGAATAAATACAGGAAAAATATTAAAACATTCATTATATTATTATTTATATTATAGTCCAATTATATTTACAACAATATACAAGTTTTGGAATGACAACGACTTTGTACGTTACATTTAATTCTAATTAACTACTCACAACAAAAAAAAACAAGTTTTCTCGATTCGATTTGGCATTCGATTTATATGTCAATCACTAAATAGTCTGTAGCAAAAAAGAAAACACATCCACGTTCGATATTTAAAAATCAGCCGCGTCCCTTCTAGCAGCTTCAAACTGACACTATACTAGACTAGACAGCGGTGCTCTGGAAGTTACTGGGGACGACGGCAGCGGTTGCAGCTGCTGAGGCGCTTGAGGGGGGAAGTACACGCCTGTTTCGTTCGAAAACTGGGGATGTATCGCCAAAGGAGTATGCGGCATAGAGGTCGGTCTAGACTCGTGGTACAAAATCGGCACTCTAACCAGTCTTTGAGCCGCATGGGCCATATTAGCTGCTTCCAATTCCGCAGCCAACTGCCTCTTCCATTTGTTACGACGGTTCTGAAACCATATCTTCACTTGCGTTTCAGTTAGATGGAGGCTTGCAGCTAGACCTGCTCGTTCAGAGCTGCTTAAGTAGCGTTTCATATCGAAGGTTGACTCCAGCTGGAAGACTTGGGAGCGGGAGAAGACTGTCCTTGTTTTCTTCTTTCTCTTTCCTAAGCTTGAGTTTGGATCTCTCTTCTCATCTTTGTCGAAGTCGTCGGATTCGTCGATGTCAGGGTCGGAGTCTTGAGGGTCTTGTTGCTGGGGGTAGAGCGCGGGGTGGAGACGTGGGGAGCGGGGGGAGGAGCGGGAGGGGGAGGGAGGTGAAGGGGGTCGCGGTGGACTGCGCAGTCTGGGTGAACCGGCAGCTGAACCTTCCTCGTTGGTGGTGGAATCCTCTGCAACAAACATTTCTGGGTTAGATACACCATCATTATTTTTTATTACTGTTTTTTTATTATTAATTTTTGACGGCCTCCGTGGCGCAGTGGTATGCGCGGTGGATTTACAAGACGGAGGTCATGGGTTCGATTCCCGGTTGGGCAGGTTTTCTTGATTGGCTCATTACCACCCTATTCGTACCGGAACGCTAAATCGCTTGGCGGTACGTCATTGCCGGTAGGGTGGTAACAAGCCTCTCAAATTTTGAAGTGGGTTGTTTTTTTTATTATTGGTCCTTTCAAAAAGAACCAAAAAATGTGTGATGCGTAAATTATCTCCTTTAAAGACGAATTCACGTTAAATAGTTGTATAATCCAATTCCAACACAAACAAATCATTGCATTTGCGTATAAATAGTATGGAATACCTTCGAAGGCTTCACAGAATCAAATCGACACGTTCCATACGATCACGATTCCGATCCAATTACAAATGTTAATCTAATCGTGGCATTATACGCTTTTGATTAGGCAATTTGGCGGCACGTCGTGTTGCCACAGAAGCCTTAACAGTTAAGTTATATATGGGTCATAATATTGTTGGGTTGTATATTTGACCTTTCTTATAAGGATAATATAATATAATATAACGGTTTTACATAACAAAAAAACCGATATTATGTGCCTATTGAAAACCATACAGCATTGTCTTGAAGATCGCATTTGTGTTCCTTACCTTTCTATGGTCAGAACATCGATACATACCTAGTTCCTTCAATCTACTAAAGGAGGTGTAGTTTCATCGTGCTAGCCAGTGTGTAAGCACTGACATTTTAGCATTGTGTACTGTCACCGCGTACACAAAAAAAAATAAAATAATATCTCATTTTTCTAAAAAATATTATCTTATACGATTTACAAATACAATAATACAGCGGTAATAGTTCATATTTTATTATTGTGGTTCGATTAATTGAGTTTCTTAATGTAAACCACGTGCACGAAAAATGGCGCACGGAGCATGGAGACAACGGAAGCGAATCCTTCTGTTGGTTCGAACTCAATGGCGCCTGAGAGGAACTCCATACACGAGGAAGGATAATATAATATAATATAATAATTTTGCGGACTGGATACTAGCAAATTGTTCAATATTAACTTAACCAAAAAAAAGTTGGTAAAATATGTAAAGGGTGCATCTCGAACGGGAGGGAAGGGTTCGCAGATGCACTTCGCTAGGGACATACTTAGGCATTATAAAATATGGTGCCTAATTGTGTCTCCCTTATGTGTAGGTAAGTTTATTTTATATAACAAATTAACATAATTTTGAACTCGCCGTCCTCACAAAAACGTCAAGTTTATGAGGATGGCTTTTTATGTACCTAATTATATAACACTTTTTGTATTTTGTACAATAAAATAAAAAAAAAATAGTACGAGAGCCGGCGTAATATAATATCAATAAAAGAAAGAATAATTTTCGTTTCAGTTGAACTTGTCACCTTTTTTTATGTCAATCGTTTTACATATAGAAACACCGGAAACGGAAATAGAAATGTCAGAATTCTACGGAATTAATAAATGGTTAAAAAAATATACTCAAAAGAATTAAAAACGTAAGCCTGTTTTCACATTGCAGCTGTGTGGTTGTCAAATATAAACAGTTGGCTAATGTTGTTTAAATATAAATTTTTAGTCAAATGAAAGCTTATTTTATGCTCAATTTAACTGTATTAAGTTACTTTTGATTCATGGTTTCCTAGATTTTGTATGAAAAATGACAAGCGGCAATTAGGCAACCTATTTGCAATGTGTCACAGTGAATATTATCTGTAATTTTTAACACTAATAATTAACAGATGAGGATATATTTTTTAATGCCGGATCTTAGAACAAAATGCACTTGAATATTTATTGATTTTAATAAACTTACTACTAACATAGCCGAATATGGGTTGTTAATGATGATGTACAAAAGCTCTGTTCAATCATAGAAAATCTTATTAAAATATGATAATAAGTCATTTAGTTTTGCAGTCATTCTAGATATCTAGCATAAACAATTACAATTATCTCTTGTCAAAGAGTATACAGCCAAATAGGTCGTATTAAATCACTAAACCTCAATACTCCACCACAGATTGTATTCCACAGATAATAATTGGACAAGACCGGACAAAGCGAGAATGCAAATTCAAAATTCGAACACGACGCAAAGGCGCGATGTCAAATGTCATCAACGCTGTTGAATGAATCACTACAATCGGAACGGTAGCGCTCGTATTACTGTCACTTCATTCTACACCCTAAATTAACACTTGCAAGGCTTATATTACCTAGCCCCGTTTCCGTAACTTTTGAGATCACTTACCAGTATAACTGTACCCGAATTTGTGTAAATAAAGCCCGTTCGGAGGGGTCTACGGTGAATGGTTTGAACAGCAGTGATTCGCATTGATTTTAGAAGCCGTATCAGGTAATCCTTTGTTACCGTTGGCTTGCTGTTTACACAAACGCTTACTAGTTAAGCAGTTTATGAATACGGAATTGAGTTTTAAAAGTTATTTAATAGCCGCTTATTTTATATTGAATATTAATTTTTACATGTCCCACTTTAAATCCACTTTTTCACGAACAATGTCTGCTTATATGTTTTTTTAAATAGTTTAGGTACTATATTATATACCACCAACCAACCAATACCAACGACCAATACGTGTTAAATTGTATCTTAGTACTAGAGCTATTGTCGCATACAACGTACTTATTCATTATTATTTTATATTTATTTCATTGATTGATGAAATTTGAAAACTATCAATACGTTTTCAATCAAACTTTTTGATTTAAAATTCTTCTAATGTTATAGAATATGTATTTTGATTTTTTCGTCATTACTGTATGACATTTCTACCAATATTGCTACGTGACATTTGTATTCGATAGAATTCTAAAGCTTTGACTGCAACACAAACCATCTAAGATGAAAGTGCTCTATCCAACAAAAGTTATTTAAAGTAACTAATGATTTCGAAAAAAAATCCATTTCTATTGATAGAAAATCCGTTTGCAAGTGGAATGCAATCACGTAGGGGAACTGAGGTTATATAAAAAAATACTATACGTTTCGAGCATTCATTCCTAACGGTAGTCAACTTCGATCATGAAAAAAAAATAAAAAAAAGAAGGCTCAAATGCACTCACAGCAATCCGAACAAACCGCATTCGAAAATTAAAACAACCGCATGCGACATCGCCGAAAGAGAAAATCTCTTTTGGTGTCACGCTGTACGGGGAATCCTGTGAGTGCGACAGAGACGGGTATATGTTTGCATGTTTGACATTTCACCAGTGTTGCTATACGTATAAAAGTAGGTATGGTAGAAAGGCATTGTTCAGTCGGTTTGGACCGCGTGAAATGGCGCTCGCTTTGTTTTCCCCGGAGATGGGTTTTGGAAAATTAAAGCGAAATGAGCGGGGTTGAGAGAGCAGACGAGATGACGATTGCTTGTTTACCATAAGCGCGGGGTCACACTGCAGACGTGGGGTGTAAATCTGCGACTAAATGTCTTCCCTTCTTCCTATAGAAAGTACTGTAAGGAGCAGTGGCGTGGTCCATAATAAGGTTGTCGATCAGGGTATGCACCAGTAAGAAAAAATTAATTTAACTCCGAATGTGAATTTAGGTAAGAGTAGTTTTATTTTATCAAGTCTTCAAACCGAAAATGTTTTGGGTTTCTATATTAAATAAAATAATATTATTTGATCAAAGATAAAAAGAAAAAAAATATCGAAATAAACACAATCAACCACAGACGAAGTCACGGGCGTCCGCTAGTTTTTTGTTATTATGTAGACATAAAAAAAAGTAATTATAATGTTTGATTAAAGTAGGTGTAAGCACTTAACCAATTAATGCCTCTAATACGCCTATTTCCTTACATCTCTGATAATTAACAGAACTACATACTCGTATTCAAGATAGAGACCTCTGCCTTCGATTCCGGAGGGTGTGGGTTCGAATCTGGTTCTGGGCATTCACCTCCAAGTTTTCGGTTGTGTGAATTTCAAAAAATTATTCACTCTCCACTCATTCTGAGTTTTGACTTGAGCTCAGCAGTGAGCCGAATATGCAGGATTGATAATGATGAATGCGTTGCAAACAATATAACGAGTAGGTTTTTGGATTTGAAAGATATGTTAGCGACACGACAAAATGTCTCACGATAAACTGTCGCACGTTTATAGTGTCTCCAAACATAGCCTGGTAACATACAAAATGTGACTGTGCGAAGTTTCCGCCAACAATGCGTCGCGTGCTGCGATGTATTAATTGCAGACTTTGTACAAACTTCGATTACGCTCAATAGTTTGTGCGAAGATTGAGGATTCATACAAATATTTAAATATCGAACGTTTCATACAAATATTACTGTCGCAATATTTCAATGCTTTTTCAATAGAAATGTTTGTATGAATGAAATGTTTTCAAACTGCATCTACATTGTGATTTGTAAGACTGTTTTAGAATAGCTTGACGGTTAGCGGTCGGATTTAACACAGATCATGGGTTCTATCTACGTAGCGTTTTAACACGCGTCCTATATATTGACTACGTAGCAGTTTATTACTGTGTGTGTGTGTGTGTAAACTTCTGTTTGTTTGTCCGTCTTTCACGGCAAAAGGGAGCGACGAATAGGCTACTCCCTTGCTGTATAAAACTAAGAAGATTTTTTGCAAAAAGGAAATAAAGGATGCCTAGAAACTCTAATTACATTTATATTTGTGAAAATAATCGCTGTTATCTCTATGAATGACGTCACTTGGTAATGTGTTGTGTTTGTAAAAATTTCAAGTAGATATTTTTTTATTTATATTATTTTTTTTAGTGGTTATTATTGACGGGACAAAATAAAATATAGCTTATAATAGTTCCACAATTCAGTATAAACACTGTTTAGAAGAGGTAAGTAGCCTATTGACGTGATTTTTAAGTGGAGATAGTCGAAAGAAGGATAAAGAGTGATATAGGCTACTTTTTGCCTCTTTCTAACCCCCCACTTCTTTAAAGTGGGGAATGGAAGTTTGTATGGAGCATTCCGCAATTTTTCAAGGTAGGTAAAAATAGTATTTTAGGGTAGGTAGGGTACGGGTAGGGTAGGAGTAGGTAAGACTGGGGTAACTAATTTATACATAAAAAGTAAAGAGTGTCTGGATATTTGAAAAATAAATAAGATTATAAATTTTTAAAATCTATTAAAAATCTTTTGTCGTAATTAGATAAAAATTCATAAATTTTTAGCTTCCTTACATTAAATGTGACATTTTTCAACATATGAACTACAAACATAAACGCACAAATAACAAAGATATTAGTAATTTTGTTTGAACGCCCATACAAATCTAACAATCATTTTGTACCTACGACATCATTAATTCGTACCATTTTGTAAAGGGCGTTTTTCAGGGATCCGTGACAGTGCCGCAAATCTGACCCTTTAAATCCCTGTAGCTCCGAAAGTACTGATCGCAGATACCCTGTTACTTTTACAAAATTGCTTTAGTATTAGCATACTTTTAATTTATATACAATTTAAAAAACTGTCATCATCCCTATTAGCGGTTTAAACGCGTGTTAAAGCCAAAGCACTCAGTCGACAGTTGCATTATGACAAGCGGCGAATAACACGACAATGGACAGTGTCGGACACGTGATGACGTCACCGACACGACACGGCACTGGTATGGCCTCATTGCACCTAATCGATTCCCCTACAGGCCCTGCGGGCTGTGATTTTGTGGGGATCTTTTTACTTGACCGCATTGACACCTGTGTGCCTAGTGGGAGTTTTCAATATTTTCATACTGTTACTATCACGTTGACGTAAACGCAAATTTATATGGAATTGAAACAGTTGTGCAGTAGTCTCACTAGATGGCGCTGTTTCAATTCCTTAGAAATTCGCGTTTACGTTACGTGACGGTAACAGTATCAAACTGCCACTAGGCCCTCTGATGTTGATAATATTATTATACTAGCTGACGACGCGCGGATTCACCCGCGTAGCTCCCGTTTCTGTAGGAATACGGGGAATCAAATCAACCCATATATACGGCTCACTGCTGAGCTCGAGTCTTTATTGACTCTCAGAATGAGAGGGGTTAGTAGTCCACCACGCTGATCCAATGCGGATTGGCAGACTTCACACACGCAGAGAATTAAGAAAATTCTCTGGTGTGCAGGTTTCCTCACGATGTTTTCCTTCACCGTTTGAGACACGTGATGTTTTAGTTTCTTAAAATGCACACAACTGAAAAGTTGGAAGTGCATGCCCCGGACCGGATAAGAACCTACGCCCTCCGGAATCGGAGGCAGAGATCATATCCACTGGGCTATCACGGCTATATTAAGGGGGACCAGTAGTTCCTGAGATTAGCGCGTTCAACCAAACAAACAAACTCTTCAGCTTTATAATATTAGTATAGATTACCAGGGTCTGCAGCCAAGTGGCATGGTGGTTCTCTTTCTACAAACGCTAACGCTTCGAAAATTAAAAAATATTTAGGAATGACATTTGCTATCGACTGGTCATGTGATCAAGTTGTCGATCGGATCTGTCATTCCATACATGTTAGTTTTCGAAGCGTCTGGCAAGTTCATTGATGACACTTCCATGATATGCAGGCGACGGGGGGAAAGACAGTGCGTTTGCGAAATCGTGCGTGCGGGGAAGTGAGGTGCATAAGTCGGGTTTTTTCATTCATCGCTACACGCCCCCGGCCCGCGCGGCTATTGGGAGTGTTACGAACGAAGTTGCCAAGCTATAGTGTTTGTAGAAAGAGAACTGACGTGCCATATATTCGTAGCTAAGGCCCCAGAATATTTATAAAGAATGAACCAGCAAGATCTGTACACTTTAGTATAAATTTATACCTTGCACGTTTAGACCTTTAGTAGCATACCTCCGGTCTCATCGCTACATTTTTTTTAATGTAATACCTATACCATTTCTAAGTTTTGTGTTAATGCAAGCTATATTTTAACTTTATTTATTTTATTTAATACTCTTTATTTGTACACCACAAAAAATAAAAGAAAACAAGCAAAACAGAAACATAAGAAAAAGTAGAATACAAAAGGCGGCCTTATCGCTTAGTAGCGAAGGCAACCTTAGGCTTAGGAACTTATTAGGACAACTGTAGGTGGTGTGTACGTAATAATAATGTACATTATACATACATACAAAAAACTACACACTAATACATAAACCATAATACACAAATTATATAATAATTATAAATATCATAAAATAAACTAATATATATAATATATCATTATGTCGTATGATAAATATATAACTTTGTTAAACGCACACAAAAATTATTTTTTGAACTAGTGGCATTTCGCACTAAGCCACAAGTAAATCTGACACATTTCAACATTGGCATGTTTAGCATGGTGTTGCCATATACAATCACGCGATTACCAACATTACTTTTTCATTTAATTAAAAGTGCTTTTAAATCGTAAGTGAATTGTTTAATTAATGTCCTTTTTACTGACGTTAATCTGTTGTTCTATTTATAAAAGTGATATTAACATTGTTTTTTTACTTTAAGCTAGTAGATTTTCGCGACTTTATCCAAATATATTTGAAGTGATATATAACTTCTTATGGTTTTTTTTTGTTATCTACAAGTTAGCCCTTGACTAAAATCCCACCTGATGGTAAGTGATGATGCAATCGAAGACGGAAACGGGCTAACTTGTTAAGAGTTGGATGAAATCCACACCCCTTTCGGTTTCTACACGACATCGTCAGTCTCCACTCTATCTGACTTCCTTTTCTCTCACGCATACGGCAGCAAATTTAAGTTATGACTTTTGTCGAGCATCCAATGTGCGTTGACGTATTTTTTTTGTTTAGTACCAGCATTTGTCACACACAAAAATAGAAGGAAAAACAGTGGACACTAAAACATTTATCTCTACTTGAAGAGATCGCGCTCAACAGTGAGCCAAATATGGGTTGTAAATGATGATAATGAAATGCAATTATAGCAAGAATCCTGATTTTTCTTATTAATGAAAAAAAAGAATATTTTCAATATATTTTTTAAGAAAAACCTGAATTCAGCTGAGCCTCATTGCACAAAAATTACTCTTGCTACAATTACCCTCATTATATGACAGTGGCATAAATATTTGATTACCTCTAGGGGGAGTCCTCTCATGAGGCCTCTGCCAGTACCAAGGCGCAGGTACAAGGCCTCCATATCGGCCCGCAAGCGCGCTCCATTGCGATATGAGGCCTAATCTGAAACAAAAAGAAATAGCATTTTTCCAAACCTCATTTCTTTTCGGTTGTGTCAGATTATCTATCTGACTATTCCATAATAGGGTGGTTGACTCATATCAAATTTAATTTAAACTAAATTAATTTCGTGTAGTAGGTACATGGAAGGAAATATATCGATATTAATCGATTTTCATATAAAACTCAATTTGTAAAGCAAGTATTTTTTCAAACGTCAGAAACTCTGTCGTCCATTTTGTGACGTCACAATGTTACGTGGTGTAAAAATGAAGGACTTTCCATACAAACTTTCAACCCCTATTTCAACGCTTTCCCATTTTATTTTCACAATAAAAAGTATTCTATATCCTTCTCCGTATTATGGTCTTAAACCTTACGAAGCTTCATTTGAATTCATTCAGTATTTTCAGCGTGATGCCCGAATAACAAAAAAATACTGACAGACAGACAGACCGACAAAAATCAAAAAAATATTTTTAGCTTCAGTATCGATTATATAATTCCCCCAATAAAATTTTGCAGAATACCTTCATTATACAGAATTGGACCTGCTACAGTTTTATTATAAGTATAAATACTTTTAATATTCATGCTCGAATATTCCTGACAAGTAACAAAAAGTAATAAATTTACTCGCGCGTGAAAAGCTCTTTTGTTACATAGACAAACCCTTGTCGATATACAAGTATCGATATGTGAAAATCGATTGTATAGAAACGGGAGATGAACTGCTCTAGGGATGTTTATAACATTACTTAAACATACCACGATAAAACGACGTGATTTTTAATGTCGATATTTCGATCCAGTCCCGTCGTGCCCACGATCCATGCAACTGGGTCTAAATATCGACACTAAAAAATCTCGTCGTTTTATCGTGGTATGTACCCGTTTAAATAATAGTTGTAATGCTTTAAAAATAATTTATATAAATATCTAACTCAACAGGCATTCTACAGTGTAAATGAGTATTTAATTTGATATTATTGTTATTTTCATACATATTTTAATTGTAAAGATGTAAATTTTAAATGGTGAAATTGTCATTTGAATCATTAAATACTTAATAAATAATTTGCATGCCTAATTGGCAAGATACATTTACCATCTACATCTACCGACCACCTGTATATATAATGCATATACCTGCAAATAAATAAATTGATTGATTGAACTACCACGAAATAAGTTAACAATCATTAGATAACATTATTTTGGTTCGATCCCAGATTTGTCGTAAATTTTACCACTTTGTAAGGAAAGGAGAATATTTAGTCATGTTATTTAAAATGGCATGCATAATATAATATAATTTAAAAAAAAAATGAATTTTGAAAATACATTTTAAAAGTGCTACAATGGTTACCAGCTACGTGGGTGCTCGCTAGGGCGTAGCTGCAACAAGCATTTATGCGTAGCAAACGTCGGAAAGGTCTACGAAAGTTTCATTTTTAAATTATTTGAAGTTAAAGATAAATTAGTAAATTACTAATAAATTATATATATACATAGGCTAGATCGTAATTGTATGAAGTACCAAATTGATAATAAATAACAGAGAAAAAAATATATGAAGATGCTTTCTCTTATAATACTGCGAGAAAGGTGTTAGTGATAATTACATAGTTATAATGTTTTTTTTTTTTTTAATAAAGTCATGTCGAATTTATTATACAGGGTGCTTGGGAGTATTTTCCATAGCTCTGGGGTTATATTCTTTATAGAAAATTAATTAAAATTTTTCAAGGAACGTGTGTTCTAAAATAATTATTTTCGGCGTAAATAATATTTCTTTTGTAAATAGATCTTAAAATATGTCCTTTATACGCATCTTTGTAATAATGACGTAGCCAAGTTTTACGTATTTTAAAATGTAAGGATAGGTAAAGACGTGTGTATTATGGATAGTCGGAATTATATATAGTTGTATGAAAACATAAAAAGATTTTTTTTTAAATGAAAAATGTTAGATAAGCAGTTCGCCTCCTATAAGTGGACTCGTTAACAGCTTGAAGTTACGGGAACTACTTCCGAGCACCCTGTATAAGCCAACTCAGGACTTTAATGTAATACCTCATGATTCATAGGCTAACCATTGGCCCAATAAGGACCTATATTTTTTTACGTCATCAACCCATATTCGGCTCACTGCTGAGCTCGAGTCTCCTCTCAGAATGAGAGGGGTAAGGCCAATAGTCCACCACGCTGGCCCGATGCGGATTGGCAGACTCCACACACGCAGAGAATTGAGATAATTCTCTGGTATGCAGGTTTCCTCACGATGTTTTCCTTCACCGATTGAGACACGTGATATTTAATTTTTTAAAATGCACACAACTGAAAAATTGGAGGTGCATGCCCCGGACCGGATTCGAACCCACATCCCCCGGAATCGGAGGCAGAGGTCATATCCACTGGGCTATCACGGCTCAATATTTTTTTATCGATAGTATATTATACTTGTAATAGACATCACTATTACCAAAGCCAGCGCTGCACTCCGCTATATCGATGCGCGAAACAATAGCGATTGCCGGCGCTCTGTTTATTTATCGACGTTTACTCGATAATAGAGGAAGATGGCTTCTAATGGATTTTAGTTTCGAAATTGATAGTAAATTTCAATGTTCAGTTGTTTATTCCTTAATACTGATACATGTGAATTTACTTATAACAGTTTATTACAACTAATATTATAAATGCAAAAGTTTGTTAATTTGTTACACTTATACGCCTCAACCAATTTAAAAAATATTTCTCCAATAGAAAGCTACATTAAAAGCGAGTAATATAGACGATATTTTATCGCAGTGTTCTTACAGGAACGACAGCTACGCTGGTGAAACTGCATCTACTATTTATTATTACTATGTATTTTAATGAACTCTCAACGGGTGAGCGAATCCGGAAGAAATTGGGTGAAAATATAAATTATAATCTGGAATTAAGTACTTTTTTCTAGATAATGCAACGAAAAATTAATCTAAAAAAAATGTGATTTCAAAAATAGCTCGGTAAAAATTTTGGCCTCATTTACTTGAAATTAATTAACGAAGCTTGTTTTTCAAAACATATAACATATCAATGAACTTTCAAATTCAATAGAAACCAAAAACAAGTAGAAAAAAGCCCGAACTTAAAGCTCAATGGCGCACAAAAAAAAAAGAATCGGAGACATTACCAATTTGCATTGGTCCCGCATTTAATCCCCGCAGAGAAGTTCCAAACTCAAATTCCATTACTCGATAAAGTACTGCTTCCTTTTAAAGCGGAAAGGAAGACGCCGCGCCGTGATTGGTTGGCTCACCGCGCTCTGATTGGCCAGCTCATGACCCCGCCCCGCTCAGGGGTATAAAAATCGATGCGCGTCACCCGCGCACTCTTTTGCCGCGGCGCGTCTGCTTGACACTCCGCGCTTGTTACTGATAATGGCGTTTGTACTTTCTTTTATAGCATAAAGTGTTTAGTTGTATCTGTTGTCCGTGCAAGCGACACGGGAGCCTTTTGTTGGTTTAACAGATAGGGAGGTATTCTCGGACGCGTTTAAAAGCTTCTAAGAGATATCTTTTCACTTATTTCCTAGGTTACTGAGCGCAGACGACAATGCAGCGTCTAACGGCCATTCAGGTCGCCTGCCTTTCACTTTAACTGTCAATATAATATACCGGAGCTAGCACTTCTAATGAATAACGGACGTGTTCTCGCACCGTTTATTGCACTCCGTTTTATGTTAAAAGCTTTTGATTCTCTTTGCTTACGAGTAATGAATGTTTATACTGAATTGATTTCAAATCAATAATTCTTTCGACACTATAGCTAATCGTTGTGAACGTTACTATATGTAACAGAAGGTGGGAGAAGTAAAATAATACTTTCACTGTACACAAATTTATTCGATAACAATTTCAGCATAGCTTCCGCTATAATGTTAATATTACACGCTGATGGTAGTATAAGAATAAATCTGCCAAAACAACCCTCTATTTTATAATATTTGCAAAGTTAGTGTCTACTGTTGGTAACACGAATATGTTAACAATACAAGTACGTTTTAATAATAGTTCCGGAGTATTATTATACAAACCAAACGTTATAATTATATCTAAAACACATTAATTAATTAGAGGAGATTTATAACAATCGTAAAATAATATTAAAATATCGAAACACGAAGTTGAGAAATTAAATACAATATAAATCATAACGTGACGTCACAATTGTTAGGAACAAAATAACCAATGATGAATTTATATTATGTAAAATAAATAATTATATTTATATAAATCATTAATAATAACCTCTACACTGTTTAGATTGATAATCATTGTTAATTAATTAAATTTAACTATAATAACCGGAAGTCATAAAAGTTTGAAATGGAATGACGCTACTATACGAAATAGGCGGGAAGCAGGTACTGTTTGTAACATATATGTTACACAGAAGAAGATTTAAGTTTAAAATCAACTACACCTTCTTTGTAAGAGGTTTTATTTTGCTTGACCTGTTTGAAGGGTCAAAATTTTAAAAATATCTTGTTAACAGATCTGATCCGATATTTGGTACACACCTCAAGTTCTAGTATCAATAGTTTATATAAGCTTGCCTTCACCTTACTAAAGCATGACATGACTTGACTTAGGACCTACTGACTGACAAGACAATGAAGGACAATCTCAGACCAATTACCTTCTATAGGACCAAGTTCGCTGGAGGTTTCCCCTCTGTCAAAATATATGATCATGATCAAACGTATTCATGCAAACTGCGTCTATATAATCGATGTTTCATTGTGTTAAAATAACATTATAGTTGTGTGTAGTGTAAGGACTTAGTATTAAATATTTTCGATGTGTGAGTTTACATCGTCCATCTCAAAAAAAGGCAGACATTTCGGTGAATTTGATTTCGATCCAAGTGAATAGAAGGTAATTGGTCTGAGCGAACAATGGGCTATATTTGACCACTTTCATCCTAATAGGGCAAATTATTCCTTAATAATAAACGAGCCGTGATAGCCCAGTGGATAAGACCTTTGCTTGCGATTCTGGAGGGTGTCGTTTCGAATCTGGTCCAAGTCATGCACGTCCAACTTTTCAGTTATGTGCATTTAATATACGAGTATTAAATATCATATACCTCAAACATCATGAGGAAACCTGCATACCAAAGAATTTTCTTAATTCTCTGCGTGTGTAAAGTCTCTCTCATCCCTCTTATTCGGAGAGGAGACTTCATAAGTGAGCCGAATATGAGTTGATAATGAGCAGAGTCACACAGTGGGCGATGGAACGAGCTATGTTAGGAGTATCTCTGCGTGATCGAATCAAAAATGAGGAGATCCGCAGACGAACCAAAGTCACCGACATAGCTCAACGAGTTGCGAAGCTAAAGTGGGTGGGGCACATAGTTCGAAGAGCCGATGAACATTGGGGTCCCAAAGTGCTGGAATGGCGACCCCGCATTAGTAAGCGCAGTGTTGGCCGACCCCCCACCAGGTGGACTGACGACATCAAGCGAGTCGCAGGGATTCGCTGGATTCAGGCGGCTCAGTATCGTGATGTTTGGAAGTCCCTACAAAAGGCCTATGTCCTGCAGTGGACGTCCATCGGCTGATATGATGATGATGATAATGAATGTAGCGATGATTCCTTTATTTTCAATATGCACGTGAAACCGTTAAAAAAAGAGAGACCGACGTCTTACTAGACACGGGCATAAGTTAGTTATTTCTGCATATCGTCTCCAAAGAGTAAAAAACTCTTTTGTAGGTTTGGGTGTACTCTTCTATAATAAGATCCCCAAGACTGTGATGGACCTGCCAATGCATAGCTTTAAGCAATGTGTTAAAAAAACATTTACTTAGTCGAGGTTACTACAACATAGATGAGTTCCTTAATGATAAAGATGCTTGGAGGCCGTTGGATCAGCTACCTTCACACAGGAAGTAAAACTATAAGAAATTGTAATGTTGTCATCAATTGTAAATTACAATGTTGTATGATTTTAAAAGAGCAACTGTTGAGTTTCTTGCCGGTTTCTTCTCAGCAGAACCTGCCTTCCGAACCGGTGGTAGAATATTTACAAATAGTCAACTGACGTGTCAAAAGTGCTTGTAAACTGAGCCTACTTGAAATAAATGAATTTTGATTTGTACCTTTTGCCGTGGAGACCCTTGGGCCATGGAGTCGCCAAAAAATTTTTCCGTACTATTTCACCGCGGCTTGTTGCCTCGACTGGTGACAGAAGGGCTGGCTCATTTTTTGCGCAAAGGATCAGCCTGGCTGTCCAGCGCGGAAATGCAGCCAGTATTCTTGCCACCATTCCACGTTGGCATGATTTGTATAGTTATTAGGATAAGTTAGCTTAAGTTCCTTATTGTATTCTTTCTCAATAAAAAAAAAAAAAAAATTGAGAATAAATCCACTAAACATATCCTCAACGACAGAGTGTGTCTACTCAGATTCGCAGCTCATATTCAAGGCTGGTTGCATAAATGCTAGGTCTTTATACTCTCGCGAGACATATATTAAAATATCTCTTTGTTGCGAGTCTTTTGGTAAGCGCTACGCTTTTATTTCCCGTTATTTGTACACAATGGCGAGCACTTAGAACTAGTTTTGAGTCCGCGCTTACAATGGCAAAGAGGCTGTTAATATACCACTATAGGGAATTTTCTTTTTACTTATTATGAAACTTTTCTGTGAATAACTTTAAGGCTTTCTACCCATCTATACTTATAATCTGTAGAGAAGTCAATTCTGTACATGAAATATATTTCCAAAATAACTATCAGTGATTAGTGATCGATACTGATGCCAAAAATGCAATCAGTAAAATTTTTGTCTGTCTGTATGTATGTTCGTTATAGAAACGAAAACTACTAGACGGATTTTAATGAAACTTCGGCCGTGGCTAGTTACCACCTTACCGGCAAAGACATACCGCCAAGCGACTTAGAGTTCCGGTACGAAATCGTGTAGACACCGAAATGGATGTGGATTTTCATCCTACGCCTATCAAGTTAGCCCGCTTCCATCTTAGATTGCATTATCACTTACCATCAGAAGAGATTGTAGTCAAGGGCTAACGTGTTAAGAATAAAATATACAACAAAAGTGTATTTTCATTTCATTTGGAGAATAAATCCTTAATAATTCTAGTTACTTGCACAAAAAGAAAGAACCGCGTAACAATACAGATTTCATTAAAAACCTTAATCTAGATAAAGCCCGCGTAAGCCCTATATCAGCTTTCAGCGTTTAAATAAAAAAATAAAAACCTGCAAACATTTCTGTAAGAAGCTAAATAGAACAAAATAAAAATATCGAGAGTCAAAAAATCTCTTTTTAAGGGTAAGACGTCTTCCCCTCCCCTAAAATATGTACTCAGTTAAATAGTGTGGTACAATGTCATAAGAATAGCGGATACAATAAGATTGTGTAAAATTTTAAACTAGCGGACTCGTCTATATGTGTTTTTATTTTTTTTTTTATTCTTTACAAGTTAATGTGTACAACACTTGCACCCGTTCAGGCAATTTCGTACTTCAGCCTTAGTTAGAGACGAACTAATGGTTAGCCATTAGTCAAAGAGTAAATTAATATACGGGTAATTAGTTCGTAAATACGAAATTGTCTGAATGGGCCGGTCAAGTGTTGTACGATGACGTCACGTATAATATTGCAACTGTCGATATTTATGCAAATTTTGAATGCATGAAAAATCATAACTATTTGGTATTTTTTAATAAAACAAAAACTAGTGTATTTGTATTTATAAAAGCTCTAATGTAACAAAATTTCAAGTGATTTTGCATACCATTCTTTTCTCATTTTGCGTAACATTCTCCATTATATTTTTAGATATATAATCGTTGTTATATAAACGTTGTTTTTTCTTATAAATTCTGTAGTCGATCGCCCTTAGGGGTGTGAAAAATAGATGACAACCTATTTTCAGACCTACCGAATACACATTTAAAGCTTCATCAAAATTTGAGTATGGCAACTAGCAATGTGACACGCGAATTTTATATATCAGACGCCACGCGGTTCCACCCGCGTAGTTCTCGTTCCCGTAGAAATACGGGGATAAAATAATCTGTAGCACTCACGGATAGCTTCTGTGAAAGATTTTTTCAAATTAGTTCAGTAAAGATGCAAAGATGTGGAATGCTCTTCCAGCTTCCGTTTTCCCCTCCACCTCCAACATGGGTATCTTCAAGGCAAGAGTGAATATGCATCTTCTAGGCAAGAGCATTCCACTATAGGCTGCATCATCGCTTACCATCAAGTTTGATTGCAGCTAAGCGTTTGCTTATACATATATAAAACATAAAAGTAGTTTCGGAGCCTTTTCAATGCAAACAAATCTTTCCTCTTTTTAATATAGTTATAATCTATACTAATATTATAAAGCTGAAGAGTTTGTTTGTTTGTTTGATTGATTGAACGCGCTAATCTCAAGAACTACTGGTCTGATTTGAAAAATTCTTTCAGTGTTAGATAGCCCATTTATCGAGGAAGGCTATAGGCTATATATTATCCCCGTATTCCTACAGGAACGGGAACCACGCGGGTGAAACCGCGCGGCGTCAGCTAGTATAAGATATATTGAATAAATCGCTGCATCTAATAACTTGGGTCACACAAAAGTCGTTAAGTTATTTATGTTTAAGAGGGGCAAGTAAGGCACCCTTCAGAAACCAAGATTTTGGGGTGAGGCGTCTCTGAGTATTATTAGGTGTTTAAGTAGGGGCTGTTTATCTAAAGATTCCATTATATTTATACAGTGGGAAAGATATTACACGCCGGTACGTGACTGTAAAAGAACCTTTTATGTAATATTGGAGATGTGTGTGGATTTGTTTAATTGTTTTTGCAAGTCTTTTCTACATAACATACTTATATGATTGTTTCCTATATCTATATCTATATCGATACTAATATATAAAACTGAAGAGTTTGTTTGTTTGTTTGATTGATTGAACACGCTAATCTCAGGAAATACTGGTCCGACTTGAAAAATTCTTTTAGTGTTAGATAACCCATTTATCAAGAAAGGCTGTAGGCTATATTTTATCCCCGTATTCTTACGGGAACTGGAAACACGCGGGTGAAACCGCGTGGCGTCTACTAGTACTATATAAAGCTGAAGAGTTTGATTGTTTAATTGAACGCGTTAATCTCAGGAACTACTGGTCCGATTTGAAAAATTCTTTCAGTGTTAGATAGCCCATTTATTGAGAAAGGCTACAGGATATTATCCCCGTTTTACGGGAACGGGAACCAAGCAGGTGAAACCGCGCGGCGTCAGGTAGTATATACTAATATTAAAAAGAGGTAAAGTTTGTGGTGTTGTAGGGGGTAATCTTTGGGTCTACTGAACCAATTTTGTAAATTATTGTACCACTAGAAAGCCGTTATATGTGTGTCATAGGCTATATTTTATCCCCATATTCTCACGGGAATGGGAACTACACGGGTGAAATCGCGGGGCGTCCGCTTGTCGTGTATATAATAGTGCCTGGATGACATCGCTTTGGGACCTCGCAGTGGGTACTTTTTTTTGGTGAGTTTTCTAAAACTGAATCCTAGGTTCGATAGGCGCTAAATTTGAATGAAAATCGTTGGAGACGTTTTTCAGATTAAGTATATATACGAATATTGCTCGTTTAAAGGTATCAGAGATATCATAGATAATATGAAACTAAGTCCTCTGCCGCGTCTAAAACTTAAGAACTACTGAACGAAACTTCATACGGTTAACCAATAGATAAAAAACAGTCAGTGTAAACTTTTATCACTGATTTTCACGAGGACGAAGTCACGGGCGTTTTTTAGTTTACAATTAATAGTACCTTTAACATTACCAATCCTTTCTTTATTTTCAAATATAAAAAAAAAATTGTTTACTCTTAATTCACGCTCCAGGCCAAAAGAATCAAATTACCCTCTGATAGCGTCCATTGTATAAAACTCTTTGCAATCCCTCTAATTAATACAGATAAAATACAAAAAGGCGATTCCCCTAATTTCGCTCCATTAATCATTTCAAGTTCCCAGTAAATCCTCCTTTATAATTACCTCAAAGATTAGGCACTACAAGAGCGAGTCTTGTACAGATTAACAACAAAAAAAAAAAGAAAAAAGTTGAGATGTCAACAAAATGGCGTGAACAATGACAGATGCTTTGCAGGTTTTACAAAATGTCCGCCGTCTCCGTGGGTGTAATTAAGCTGGGAGATGTTTGCCAATTTTCTTTGAGAATTTCCTTGATTGTTAAATTTGTTTTGATAATTTAATTTAATAAAGTTGGGCGCTCATTTAGGTATGGCCCGCGGCTTTAACCGCGTAGGCCTTGTTTCTGGGGCAACGTTGGTATAAAAGATAGTAGTCTTTGTGGGCGTAGGAACAAAATACTTATTAACACAGATTAATCAATAATATACACATGGAGTGTACGGAACACGACGGTGTCGTAGCCGCTCCAAATACGAAATTCAGAAAGTGATACATTTTCTAGTCAATACGACACGAACCGTCGCATTAGTAATTTTCAATATTATTCAAAATGGCGTCTTAAGTTTTTATAAAAACTGTTCACAAAACCTAAAGAAATAAGATGAAGTATTTTTATTGCTAATTATTGATTATTATATTGATTTACGTAATTGTTGTTAGTGTTAAATTTAAATATATTTAATAAAAAAAAGTTTGTATATGCGGTTGTCAAGTGACGTTTGTTTTTTTAATGGGTTTCACCGGCTTGCACGTTGCTTGTAAAGACTCACTCTGGTTACTCTGTAATTACTCATGACACATGATCAAACCTAAAAATGCGTTGTATGCCTAATATTTGCCTGGAAAATACAGCACAATATTGAACTGGAACCTTTTTTAAGGTTGTTCTACACATAACATGGTGGTGGTGGTGTTCTGTTGCTAATCTATTGGTAACCTATACTTCAGAAATACCTAAACAATGAGATTCCAGACATTGTATGAGGCTTAACACCTACCTAGGTTGATTGTCACGGACACTTTGTAGGACGTTTATAGGTTATGGTTTTCTATAGGTCATCCCGTCAATAGTATATGTCGCCGTGGAAGCTTGGCTCACTGAAGGATCTATAACCTCAAACCTGATAATTATCATGTTTACTCTTTAGTTGTTTCGAATCGAAATAATTAGTCTCTCAGGTAATGATGACAGGTGACAGTAGAAGAAAAGAAACTCTTTAGGTTATGTGTTGAGATTTTGCTGTCGTAATGGTCAGCAAAATCTACGTTAATTAATTTAATAAATTTAGAATGAAGTTTTCATGTAATTAGGTTTTGATTATTTACTCTTGAAGTAATTAAGATTGTAAAACGTTACCACCATGACTGTCACCCAATTTTTTTTTTTTTTTGTGTTCCAATTTTATCTGCAAATTGGCAGTTGGAGCGTGATTCCAGCAAACCATCTACTCTTAAATTATTTAATGGATGAAAAATATGTAAATACATATGTTGCGAGTAGGTTGAATCAAAAACTATCATTAATGATAAAGGTTAATAACTATACATAATATATATTCTACTACAACAACTACTATAAAAATACTAATTTGTCCGCATACCGGTTACTACTCGTACTAAAAAGTTTTAGTTTAACTATTAAAAATTGCTATAGATTGTATTCTAAAAGAATAATTGTTATATCTTTTAAATACAACCAATATTCCCATCCCCACACAATTAGTGGGAAAAGACGAAAATAAAAAGTGTTAGGAGTGGGTACAATAATCCTACGAACGGGGATCAAACCCACGATCTCTCGTTGTTGAGTTCAACCCCTTTGCGGTTCAGTTATTGAGGTTTTAATTATTTAAATTGAGATGAGATTTTCTCTTCATCTCACTTTGTCGCATTTTACCCTTTCCTAACTTGTTAAATCAAGATGGCGCTAATTTGTAAAACCCATCTAAGAACACATCCCTAAACGAAGTTCTTAATCTGAGTCGACCCTAACGGAATAAAAATAAAGGGCAGCCATTTAATCCATCTTAAGACATCACAGACGAAAGTTAAAGATAGACGAAGTAAACACTACGGTTGATACAGAGGTAAGATACATTTTATGTGGGGGAGCTTACAGCTGCAAATATCAGTTCGAGAACTCGCCCAAATTGGTGCTAGCGATGGTATGAATATAGGAGTAATAGACCGACTAGCTGACGCCGCGTGGTTTCACCCGTGTAGTTCCCGTTTTCGGAATACTGGGATAATTATAAAATTAGCCTTCCCCGATAAATGGGCTACCTAACACTGAAAGAATTTTTCAAATCGGACCAGTAGTTCCTGAGATTAGCGCGTTCAACCAAACAAACAAACGCTTTAGCTTTATAATATTAGTATAGTTTGAAGGCATATATACTCAGAGCCACAATTAGCCGCGCACTTTAATATACCCGCGTCATATTAAAGTGGGCGGGTAGTTTTGCCTCTAACGTAAGGATCTTCGAAGAATCGATGGACGTTGGGGTCCCAAGGCGCTGGAATACCGACCCTACACCAGATGACGCAGCGATAGTCGACCACCCACTAGGTCTGATGACATCGTGCAAGGTAAGGGAGCTGCTGGATGCTTACGGCTCAAGATGAGTAGAGCGAACAAAGTCACAGTCAAAGGCTTTTACCGTATATGAAATTTCTATAAAATAAAAATCTTTTATTTCGACTCACAAAGTGAGTCATGATAGTGTTAGTCAACATTAAACTTAATTTAGGTGTTAGTACAATACTTAAGCCTACTTATATCTACTCAGAATCTATGACAGGATTAACTTGTCAGTACATGAATCATAAAACAGTGATTGAAATACTGACAGTTGAGCCTGTCAGCAAACGTCCCCAGGACAATCCAAAATCTATAGTAAACAATCCAAAAAACTTGAAAAAAATACAATTCTGAGTAATTGAAGTAATCTTCTTTATTCTGTATATCTATAGCAGAGGTCCCGCGATTTCACCGGCGTATGTTTGTGCCTATAGTAATACAGAGATAAAACATAAACTAAATCTAATATCAGTTCAGATGTTTAGGCATGAAAGCTTAACAAAAACAAAGTCATACGCATATTTTATATTAGATCAGTTTCATGACAGACAGCAGTCCGCCTATAAAAAATCTGTCTGGTTGTTCAAAGGTTAAATGAAGATAGTTTATTCCGTCTACCCTTTTCTTAATTCCGGGAGAAACACATTACGTCGTCTAATCAGATGTTACAAGTAGTTTCCCCTTTGTAGGGTGGAAACGACCCTTTTATCTCACAGACGGACGTAAAAGTCGTACGGAATAGTTTTTACGTTTGCTTACGGCAAATTGGAGCGTGTTGTACACGGCGGTGGCGGGCTGACGGGGACAAATCGTCGGGTTTTGTCCCTTTTAGGGTTAATTTTACGGATTTTTGACAGAAATAACAACCTGGTTTAACTTAGTAGAGTCGTGATAGCCCAGTGGATATGACCTCTGCCTCCGTTTCCGGAGGGTGTGGGTTTGAATCCGGTATAGGGCATGCACCACCAACTTTTCAGTTGTGTGCATTTTAAGAAATTAAATATCACGTGTCTCAAACGGTGAAGGAAAACATCGTGAGAAAACCTGCATACCAGACAATTTCTTAATTCTCTGCGTGTGTGAAGTCTGCCAATCCGCATTGGGTCAGCGTGGTGGACTATTGGCCTAACCCCTCTCATTCTGAGAGGAGACTCGAGCTCAGCAGTGAGCCGTATATGGGTTGAAAACGACGAAGAACCTAAGTAATTGACATAGCTCAACGAGTCGCGATAAAGGTGCAATGGACGAGGCACGTTCGGAAAGCCGATGGACGTTGGGGTCAAGAAGTGCTAGAAAACATAGTGTTGGTCGACACTTGAACGCTGAGTTTAAGTGTCGACCAACACTGTGTCGACCAGCACTGATTTTTCTATACTTCACTCTGTTTTCTATACTTCACTGGTGCGTTACGAGGCTTTTTGGCCTCATACTAATACTTTATGTGGTGTGGTACGAGGTCCGTCGACCTCGTAACTCTTGAACGGTCTAGACTTACGAGGTCAATTGACCTCGCACCGCAGCGAACGTGTTTCAACAAAATTAAGAGAAAACCTAATAGGAAAAACCAAGAAGTTCGTATTGTTATAGCGGACGCCTGCGATGAAATCTACTAATCTCAATTACTTATTTTATATACTAAAAAAAAAACTTTATACAGACCCAATTAACTCCAAACCGTATACAGAGTAGCGTCTCAAAAGGCTGTATAGAATGAAATTAGTTGTAAATTAGCGGTGGCCGACCAAAGGATCGTGTCGATCGCAACCGCCCGCCACAGCTTAATCTAGCAAATCGATTGTGCATCGTCCTAACGAGATAGTAAACTTGAAAACCGCTTTCAAGTGACTTGTGCAAGCTAGCTCGTGTTTTCATTTTTGTTTTTTACTTTGCAAAAAGAAAATGTAACGATATGAGGTAAGAATACTTTTGTATAAAAGTTAATCGAGTTTTTCCAATTCTTTGTAAATTGGCAGTGACTGATTGAACGGACGTTAACATCTAGCAAACCGTAACAACGAGATAACCAAGTTGAACACTATTTATATAACGTAGTGATAATATTCTCTTTAATTATTTAATTGGCATTAACTTGGCTACCAAACACAATCAAACAAACACAGTACAAACATCATTCGATCCAGGTGTCAAATTAATCCGCACGAGCTGTACACGCCACTTGTCAAAAAAGCTCAACTTTACATAGGTAATTCTTTAAACATCGTGTAGCTAAAATTCATTAAGAAAGTTTAATATTATGTGCAAATTAATGCATGATAAATAAATAAATATATACCGACAATACACACATCACTATAGAGCCCCAAAGTAAGCGTGTAAATAGTAAATTAATAAATTATTTCTTGCTCACTAGCAGAGACTTTCATCTGGCAAGCAAGTAATGCAAACGAGGCACATTGGATAGCCAAGATAGTTCAACCAGGCTATAGATATACCAATTATGGCTGTGGCTGCATTGATCTGAGCAATTATATGCCAGAAGTTGAATGCAATAAATACGCTGCATTGAATGCTCGTACTATCTGTTATCTGCCTGTTAGCTCCTTTACTATAATATTATTTGTTAGTTAGGTTTTAACAACGTCTATGCGTCTACAGTCTATACTAATATTATAAAGCTGAAGAGTTTGTTTGTTTGTTTGATTGAACGCGCTAATCTCAGGAACTACTGGTCCGATTTGAAAAATTCCTTCACTGTTAGATAGCCTATTTATCGAGGAAGGCTATAGGCTATATATTATCTCCGTATTCCTACGGGAACGGGAACCACCATAATATTATAAATATGAAAGTAAGTCTGTCTATCTGCCTGTATGTTACCTTTTCACGGTTAAACGGCTGAACCGATCAAGATGAATTTTGGTATAATGGTAAATGGGACCTTGGAGCAAAGTGTACCTTGTGTCAAAAAGTACCTTATGAACTTTTTGACCCTAAAATAAAATTAGAAGGGGGTGAAATAGGGATTCAAAGTTCGTATAGAAAGTCTTTCATTTTTAGTTACAGTTTAAAAATTTGTTTGTTTTTTTAAATACGAAATATAATGTGATTTAGGAGTTTTTAATGTGGTGAAATAAGGGTTGAAAGTTTACATTTATTTCCACGCGAACGAAGTCGCGGGCATCCGCTAGTAAGTATTTATTATCACATAAATCATCAGAAACCACTTCTTTTTTAAGTTTTTTGTATAAATATTACAAATACACGAATACAATTATTAATTTATCTTTCAATCAATACTAATATTATAAAGCTAAAGAAATAATAAATAATCTAATCTCAGAAACTAGTGCTCCGATCTGAAAAAATCTTTCAGTGTTATATAGCCTATTTATCGAGGAAGGCTATATTCTATATATTTACCCCGTATTTTTACGGGAACAGGAACCACGCGGGTTAAACCGCGCGGCGTCAGCTAGTCTAATATAAAAAAAAATCCTTTGCCGCATCTTTTCGTTAAATCACCCCCCAATCCCCTTTTTGTGGATCTACAAAAAGTCCGCGATGGCTTGTATTCACTATTTTTCGTTAGATATTAAAAATATTATAATAAAACTAACCTGGACAGCATGGCGTCGTTCGCATTTCCAAAATGATTAGCAGCCAACGCTGCTTCTAGAACATTCGAGTCTCTTCTAGGCTCAGTTCTGTTCAATATAGAACTAATAGAGAAGCTGGTGTAAGGAGCGCTACCCGTCGCCTTCTCTTCTTTGTCCTTCTTGATGTCGTAGTAACTCTGTTCTTTTCTAGAGGGTGAGGAGGGGATATCCGGACTACTGGCGCCGGAGACCACGTTCACTTCTATGTCATTGTCTTGAGAGGAGACTGGGGAATCCATTTTTAATGCGCTCAGTACATTTTTGGGTGACCTGTGAAAGAGGAATATATATTGAATAGAAGTAAATGTTATTTACCGAAAGTTTTTCATTTATAGAGAATATATACTAATATTATAAAGCTGAAAGTTTGTTTGTTTGAACGCGCTAATCGCAAGAACTACTGGTCCGATTTGGAAAATTCTTTCAGTGTTAGATAGCCCATTTACCGAGGAAGGCTATAGGCTATATTTTAGAAAGAAAGAAAGAAAGAAAAGTTTATTTAGAATACACATCATACAAAGAAAAGAGAGAAAAAAAAAAAACAATAAATTAAAATACATTGCAACTTGCATGATGTGATCCTAAAAGGGTCACCACTCAGCATACTGCAGTGTCCGTAAGGATACCGCGCTGATCTTCCGTGGAGCCATTAAGGTGACGTTTCGACGGTATCGAGACGTGCGGAGCGCCTCTAACAAACATCGAAACATTTTTATCCCTGTATTCCTACGGGAACGGGAACCACGCGGGTGAAACCACGCGACGTCAGCTAGTAACTTATAAACTGTCCTGTGAGAATAACTTGGACAGGTTAACTCTTGAATGCTAGGCTAATTCACTAACTTTGACTTATGTTAACACGTTCGCTGCGTTGCGAGGTCAATTGACCTCGTACGTCTAGCGTATTCAAGGGTTACGAGGTTGATGGACCTCGTACCACACTACAAAGTTCTAGTATGAGGTCAAAAAACCTCGTACCGAACCAGAGGAAAGTGCAAATAATCAGTGCCACAGCGAACGTGTTATTGACATATGTGAAATTGAGAATTTATGTAACAAATGTCATCCGGTGCTTACTGACAACCCTTTGTGGCTATCATACAAGTAATTACATTTTTTTTATTCTTTACAAGTTAGCCCTTGACTACAATCTCACCTAATGGTAAGTGATGATGTATTCTAAGATGGAAACGGGCTAACTTGTTAGGAGTAGGATGAAAATTCACACCCCTTTCGGTTTCTACACATCCTACCAGAACGCTAAATAGCTGGGCGGTACGGTTATGTCGGTAGGGTGGTAACTAGCAACGGACGAAGCCTCCCACCAGTCAGACCTCGACCTCAATCGGCTCGTCCGGGGATCGTACCCAGGATCTCCGTCATATAAATCCACCGCGCATACCACTGCGGTACGGAGGTCGTCAAAGGCTATATAAAATACATCTCCAAATAAATTTAACGAAGTCAAAATGCATTCATTTTAATATTAATAACCTAAAAGATTCTTTAAATATACAATATAACTTTGCATTTGATTTGCACTCTAGTGATACAAGAAACCCTCATAACTAGATGCTGAATTATTCTCCTAGAACTAAATTATACTTAAAGAATTATCCTGGGATGTGTATTATTTTTTTTTTATTCTTTACAAGTTAGCCCTTGACTACAATCTCACCTGATGGTAAGTGATGATGCAGTCTAAGATGGAAGCGGGCTAACTTGTCAAGAAGGAGGATGAAAATCCACACCCCTTTCGGTTTCTAAACGGCATCGTACCGGAACGCTAAATCGCTTGGCGGTACGTCTTTTGTCGGTGCGGTGGTAACTAGCCACAACCAAAGCCTCCCACCAGCCAGACCTGGACAAATTAAGAAAATCTCAATCTGCCCAGCCGGGGATCGAACCCAGGACCTCCGTCTTGTAAATCCACCGCGCATACCACTGCGCCACGGAGGCCGTCTATTTCTATATATATAGTTAAAATATTTAACCGCATTCCAAAAGATATTAAAGCGTTTCCTATGGCACAACTCACCATGTATAATATTTGCACACTATTAATTTAGTTGAATGTTGTAAAAAACAATAATTCTTGCAAATAAACAATTATTATTATGGTGCCACAGACAGACAGACACGTCAAAAGTTATAACACCCCTCTTTTTGAGTAGGGGGTTAAAGATAAAATGCATCTCACTAACTGACAAAGTAAAATAACAGCATAATACATCCAGCTAACTGGGCAACCGGATAGCTCCCACTCAAGACGTTTAACTCATTTATAATTCAGTCAGTTAAGTGCGTTATTGTTCTTAGCAGGCAGTCCCGCGGGCACAGATTATATTAAGAGGGTCCTGCTTACCTCCCCTTCCTCTTAACTCTGCGAATAAATAATTTGTGAAATAAATTTGCAGATTTATAATGGCTAAATTGGTTACAAATACTTTTTCTCTCACAAAACTTGATTGTAATCTTAATCATCATCATTATCAACCTATATTAGGCTCACTGCTGAGCTCGAGTCTCCTCTCAGAATGAGATAGCAGCAGAGAATTAAGAAAATTCTCTGCTATGCAGGTTTCCTCACGATGTTTTTCCTTAACCGTTTGAGACACGTGATATTTAATTTGGTAAAGTGCACACAATTTAAAAGTTGGAGGTGCATGTCTGCCAACCCGCATTGGGCCAGCGTGGTGGACTATTGGCCATTCTGAGAGGAGACTCGAGCTCAGCAGTGAGCTGAATATGGGTGATAGTGATGACACACGTAGACAATTAAGAAAATTTTCAGATATGCAGATTTCCTGAAGATGTTTTTCCTTCACCGTGGAGACGTGATATTTAATTTCTTAAAATTAACATACGTAACAGAAAAGGTGGAGGTGTAAACCCCGGACCGGATTCGAATCTACGCCTTCCAAATTTAGAACGACGTGATTTTATAGCTCAGACTAATTAGATAAAGACTCGCCTCGCAAGACATCATTTTTCTCTCAAAGTATGTGATCAATGATCTTATGCGATTATAAACACTGTCTTTATAGAATCGATGTTTCATAGTTTACAATCGTGTCCGTCGGTCAAAAACCTCCGTAAAAATACCATCTTGTGTAGTTAAATGGTGTAAAAAATTAACAAAAACTGCTAGTTTACTAGCAGGTTTTGTTCGTTTTTATACCATATATAAGATATGTATAAGATATGTATGAAATCTAAGCTCGTTTTCCTTAGAAAATGGCAGAAAATTTTATTCGTGAATTTGGGTGCGATACTAGTCCTTATGTATTTAGTCTGAGTTTTATAGACATACTTTAAACATATAACCGCACTTATATCAAACATTCCACCAAACCAAGTTTAAAAAAAAAATAAAATAGTCCATGCAATTGAAACGTGCCGTGTTTAAAACACCAAAAGTGGCAATCAAACGAACGATTCCCGATGAAAAGCGTGTTTTCAGCTGAAATACGCGAATACCTGATAAATTACTGCCGCATACTTATCGGGAGCGGACATCGCTTGTAAATAACTAGTGTACGTAAATACAAGTATTACAGGCTTTTTGTCGGGTAAAATTGAGTATGTAATATTCTTTATAACACATTTGCTCGAAAAGTATCTCTTATTTCACCAATTTCAGTATTGTAATGTATCTCATTACGCACATGTGCCGTAATGTAATAAACTGAAAGGATTGTGGATTTCATCCTACTCCTAACAAGTTAGCCCGCTCCCATCTTAGATTGCATCATCACTTAGCATCAGGTGTGATTGTAGTCAAGGGCTAACTTGTGGAGAATAAAAAAAAACACAGTTTCTACGCAACATTGTACCGAAGCGCTAAATCGTTTAGCTTTTTTTTTCTGTCTGAGTAGGTGCCAATAGCTCTTGCACAGGGGGGGTTGGGCGAGCGCAGAAGCATCGCCTGATGAGACCCGAAGGCTGAAAGAAAGATAGAGGACGGAACGGCTCTCTAAGGGCGTCTCCTATGAGACTCGGACCACGGCTTAGAGGGCCATTCTGGCGGAGGTAACCGTGACCTGAGTGACGTCCGGACGCCCCCGAGATCGTGAGTTAGAAAACCCACGTCCGGGTGACGTTAGATATCGGGGACTTCGTCTTCGGCGGCGAAGACGCTGTGTAGCTTGTGATTGTGTTGCCTGGGAAGTATTGTCGGTCGTCATGTCATCGTCTGGATCGTAAAGGACGTTCTTGGGTCGCCTCTGCTTGCAGTTAGCGTTTAGGTTGGGAGTGTAATTGCAGGCCTCAACCACTAGCTGGTTGGGATGGATGGCAGCTCTGTCAAAATATCTGACGTCACCCAGACGTGGGCTTTTTTACTCACGATCTCGGGGGCGCTCGGACTGATACACTCAGGCCAAAACACCCTTCCCGAATGGCCCTCTAAGTCGAGGTCCGAGTCTCAGAGGAGACGCCCTTAGAGAGTCGTTCCGCCCATCCACTCTGCTTCTGCCTTCGGGCCCCATCAGGCGATGCTTCTGCGCTCGCCCAAACCCCCCGGTGACGCCGCTGAGGTTCCGCATAAGGAGCCTACGGCACTTACACAATCAGAAATCTGTCAAAATAGGTATCGTTTAGCGAGGCGATAACGCTCTGCGGTACGTTTTTGCCGATATGCTACGGCCGATGCCTACATAATTTACCGTAATTTAGAAAAAAATCCCAACCTTATCCAAGCCGGGAATCGACCTCTAGAAAGTCTTACTACATGATTAAGAGTTAATTGATTATGAAACACGGCTAAAACTCACGTGATATTAGGTCGGAGTATGCCCGACTAATTTCGAACCCATACGGGGCCCTTAGTCATGAGCTGGTTCTTGCAACGCGGCACGATCCAAACTGAATTACAATCAATTAATATGAATAACACTCACGATAGTTTAAATTCTAAAATGATTAAGAGTGTGCAATATGTAATTTGGTGGTTACAAATGTTTCTGGATCTCAGATTCTGGAAAAGTTAGGAGCCTGATATTTGGGTAAATGATATTTCAAAGAGTTAGCTTCGGTATGACTATACAAAATACACAATTTGTAAAACTTGTCCCGATAGTTTATTTTTTTGAAAAATACATGTTTGCTCACATTTTGCTTTCAATCTCAGGAAAGGCAAACTTATTTTCTTAAATTTTTGTTTTGTATAGAAAATTAGGTATATATCTTGAACATGGCCATTTTGATTTTCGTTATGTTGTTTAATTTACTAGCAATTAGGTAAATTTGCGTTGCGGGTCAATCGCTCCGTGCTTTTCACTCACGTGAAAGTCATAATTCGGCGTCTCGTTTGCGCTTCGAATTTTATCCATATCGTGCCGACGCGCTGCACGCTCTTAAAGTATTTTTCTACGATTTAAAATATTAACTAAAACTACTAATAAGGTAAACTAAGCCCAAAACACAACAGCCCCCCTAGGCAAATGACACGTCGATACAGCCCCCCTAGCCAAATGACACGTCGATTCTCTATTTTCGATCGCTAACGCTTTGTTTCATTGAGTTTGAACGTAAAAAAAAAAGTTATATATAAACTAGCTGACGCCGCGCGGTTTCACCCGCGTGGTTCCCGTTCCCGTAGGAATATGGGGATAATATATAGCCTATAGCCTTCCTCGATAAATGGGCTATCTAACACTGAAAGAATTTTTCAAATAGAACCAGTAGTTCCTGAGATTAGCGCGTTCAATCAAACAAACAAACTCTTCAGCTTTATAATATTAGTATAGATTTCACACGGACGGAGTCGCGGGCGTCTGTTGTTACTAAATTGACAAAAGAAACACCTTTTATTTAAAAAATACGGAACCCAAAAAAAAACAAATATTTAGACAACGTCAGCTTTAACAAAGAAATGCTAATTAAAACGACTAAAAAAACCAAATATCGATTTAAAATCTAATCGGACGCTAAAAAGTTGATCGATTTTCACAAAGTATCGATTACGTGCACGCTTGACTAGTCTCGCACACCTGGGGGTGTTTGTTTCATAGATTTAGCGCCATATCAGGTTTCGTGTACAAAAATACAGTGCTTAATAGATCCACGATGTATCAAAATATTGAATAACTTTTGCACTTATCAATTGCGTTTCTAAAATCGAAATTAAAAAAAAAAATAACTTAAACCTGCGTCACAGAAGCCAGACAGAGTGGCGGCGTAACGCGTTACGTTACAAAAAACGGTTTACCCTCCCTTAAAAAGGTTGTCATTTCAAAAATCACCATCCCTCTCAAACTCAAACCAATTAGGTACTTTCGTTTGGATTTGAATCGCACTCATTTGAGTGCGATTCACCTACAAAATTGTCTTTAATTTCTTGAATCACACATCAAAAATATTTAACTCCTGTATTCTTACACTACACATAACTGTAAATTTTAAATTGTAATACACACACGTGTAATTTTAATCATGTTTTAACACTGTCAATCATCAATTCTATAGACGTAGTTTATACGAACACGTTAGGTTAATGTTAGTTTTGACAGAGGGGTATCCTCTAGATGAGGCAAGTCCCATAGAAGGTAATTGGTCAGAGGTCTCAGATAAGACTGTCAACATTTCTTGAGAAAATATAGTATTTTTGTGTATTATGTATTTTTTCAACAGAATATAGAACGCAGACGCGATACAATACTATACATTATAGTTCGGTCGGCAACCCTAGTCTCAGATGACCCAAGACTCAGATGAGTTTTAGACCCTTCGCGTTGCTCCTATACGGTTTGGCAGGCCTCTTGTCAAAAACCGACGGCATAAAGTGCTTCCTCTGTGGCACGAGGGCGTTTGCCACCAAGAGCGCAACTCCAGGCAGAGAAAATTATGGAATGCCCTTCCAGCTTCCGTTTTCCCTACCAACGTGTGTGTATTTAAGTCAAGAGTGAATAAACATCTTAAAGGCTTCATCATCGCTTACTGTCAAGCATGATTGCAGCCAAGCGCTCGCCTGTATAATGTAAAACAAGCATGATGGCAGCCAAGCGCTCGCCTATATAATGTAAAATAAGAATGATTGCAGCCAAGCGCTCGCCTATATAATGTAAAATAAGAATAATTGCAGCCAAGCGCTCGTCTATATAATGTAAAATAAGAATGATTGCAGCCAAGCGCTCGTCTATATAATGTAAAATAAGAATGATTGCAGCCAAGCGCTCGTCTATATAATGTAAAATAAGAATGATTGCAGCCAAGCGCTCGTCTATATAATGTAAAATAAGAATGATTGCAGCCAAGCGCTCGTCTATATAATGTAAAATAAGAATGATTGCAGCCAAGCGCTCGTCTATATAATGTAAAATAAGAATGATTGCAGCCAAGCGCTCGTCTATATAATGTAAAATAAGAATGATTGCAGCCAAGCGCTCGTCTATATAATGTAAAACGAGCATGATTGCAGCCAAGCGCTCACCTATATAATGTAAAACAAGCATGATTGCAGTTAAGCGCTCGCCTATATAATGTAAAAAAGGAATGATTGCAGCCAAGCGCTCGCCTGTATAATGTAAAACAAGCATGATTGCAGCCAAGCGCTCGCCTGTATAATGTAAAACAAGCATGATTGCAGCCAAGCGCTCGCCTATATAATGTAAAAAAAAATACTTCAAAGATAGTAAATAATGCTGAACCGTATCAGATTAATCCTTGTGACGAGTCACAACAGAGCATTTGCAGCCATACTACAATGTAACAAGTGGTAAAGATGCACAGATAAACGGAAAATTGATTAAAAAAAAAGACTCTTTATGACCGCGACAGAGTTTCGAGCTAATTACAAGTTAATGCATATTTAACAGTTTCAATCATAAAACATTACAAAGTCTAATTCTACCCCTTTACGGTGCTAAGATGCGCTTTGTGCCGACCGCCTGTCACACCGTTCAACGCAATGTCAAACTTAAATTGAAATTTATTTTATGTTACACTACTACTTGCGAACGCTCACAACTTGGCTTGAGAAAACGCAGTTATTTTTAAATTACAGACAGACAATTCAATTTCATTTATTACCTACATATAGCCACAGAATAAAGATGATCCAGAATGAGTCTTTACAAACAGCGTGGTAAAGCCGGTGAAACCCATAGAACGTCACGCGTCTCCTTGACATCCGCATATACAAACTTTTTTCATAATTTGTATTTTCAAAATTTAACACTAACACTAATTACTAATAAAAAATACTCCATCTTATTTCTTTAGTTTTTATAAACAGTTTTTAAAACATTGAACAACAAAAGGCGCCATTTTTCTTGAATAATATTGAAAATTACTGATGCAACGCTTCGTGACTCGAGAATGTATTCGTTTTTAAATTTTGTATTTGGAGCGGCTACGACACCGTCGTGTTCCGTGCGCTTTATCTGCCTATTATTCTTTAATCTATGTATATTTCCATGGAAACAACAGAGCGTCTGTTAATCTATATTATATATTGTAACTAGCGGACGCCCGCGACTTCGTCTACCCCTACAAAAAGAAAAAAGTATCCTATGTCCTTCTCCTGGCTCTAAACTACCTCCCTGCCAATTTTCAGCTAAATCGGTTCAGCCGTTCTTGAATTATAAGTGGAGTAACTAACTTTCTTTTATATATATAGATATTATAAAGAGATCTTTTTGGATCTATGGATCTACTGAACCGATTTTTGTAAATTCTTTTACCACTAGCTTGGAACTTTGGAACACTTTTTTGCGGTACTTCATTATACATGTAATCGCGTATAAAATTGCTCGTTACGGTGTAACAGACGGCCAGGCCGACGAGCAAGGGTTGTTTTACAGCGGCATATAAAGTTTACGGGCGAGATGCTATCGGCAAGTGGGCAGTCGACCGCATCTTATGGATCGGAACGACGATGCTTCTTTGACATTCATTAGTACAACGATCCAAAGTGGGTTCCGTATAGCTTGGCTATTCATATCTTTAAAAATATTCGTTATCAACCCATATTCGGCTAACTGCTGAGCTCGAGCTATCTTCCAAATTGGCAAGATACATTTACCATCTACATCTACCGACCACCTGTGTATATAATGCATGTATGTATGTCTGCAAATAAATAAATTGATTGATTGATTGATTGATTGATCGAGTATCCTCTAAGAATGAGAGGGATTAAGTCAATAGTCAACCACGCTGACCCAATGCGGATTGGCAGACACACACGCAGAGAATTAAGAAAATTCGCTGGTATACAGGTTTCCTCACGATGTTTTCCTTCACCGTTTGAGACACGTGATATTTAATTTATTAAAATGCACATAATTAAAAAGTTGGAGATGCACACCCAGACCGGATTCGAACCTACGCCGTCCGAATCGAAGGCAGAGGTCATATCCAATGGGCTATCGTGGATCAAATTGTTTGACTTTGAGACTGTATGTTTACTTGTAAAAGCATTAAAATCAGTTGAAAGTATACATATTGTGTTCGATAGTCCATTTATTGAGGAAGGCTTGGGTTAATACATAAATTCAACAAATAGATTATACTGCTAATACGTACGTAATACGCTAATACGTACGTACGTAATAATCATTTATCATACCAACAATATTACAATCAATTTAATTAATTTTTAACAGCGAAGTAAGCAAACAAATACGCACAACTCTTCAGTCATTACGCCTATTAATTAAATGGAGTGCAATGAAAATTAGTTAATTACTTGAAAAATAAATATTACAAGTGCCCTGGGGCCAATGTGGAGCGCTTGGAACTTTATTATTTTGATGGTGTCATACAATTAGTGTTGGAAATTATCAATATTGTTTATCGAGTTAAAGCTACTTTTACACAGTCATGCTCATTTTAAGCACGAAAGCATGCTACTTATTATCATGTGCATCACAACATTGCTAGTAAAAAGCTTGCTCAGGAATCAACAGTCGTGCGATTTATGAGCTTGCTACTTGCTGCGCGGGTGGACGGGGACGATCAGCATTGCTATACTGTATTCTCTTCACCTTCACCTCTCCCTGTCTAACACGATACTATAGACAGAAAGTGATAGATACAAATCAGCATATGTAATTGGAATGTTTGCTTTGAGCATGCCTATTCAGGAGCATACTTAAAAATAGCATGCTTATTGCTAGCAAATGTAAACTGATGATAAGCATGCTCGTATGGAGCATACTTAATAGCTTTTTAGCATGCTATTTTAGAACATGTGTAACAGTACCTTTAAACACGGCCTAATCCTCATTTGCTTCTTAAAAAAATTTAAATTTTGTAAAACCCCGAGTCATGGTAAAGGACCCCGTAAAGGTCATGAAATTATTAATTACACTCTTAATCAAGTCATCAATATTCTATTTTAGTGCGCTTTCATTTGAAACCTCACTCGATTATATTTGGAGACATTCGGTTAGTCTTCCACTTTCACCTCCCCATAACTTTTAAACGGCACAACCGATTATCATCAAACATACCTAAGAATATTCGCACACAAGTCACCTTTTATATAAAATAAACTAAATTGAAATAGCTTTATCCCCAGACAGACAGACACGTCAAACTTGTAACACACCTCTTTTTCCGTCAGGGGTTAAAAAAGTGATACTTTAAAACCCATCGTTGGCGCTTATACGTATTTAATTTAATCATCATAACCACTGGGCTATCACGGCTCCTAGTGCTTAGTAATATCATAAAATACTCCTAAGGTTTTTGATCGTTTAGCTTTAGGTATAGTCAATAAGTAGGTACATTATTTATTAGGTAAGTATTTGTACATTTGACTTGACTGTATTGACTGTATATACCAATATAACAAAAAAATTTGTAACTCGTTATAAACCGTGGTAACCCAGTCGATATGACCTCTGCCTCCGATTCCGGAGGGCGTGGGTTCGAGTCCAGTCCGGGGCATGCACCTCCAACTTTTCAGTTGTGTGCATTTTTAAAAATTAAATATCACCTGTCTCAAACGGTGAAGGAAAACATCGTGAGGAAACCTGCATACCAGAGAATTTTCTTTATTCTCTGCGTGTGTGAAGTCTGCCAATCTGCATTGGGCCAGCGTGGTGGATTATTGGCCTAACCCCTCTCATTCTGATAGAAGACTCGAGCTCAGCAGTGAGCCGAATATGGGTTGGTAATGATGAATGATGATTGTACCTCGCGTAGTTCCTGATTCCGTGGGAATAATGAGAATAAAATATTGTCTATGTCACTCGTTGATAATGCAGCTTTCCATTGGTGAAAGAATTTTTAAAATCGGTTTGGTGGTTTACCCTTGAAAGTGTAACAAACATACAAACAAACATTCGCTTTTATAATATTAATATATAAATGCGGAAGGTCATTCATCACAATATCTCGAAAACCGGTTTGACGTACTAGGTGAAATTCGGCAGTGAGGTAGAGTGGACGTCATGTATTAACGGATTTTGCGAGAGGGCCGGATTAAAGTTAGACCTCTTTAATCCGGCCGGATTAAGGGCGTACGAAGACGCGGGTGTCCGCTAGTTATAATATAAGTATGGATAGTTAAGTACTTTAGATAAAAACTTACCTCTCAACTGTAAATATTCATCCCTTTACAACACAAAAACATCACTCAATTTCCAAAAATAATCATATTCAGTCTTCCTTACACTCCTTGCAGTACAAAAAACAGTTTTTAACACCGAAAACTTCAAAAACCAACAACTCTTCTCAAACCAACAACCATAAAAACTTAAAAACCATCGAATAATAAACCAACAAAGTTCCAAAAAATTCCAAAACAGTAAATTTTACATTAAAATCGCACGTAACGATTTCGTAAGGGACATCCGTTTTACACAACCCCTGGTTGATAACTGTTCGCTACCGTTAGCAGATTTGGGCGTAGCGTTCAAAGTAACACCCCCCGACAAAACCACCCCTATGCATCCCTCTCGTTCTAGCTGTGAGCCACCCTGTCAATATGTATCCTATGTCGAGCGAATAAGACCGCTGTGGAGCGGAGGCAATCGATCGACAAAACGGTGTAGACCTAATGTCTAACATGATTAAGGGACGATGCTTATGAAATTTGTGGAAACTCTGTGCGAGTTTTTGGACTTTTTTTTTAATTTCGACTATTCTTACAGCAAACATACGAATAAATTTATTTTATTCACACGATTATGGGATAAATTGAAAATAAGTTTGTCAGAAATAGTAGAAAATAGTAAGTAGTAGAAAATTATACGTAATTCAGACGGAAAAATGAAATTATGTTATTTATCCAAGATTTTCTTTTTTTACTTTCGTGATCGTTTTATGAAATTTGTGGAAACTTTAAGTAAGCTTTCGGGTTCTTTTTTAATAATTTCGAGATATCATACAGGAAATATATGCGAATAAAATTTAATTCACACGGTTTTTGGATAAATTGTTTATTCTTATTAGTTTGACAAAAATAGTAGAAAATTATATTTGTAAAAATAATTATACATAAATCGGACAGAAAAATAAAATAATTTTATTTTTATTATTACCGGTTTATAACTACGTATTTGTAATTTCACTTGTAAAAATTTCTTTTTTACTTTAAAAAGATTTTCTTTTTAACTTTCGTGGTCATTTTATGAAATTTGTGGAAACTATGTGTATATTTTTGGGTTCTTTTTAATCATTTCGACTATTCATACAGAAAACATACGAATAAATTTATTTTATTCACACGGTTATTAGATAAATTGTACTATTTTAATTAGTTTGTCAAAAACAGTAGAAAATAATTATACGTACCTAATTCAGATGGAAAAATAAAATTGTTATTTATCCGTTCCGTATTTTTAATTATTACATGTTTATAGTTTTTACTTTGCGAATTTTACTTGTGAAAACGCACGATTTTTTTTTTACTTTCGTGGTCGTTTTATGTTTGTGGAAACTCTGTGTGAGTTTTTGGACTTTTTTTAATCATTTCTACTATTCATACAGAAAACACACCAATAAATTTATTTTATTCACAGTTGAGTTGATGATAATGATGATCACGTTAGTGACAATGACCGGGACCGACGGCTTAGACTTCGCACCACGAAAGAAGTCCCGCGGCGATAAACTGAACTGATATAGGTAAGACCGCCATTACCGCCTTGTTTCGTGCTCTCCGAGGCACTTGGGTGTGACACCACCAGCTTCCCAACTCCGGGCTAATTTATAGAAATAAAGAAAGCTCAGTATTACATAGCCTTACCCAGGACTCGAATCCAGGACCTCGTGATACGAAGTCATATAGTGTACCAATGGACTATAGAGGTAGACGGCCTCCGTGACGCAGTGGTATGAGCGGTGGATTTACATAATGGAATTCCAGGGTTCGATCCCCAGCTGGGCCGATTGAGATTTTCTTAATTAGTCCACTTCTGGCTGGTGAGGGGCTTCGGCCGTGGCTAGTTACCACCCTACCGAGAAAGACGTACCGCCAAGCGATTTAGCGTTCCGGTACGAAGTCGTGTAGAAACCATAAGAGATGTGGATTTTCATCCTCCTTAGCCGGTTCCATCTTAGATTGCATAATCACTTACCATCAGGTGAGATTGTAGTCAAGGGCTAACTTGTAAAGAATAATAAAAAATTTTTTATCTGTCATATTTGTTATATTATTGTATTGTAAGTATTTGTCATATAGATAACCAAGACAAGGATTATGACACGCGAACGCTAAGAGGATTAAGACACCTCATTTCATATTGGTGTCATAATGTAATTAGTAGACGCACTAATAATAATAGTACATTATTATATGAAAGCAGTAAGTTGAAAATTACAGCCGAGGCGATATTGCAGCTCGAGCCATAGGCGAGAGCTGTAGTGAGGAGCAGCTATAATTATCAATGTGCAGGTATGTATATGTATTTTATAACACATTTGCAAGGAAACACACTTTGAACACATTTTCTGAAAATTATTTTGCATCTTTGCCTGTTTTCTATATGATGACATTTTGATATGCTTGTAATTTTTGCACAGATAGCGAATTGGCATTTTTTTTAGGCAAATGCACCAAAAACAGCTAGTATTATTACTAAAGTAAATAAATATTTTTGAGTTTCTATTACACTACCATTTTGCTGCCCAAAGACCGACGGCTTTACTAACAGCTCCACTCCAGGCTGCTATTAAGATTTTGTTTGTAAGAAAAATCCCAATAACATATTTTTTTTGTTGGCCTATTATTATTTGTCAATAATATAATATGGTCCTGTCAATTTCAGTTCAGGTTTTAACCACGGGACTTCTTTCATGAAAAGGACTCTATCTTCTACCACGAGCGCCGCTGTACTCGTTTATCAAACGAGCGAGCAAAGAACCGAGCGAGTCACGCAGAATTTTCTTCAAATACCTAGAGGGTATTTGAAGAAAATTCTGTTGAAAATTCACAATGATTATCTTATACTTTAAATCGGTTACGTCTCTACAAAATCACCACAAAATTATCCCTACATAATCTCCGTGATCCGAATAATAGGCTACAACACTGAGCGCACACATGCACTGTTTTGTCTTAATAAACATATTAACGGTACCATCATTATATATTTATGAAATAGTCATGTTTGTAGTTAATAACAAAAAAATATTTATACCTTATGAAAATAAACGCGACAATGATTTTAGATGCGAACAACATAAAACTACTCTGTACCATAATAGTTTATTCATTGCGGCAGTAAGAATTTATAATAAGTTACCAAAAGAAATTAGGAAAGAAAAGAATATAAATTGCTTTAAAAATAATTTATATAAATACCTAACTCAACAGTCATTCTACAGTGTAAATGAGTATTTAAGTTAATATTATTGTTATTTTCATACATATTTTAATTGTAAAGATGTAAATTTTAAATGGTGAAATTGTCATTTGAATCATTAAATACTTAATAAATAATTTGCATGCCAAATTGGCAAGATACATTTACCATCTACATCTACCGACCACCTGTATAAGTAATGCATGTATCTGCAAATAAATAAATTGATTGATTGATTCATTGATTGTCTTTCTTTCAATTACATATTTATGTATATATATATAGTTTTTACACTTCCTTAACACACAACTCAATATGGTAGACGATTTTTAGGTATTATTTGTTTAAATAACGTTCGTTGTTGACCACAAGTTGACTATAAATTTTCTCTGTTGAGCGCCTCATTTTTCAGATAGTAACATATCTAACGGTGTTTAATATCATTGTTCTAATAAGACTATTTATATCTAGATATAATAAGTTTGTGGTGTTGTAGGGGGTAATCTCTGGATATACTTAGCTGATTTAGAAAATTCTTTTACCACTAGAAAACCACGTCATTTGCAAATGTCATAGGTTATATTTTATCACCATATTCTCATACGGGAACTACGCGATTGATTCCGCAGGAAACGGTCATCATTCATCATCATTATCAACCCATATTCGGCTAATCGCTGAGCTCGCGTCTCCTCTCAGGGTGAGAGGAGTTAGGCCAATAGTCCACCACGCTGGCCACATGCGGATTGGCAGACTTCACACACGCAGAAAATTCTCTGATGTACAGGTTTCCTCACGAAGTTTTCCTTCACCGTTTGAGACACGATTGATATTTAATTTCTTAAAATGCAGACAACTGAAAAGTTGGAGGTGCGTGCCCCGGACCGGATTCGAACCTACGCCCTCCAGAATCGGAGGCAGAGGTCATATTTATTGGCCTATCACAGCTCACAGAACGGTCAAGAAACGGTCTGTCAGCAATATTATAACGCGTCAAGCAAATGAAGTTTTCGTCTCATGGCCCCAGTCAAAAAATGATTACATAAAAACAAACTGCAAAATAATCTTTTTACCAAAATCCAACAAATTAAACTCTACCAAATGAAAATAAAAGAAATGAAATCTAAAAATTAGCCAAAACCTACCAAATAAAGAGCCTGCGAACGGACGGATGTGCGGAAATGTGCCTTCTTCCACCCCATAGCCATTCATTTCCACCCTTTACGCCCGAGGGTGAATAAAACCTCAACCGTACACGAAATTCTTACTTCACCACTATATAAATTTTTTTGATATCCATTGCCTTCTACCTATAGTATAAATGAGCAAAGTTTTCAAGCAAAGCAGCAATGTATGCCAAACAATGAAGTATTTTCGTTCATATTGTATTACGAAGTGCGGTGGCCCGGGGCAAATCCGAGTGTTGGTGTATATTCGTCCTAATGACTAATTTACCCCTATAATTGCCCTTGTAGGAATCTTTAGGGGCGTTTTATATCTTCATTGGCTAAGTAGCGACTACCCCTAAAAGTTTGGTGGAGTTTTTTTTTCAATTATTTGGATAATTGAACCTACTTAGGAACCCTTTTGACAAGTATCTTTCTGGGTTCATCTATTGTAGGGACTAATCTCTGAATCTACTGGATTTTGAAAATTATTTTACCAATAGAACAGGTCATTTGTTAGTCTTAGTCATTATGTACCTACAGCTTTTATTAGGTAATTTTGTTTCTAAATAATAAGTTATAGAGTAGGTACGTAGAAATTCAAAATCAAACGATTTTGATGGAATTAAAAAAGAGGATCATGGCGTAATTCTTTATAAAAACGGTCCATAGAGAAGTAGAATTATATTATACTTTATAAAAAAAGTCAAATTTCTGAATGTAATTCAGAAATAGTTTTTTTTTATGTCAATTGAATACAGCGACATCTTTTGTCGAGTAGTAACTAGTAGGTTATTTATATTTTTTAGTAGTCTTTCTTGTATTTGTTAAAATTAATTCATTAGCTATTAAAATACTATTTTATTTGGATGTATTCAATATATTAAAACTCTACAATTTAAATGTTTTTAAGTGCGACATCTATCTGTGCGTAGCAAAACTTGAAATTTACAAATAATAAAATATAGATGGCGTTGTATAATAGTGTAATAATAGATGGCGCTAGTGCAAAATTAACGTAGTACAAGAAAATAAAACATTAGGTAATTGTAGTAATTATTGTTTTATACTCTAAATAAATTATAAAATATCATTGTCCTTAGTAGTAGTGCCTGCAGCGCTAACGGCTTGACATCCGATAAAACTGATCGTGTGTAGGTCGCGACGTACATGACATCATGCCAACCGCCAGAAACAGCAACAGGCCAACAGCATAATCACGAATCAGTTTCGAGAGATTGATCGTCAGTGGCTAAAATGCCGTCAACTAGGTACCTATATCTATAACAATTTATTGATCAGCCCGCCCGCGACGAATTCAGTTTTTCACAAATCGCGCGGGAACCATGGATTTTCCCGGGACGAAAAGTAGCCATTAATCTTAATTAATCCAGGGTAAAATCTATTTCCATTCCATATTTCAGCCAAATCGGTCCAGTAGTAGCGGCGTTAAAGAATAACAAACATCCAAACAAACATGCATACAAACTTTCGCGTTTATATTAGTAGGAAGTCGGATAAATTGTTTAGTCAAGAACATGTCGGGCGAGGTGAGTTTTAATAAACATAACATGGGAGTGATAAAAAACATTTAATTACTTAGTCGAGGTGATGATGAGTTTCTTAATGATAAAGACGCTTGTAGGCCGTTGGATCAGCTTCTACCTTCACACAGGAAGTAAAACTAAAAGAAATTGTCATTGTAAATTATAATACTGAATGATTTTTTTTTAAAGAGCAACTGTTGAGTTTCTTGCTGGTTTCTTCTCAGCAGAACCTGCTTTCCGAACCAGTGGTAGAATCTTTACAAATAGTCAACTGACGTATCAAAAGCGCTTGTAAACTGAGCTTACTTGAATTTTAATTTAAATATAAAAATTAATAAATAACTTTTGATTTTTTTTGTCAATGCATTCTAAAGCGATCCCTTAATCCTACTCTCAAGGTCACAAGTCCTGGTACCTGCTCGAGGTGTTTCCTCAACCACAAAATGATGGTGCTGCTACCCATCACATTATACTTGATTAGCTCCGATTTTGGCCACGCTATAACTTACCTTGTAAGTAAGTGTATATACTCAGGCACAATAGGCTACTCGCCTGCTGTACAAAACTAAGAAGATTTTTTGAGATAGAGGCAGTTTAGATGCCTAGAAACTCTTCACATTTTTATTTGTGAAAATAATCTCTTAATTGTAATATTTTTATAAAACAAAATTGTATTTTTATCACGTCACCCCAAAGGCCAATCATAAACTGTAACGTCATTCGCTACAAGGCATCGGTTTGTGATTGGCGCTTGCGGTGACGTGATATAATCACATCACTGCAAATGTCAATCACGCTGTTATCTCTTTGAATGACGTCACTTGCTAATGTGTTGTGTTTCGTAAAAAAATTTACGTAGATATTATTTTTTTTACTGGTTAATATTGACGGGACAAAATAAAATATAGCTTATAATACTTCCATAATTCAGTTTAAATACTGTTTAAACTGAATTATGAAAAAAAGCAAGTAGCCTATTATCCGCCCACTTTAATATACTCGCGTCCTATTAAAGTTGGCGGATAATTTGTGCCTCTGATTATAGTTTTTGCGAAAATAAAATAAAAACACCGCAAACATGTGGACATTTTTAATTTTTAATTAAAAATTTTACATTTACAAGATGTTCGTTCGTCGACACAGTAAGTATTTTTTTTAAAACAACTTTAATATTATTTACATAATTCGTAGGTACGTTCCGTGTTCAATTCCTATTTCCAAAATAACTAATTCCATAATGCAGCACAGTTATTTTTATTTATGTCAGTCTATATATATCTATCTCGCTTTGATTATACGTGAATAATTGAGACAAAAAAATATATAGATAACAAAAACCATTACAAAATAACTATTTTTATCAGGAAGGTTAAGTTAACAAATACATTAGGTAACATTCTAAAAAGTTGCATATCAAAGTTAAAACTAAAAACAATTTACTTACTACTTCGAATGATTTTTGTAATAATACAAAAAAAAACTATTTCTGTTTCTAAAATTAGAAATTTATGTTTTAGAAATTTTGATTTTTTAAAAACATTATAATCTAAAAATTGAGCTACACAGTAGGTAAATAAAATCTGTAAAACTAACAAAATGATTTTCTATTTTATTAGAGTATTTAGTCTATGATTTGGTAGCATATACTATAAGGAACAAAATAAATAAGGTAAGTACTAAAATTAAATTTCGATTAAAAAAAAAAGTTTATTTAACTTAATTTTTTCATAATTTTTAAATGTAATCGCTCTTAAATACAGATATAAAAGGAAAATTCTGTCGTTATTCGGTCTCTGAAACATTTAAATCTTTTCTTGATTGCGGTAATCTTTTAGAGATATTTTTTATGGGAGACCAATGCCCTATTTTGTAAGTCTATGGCCATTAAAGGCATGTCTTAAGCACACGTGTATATAATAATAAAGGTATAATGAATAATAATAGTATTATAAAAAATAATAATAAAGGTTAAAATTATTTTTTATGATAATCACAGAATAAAGAATGATCTAGAATGAGTCTTTACACGCAGCGTGGTGAAGCCGGTGAAACCCATTAAAAACCGTCACGCGTCTCCTTGACATCCGCATTAATACAATCTTTTTTCATAATTTATATTTGAAAATTGAACACTAACAACAATTGTTGTTATAACGTAAATTATTATAATAATCCATAATTGCCAGTAAAAAATACTTTAGTTTTTTTTCTTTAATTTTTGTAAACAGTTTATGTATTAATATCGTGTTCCGTAAGCTCTATCTGCCTATTATTCTTTAATCTGTGATAATATTATAAATAATTATAGTTTATGGTTGTGTGCTTATCCTCTAACTATTGGTAAAGGTCATTGCTCGTACAAAAATATTTGGCAACCGGTTTCAGTACAATCAAAACTTAATAAAGATTTAAAAAAACGACAAAACCAACCCTTAATACGTTATACTTTAGCGTATTATTTTTAACAGATTTAATAAAAAAGAGAGCATCCTATTTAAAATACCGAAAACAACATTGATTTTGTTCATAAAAAAAATTGTTGTGAGGCATGATATCGATTTTTTTTTTATTATTTTTATATTTTTACTGAACAGTAAACACATAACATGCTCAATTAGAGCGAATTGTGCTAAAAATCTAAAAAAAAATTAACTAAAATGGAAAAAAATATGGACTGCTTTTTATTAATTTTTTTAATCCTACAAAATTAATGTACTATTTTGGCGCGAACACTTTAGATCATAGACAATGATACACATCTACATCTTATAACATAATGGTAGACATTTCTTATTATAAGTATTAAAGAAAAAAAAATATGTCAAATCATATTTACATTAAAGTATTGACTGTCAGTTTTTTTTTTTATTTTACACGTTAACCAAACAAAATATAAACCTGTGGTAAAGGAGAAAATCTCAGACATTCAATACTTAGGCTTACAACTAAGAGAAAAAAACTTAAAACAATATTTTTTTTTTTTAAATACACTTAAAACTTTATTAGAAATAAATATAATTAAACAAGAAACAATAACATCTAATGTCGTCAGACGTTAAGACATTATTTGCCTTATCATTCCGTTGATTTCAACTTAGGTATAATGTTAATTTACACCTGACATCATAACACATTGTGCTAGTGTGAAACTAATAGACAGAGAAGTATATAGACAATTGATGTGTGTAATGATTATGTCAAAATATAAACGATTTCGAAACTGAAAAATTAAAAACATGCCATTGAACGATTTTTCACCAATATTCAAGTGGTCACTAATAGTTGGCAACCAGTTCAGAATGTAATTTCGTGCTCACAATACGTTTAATAAATAATTGAAGATTCTCCACCTTGTTTGGTCATCGCTGAGCCTGAAAAAATTAAACCGTACACGAATATCGAAATTATCTTTTATCTTGACAGTGTCCTTGCATATGTTGTTATTTTTTTAAGTGAATGCGATAGATGATTTCTATCTATCTATTTACTTCTCTGTCTAAGGAAAATTGGCTAAAAAATTCTTTGTTCATAGACAATACAAAAGCACAATGAATGTGTTAGGATGCCAAGTAAAAATACTTTAAATATAATTTGTTTAGAATTTGATGTTTCATTTCAAAACCTGGCAACATTTAGCATCAAGAGTGTTTCCCAGTTGCCCATACCATAATTATAAATAATCAGACTAGCTCTATAGTTGTATATGTAGATAATTTGGTTAATAAGTCCGGTCATCCAAAAACAAAAAATATAACGTCTGATACAACCTTGTAACACAGTACAGTAATAGGTTAAAAATATTTTTTACCTTTTTTTTACCTTAAGAAGATGTTTCATTTTAAGCCCAGTAAATTTATTACATACTATTAAAATTTAAAAAAGTACAGGGATTTCAACTATAATATTAATATTATAAAGAAGTAAAGTTTGTGGTATTGTAAGGTGTAATATCTGGTTCTACTGAACCGATTTTGTAAATTCTTTCACCAATAGAAAGTCACGTTATTTGTGAGTGTCATAGGCTTTATCCGCGTACACCCACGGGAACCGGAACTACGCGGTTAAAACCGTTGACCGGCTGTTAGTTAAAAATAAAATAAATGAACAAATTGAACTAAACCATAAGTAAAAGACAAAAAAAATCTTTTCTGTCTTCTACTTATGGTTCTATTTTTGTTTTCTACTTATGGTTTTACTACGTGGCTTTCTATTGGTGAAGAAATTTACAAAGTTGGCATCCTTCCGTCCGTTTAAAAAAAATGTATTTAAAATGTATTCATAATTAGACAATTAATTGCGTTAAATTCAAAGTATACTCGTAGAATTGTAGAATTTAATAATGAAAAATTGTTTATATTTCATGACTTTTTATTTCTTTTTGTACACTGACAAGATTTCATCGTCGTCATCAATCCATTTTCGGCTTACTGCTGAGCTCGAGTCTCCTCTCAGAATGAGAGGGGTAAGGCCAATAGTCCACCACGCTGGCCCAATGCGGATTGGCAGACTTCACACACGCAGAGAATCAAGATAATTCTCTGGTATGCAGGTTTCCTCACGATGTTTTCCTTCACCGATTGAGACACGTGATATTTAACTTCTTAAAATGCACACAACTGAAAAAGTTAAGTTAAAAGTTGAGCCGTGATAACCCAGTGGATATGACCTCTGCCTCCGATTCCGGAAAGTCTGGGTTCGAATCCGGTCCGGGGCATGCACCTCCAACTTTTTCAAGATTTCATACAAAGGACCATCTCCTTTAATTTATGTAAATTAAAACAAATAAATGACTTTTTTATTATTATTATTCGCTATTAGACCAAATAAGTAAATAAAATTTAAGACGTCAATATATAAATATATATATTTAATGTTTACTTTTCAAAGTGACTACATACTTCATAAACCAAAATCATTGGATCCTGAGTAAATCGATTTTGAAAATTATTAATTGCATTTTGAAGACAGATTTTTTACGTATCATATTTATATCTACTTTCATTTATTTACAAAAACGATTAGGAAGGTTCTTGGACAAATCCATTGCTGATGAAATTGCTGTTTTTTAATTTATTTACTGTGTAAAATCTGAAATCACTTCAAGTCGAATCAATTTCGATTCCAAATAGCTGATTTCTGAAAAATATTGTTAATTAAAATATTTCTTTATGGTACACTAATATATTTATTGTTTGACTTTATAATTGCAACCGAATTCATAATACTTTGTATATCTACACGAATCTAAACCAGTCTATTGAAGCAGTCTTTATAAGCATTAAAATATAGATATTTCTGGCAACACTCATTATGTCATACATACATTAATGGATTATGTTTCATTGAAGCCATGTTGATTTTTTTGAGGTACTTCCACATTTAATGTAATACCTATTTTTTTAACTTTTTGTTACAGTGCCACAAACTTTTCTGACCCGGTGACCAAAACTGAAACTAAAACCACGGCTTCGCCATTTTGAAAAAACATTATCATAAAAAGCGACAACAGCAACACTCACCGCGCCAGATAAGAGTGGCACTTTAAAATATATTTATCATAACTTTATCATTGTTTTTTTTATTCAACTTCAGCTCTGGGTACTACCCCTTTTGATTCTGAAGACATTGTTTTTTTTTATAATAATATAACATACTAACGATAAAGTAAATTATATAAAAAACAACTTCACTTGTTGCCATGTTGACTTAAAACATCTTTTTATCTGTTGATTGTTTTTTTAAACAGGCTAACATTAGGGTGAAATTGGCTAAAGCAGAATAACAAGGCATGTATTTTTTACAAAGTGATTCTAGCTGCCTTTTCTTTCACATAATATATATTATATATAAAAAAAAATCTAGGAACAGAATAAATTTTGGCACTAGTGTTAATATATTGGAAGCGTTTTTATGTGACTACGTCAACAGACAAAAAACTATTGTAACAGAATTAAAAGTGTATTGAAAGTTTTCAAATAGCGGCCATAGACAAGAGCTAAATCCAGCGGTTTTAGCAACCGCAAAACAAATTTTCTCATTTATAAATAGAGTAATTTCTATACATTCATTCACAATTTTTTGAAGAGGTTAACCGCTTTAAAAAAATTTGTATTTAAATATAGGATGAAAGTTTGTATTGTGTTTGGGTACCATTTTCAGAAGTCTTGAACAAGTGTACTCATATATATGTACTTTTATGTAATTAATACACAATTATTAATCAAATAAGCCTCGACAGTTCCACGGGCCCCTAACAGTCTTCTCCGACATTGGAAGGAATCAAGAATATTGGTCACAATTAAAAGATATGGCAAATATTCTTGTCTTTTAATTATCCTTTAAGTAAAACATGGTCCACTTTTACGACTACAAGTCAAACATGAAAGACTTCTTCATCTCTTAGTTAAACCCTTTAGTGTTAGGCTTTATTTATGGAATCGCCTATTAAATTTATCGTGTAAATTATTTTCGACTTTTGCAACGCAAAGCAAAATCAAAATGGATAGTTGATAGTCATCGATCTCCTATTAAAAAGTGGATGCACAATCAGCGACCAAAAAACGTCCGCACTCAATGAGTGCCAAACACAACTTTTTGGCACATTTGCAAAGTAGTTACATTTGCAAATTCAACCCTTATACTCAATACTTAAGGTTGAATTTGCTCTGAATTTGGATTTTTTTGAATATTGGACTATTTTAAAAGGTATATTGGGATTTTTTGAATATTTTATTATTATTATTATACCTTTAGGTATAATTTTCTTTACCAATAATTTTAAAACTATCAAAACAAAATTGACCAGTTTATAAGTGAAATTTTCTACAAGATTGTGCGTTCTTTTATTATAAAGGTCGATGTTGATAGTTTAGTTTGTATTTCGGAGACAAATTTTATTTTGGTTATAGCGGTAAGATGTACAGACAAGTGATTGACAGCAAACAGTTGACAGAAATTGCGTTAGTGTGTTTTTTATATTCCTTGACAAGTTAGCCCTTGACTGCGATCACAGAGTTTGACTAATGTAAGTGGAGACTCAAATCGCTCGCCAAATTATGAAAAAAATCGCAGTAAATTCTTAAAATTATATTGCAATTATATTGTATTCACAAACAAAAAAAAAATATTAAACAAATTATGAAAACGCATGTCTTTTTTATTTGTTTAAATGATTTTTGAAATTTGGCGAGCGAGTTCAGTCTCTACTTTCGTTAGCCAAACTCCACTTGATGTTATGTTGTGTGTCTACTTTTTTATAAGAGGTTAATGGTTCACACACACGCAAACGCGCTTGATCTGTCATCTTACCAGTACGTCTAAAGCCAAACAGACTTCCCAAAATAGACCTTACCATAAAGGTACTATACTAACCGTCACAATATTGTGTGTTAAAGGAAGCCTCTACAAAAATTAAAAGAAAAGAAAAACATTTTTATGCGATCAAGTTCCTTTAAGAACTTACACTAAAACCGTTTTTTTGTGAATATTTAACACTTGCATCATAAAGTTTTCCAGCACTTTTTTAACATTTCACACCATCATGGTTTTATATAACGCTCTGGTATGGGAAAATGGGGATATGCCAAAGAAAAATATTTGAAGTTTGAACTTGAAAGACCAATAAAACGACGCCATAAATAATTTTGCGTTTTGCTTTCGCAAAATTTGAGAATATTTATATCCAAAATAAATTGGATATAAATATTCTCAAATTTCTGAATATCCCCATTTTCACAATTACCCCATAGCACTTTAGTTTCTTATGTACACAATTTTTACAATATTTTCACACTAAAAAAAAAAATATAGAATAATATATTTTTTTCTATTAAACAACAAAGTTATTTCAAATCAAAGCAGCACAAAATTAAAAAAAAAATACACAATGTACGAATTCAAATTGAATAGTTTTCTTTTTCGTATTTTGAGGTAGCGTTAGACTAAACTAAGATATCGTTATGTACTGAGAACTAAAAAAAGACTATAAATGTACAAAAACAATATTTCTAACTAGCAAGAGGAACGTTGAGAAAACAACAATTATTTTATACATTTAAAACACCAAAATGTCTTTTTAATTGCACAATTAAACGACTAAAATAACAACTGCCATTTTGAAAGTTTCTAAAGTTACCTCACAGGTTTGAGGATTTGTAATCTATGGTTTTGTGGCCATCTTCAATTTACAAATTGGATTCTCAGTTTGAAAATATTTACTGTTTTAAAGTTTGATAAAAACATGATTGTTTTAATGTAAAAGCATAGTTAGAAAATAGTAAAGTTAAATAAGTTTTTATACATGATGAAAAAAATATATACGGTAGAATTGAGAAACCTCCTCCTTTTTTTGAAGTCGGTTAAAAATACATTAGATTTTTTTCTAATATTTTTTAACTTCATGATTCTCTTAAAATAGTAAATTACATCAGCGATTTTGAAAAAAAAATATGATCATAATGTTATCATAGGCCATCTAATGAAAAATATTAACCTTTAAAGCATTGCTTATGCTTACTTTTACTTTACTAATAAAGTAAAAGTAAGCATAAGCAATGCTATATTAACAATCAATAGAGTATAAGTCAGATAAATCCTTTAAAAATGACAGTTGTTACAAAGCGCCACTATATTTCATTTCGACACCATCGTGTCACAGATAAAGATATCGCACTGACACCTGTCAAACGTCACTTTGACAAGCACAGACAACAAACGCGAGGTATTTTCTATTAAGATGGACGAACTAAAATGGGGTAAACGTCAAGCAGTGCTGTCGTCTGTGCGAATTTTGTCGCCTTTCCGTTTGTTCAATTTATTTTTTATGTCTAGCAACATTTGCTCGAAGGACATGTCGTCGTTGCGTCGAGCTGGCAACGCCGGCTGGCCCTGGAAAGCGCTCTCGCTGTAAGTCGCTTCCAGACCATCTGTGAAGACAAACGCATATACTCTTTTTGCTTGCCTTGCTTATAACTTTTCTTACTTCTGCCCCTAAGTCGCATCACTGGTACACGAGGTCTATAGTAAGCTCATTATGAACTGTCTCGTCGGTCATAAATCAGTCAACATAAATCAATCAATCCGTGTATCTATCTCGCTTGCATTTAAGGGCCTTATGAGGCCGCTTAGTGAAGGGCATAACAATAAAATATATGTATCGATAAATAACATCATATTGTACATTAGCGAGTTAACAAAGTTTTGATGTTAAAATATATTTTCGAGTTTTTTGGTTCTTAAAAAATGCAATATGGCACGAACGTAAATATTTGATGGAATGAACATATTGTTTGCAATATGTTCATTCCATCAAATATTTACGTCCTTCATTTTTCTTACACTTGAACCACTTCGTTAATCGGTTTATTCCTCAGACCAATTATAGAAAGACCTGTATCGTACTCATAGTTACAAACAAAATTGTCTGTCATTTTCTGAGGAAAACGAGCTTAGATTTGGTATATATCTTATTCTAAACTAGAAGTTTTTGCCCGTTTTTTACACAATTCAGTTACACATAAAGGTATTTTTAGGGAGCTCTTTAACCGACGAACACGATTACAACTATACTATGCACAAAAATTAAGGGAGCAGAAAAAAAATCCAAATTTTTGGGGGATTTTCAACAGGCTGTAACTTATACAAAAATGGTCGACAGCAAAAAAAAAAAGCAAATTGTAGCTCTAAGTGTTTAGTTTTTGGATCTGAGTTTGAAAATTTTTTTTTGAAAATATTTTTCGAGTAATCATAAGAAAACCACCGAAAAAAAAATTTTCGAAATTTTTTTGGTTCTTTTTTTTAATCTACGGACGTGGAAAATTTTTTTTCGACTCAACCTCCATATGGACCAGATAGCTTGTTTATTCAGATTTAATTTAGTTTTTTTTAAATCTCGATACGAGCATTTCTCGCTGAGATATCGATGTTTGAATGGAAAAAGAAATGAAATTGAAGAAAGTAATGAATCTTTAATTTTTTCAAAAATTCAATCAAGTGGGAAAAAAACAGTTGGCTGGATTGAATTGAAACTTTGTAGGGTTTTTGTGGGTATATTGAACAGTAAAAGGCACACTTAACGTCAGTGGTTTCCGCAATATTTTTGATTGGGCGCTTGATTTTCCAAAAAACGACAAAAAGCCCTTTTTTGGATGCTTTTTCAAATTCATGTAATGATTGAAAATTTTTTTTTTTTCAAAATACAATTGCCAATCCTTATAGAGAATTTATTCAAGTTTTTAAAACCAACCTCAAAATTTCTGTGCGATCATTGGTTGCTGAGATATTGGTAATTAAAGACAAAATGATCTTTTTCCATCAAAAAATATTTTTAAAAAATAAATTTTCAAACTCAGATCCAAAAACTAAACACTTAGAGCTACAATTTGCTTTTCTTTTTTGCTGTACGACCATTTTTGTATAAGTTACAGCCTGTTGAAAATCCCCCAAAAATTTGGATTTTTTTCTGCTCCCTTAATTTTTGTGCGTAGTATATTTAACATCGATACTATAGAGACAGTTTTTATAATAGCATTAGATCGTTGATCATATACTTTGACAGAAAATTAACGTCTAGCGAGGCAGGTCCTATACAATAATTGGTCTGAGGTTTATTCGCATTTGAGATTAGGTAAATTATTCTCGGAATTTTTAATATTAGTTATTAGTATTTTTCTAAAACTTCATAACACCGCCTCACTTTAGTATCTGTTTACCGATAACGGTACCGATTCACCACACATCTTCATATCTCTATTGATATTTATTGTCCGGCGAGTCAGTTCATAACAAGCTGAGCTTAATAAACCAATAATTATGGCACAGGTTGCCGTGCACTCGATAGTCAGGTGCACAGAAATCTTAATAAAAACAATAAAAATGCGTCTATGAGTGAATTTTCCGGAGAGTTCCCTATAAGTTTTTTATTTAAATTTTCAACTACATTTTATCCACATTTCAACATCCACATGCACAAAAAATCAATGTTTAATTTGCGATTTCTGATAAAATCGATGTTTCATTGTTTATTAATTATTACACATGTGTGTAAGGACGTAAGATATATTTATTGGTGTTAAATATTTTCGCTGCGCGAGTTTACCTCGTCCCCCTCAAAAAACGACAGACAATTTTGTTAATGAATTTGAGAGATAGAAAGTAATTGGTCTGATTTTATAACATTTCTGTTATATTTCTGACTAGCTGACGCCGCGCGATTTCACCCGCGTGGTTCACGTTGCTGTAGGAATATGGGGATAATATATATCCTATAGCCTTCCTCGATAAATGGGCTATCTAACACTGAAAGAATTTTTCAAATCGGACCAGTAGTTCCTGAGATTAGCACGTTCAATGAAACAAACAAACTCTTCCGCTTTATAATATTAGTATAGATAATAACATCAATGTTCAGAGACTTACCAAGGTCTGCGTAACTCTGCCTACAGAAGGCCCGTCGTCCGCCGAAGCCGACGTCGTACTGTGGCAACGAGTTCGCGGCCTCCACTGCCGACCACGCGTCTTTCGGCCTTTGGAAGGTCACGAAGCCATAACGCGACCTACAAACATTAGATAATAAACGATACGTCTCGATACCGTCCAAACGTCACCTTAATGGCTCCACGGAAGATCAGCGCGGTGTCTTCACGGACACTGCAATATGCTAAGTTTGTATGATGTGTATTCTGAATAAACTTTTCTTTCTTTCTTTCTTTCTATAATATTCCCTCTCATTCTGAGTTTCCACTCAGAATGAGATGAATTAGATATTCGGCTCACTATTAAGCATGAGTTTCCTCTCAGAATGAAAGGGGCCCTCTGCGCCAATCTCTCTGGCCCAATGCTTTTTGGCAGACTTCTCTGAGAATCCTCATTGGGCCAGCGTGGTGGATTAACATGTTCACTGTGGTACGAGGTCAATTGACCTCGTAAGTCTAGCGTCTTCAAGAGTTACGAGGTCCATACGAGGTCGATGGACCTCGTATCAATCGACCTCGTATCACCCATAACGTTTTAGTATGGACGTCAAAAGACCTCGTACCGCACCAGAGGAAAGTACAGAAAAATCAGTGCTCCAAACGTGTTAAGGCCTAACCCCTCACATGAAGCGTTTTCTAGCGATCAATAACAGAGTCGCAAATCTGACCCCTTAAATCCCTGTAGCTCCAAAAGTAATGATCGCAGATACTCTGTTCGTCATCAACCCATATTCGGCTCACTGCTGAGCTCGAGTCTCCTCTCAGAATGAGAGGGGTTAGGCCAATAGTCCACCACGCTGGCCCAATGCGGATTGGCAGACTTCACACACGCAGAGAATGAAGATAATTCTCTGGTATGCAGGTTTCCTCACGATGTTTTCCTTCACCGATTGAGACACGTGATATTTAATTTCTTAAAATGCACACAACTGAAAAGTTGGAGGTGCATGCCCCGGACAGGATTCGAACCCACACCCTCCGGAGTCGGAGGCAGAGGTCATATCCACTGGGCTATCACTGCTCTTTACTCTGTTTCGTCTACAAAATTGCTTTGGATGTTGACAAGTCCACATAAAGTAGCCAAACTGCATAACTATTTTTTTTAACTAAAAATAAAACTTTTTATGATTTCATACAAAGTAATTCAAATAATTCCAACTATCCATGTGACACACGTCTTTATCTATCCTTGCATTTTAAAATACGTAATCGTAGTGGTAAGACTGTCGATATCGACGAGATATTGCAACGCACTTCACTAGTAAGCATGATATTTATCAATGAACTAGCTGACGCCGCGCGGTTTCACCCGCGTGGTTCCCGTTCCCCTAGGAATACGGGGATAATATATAGCCTATAGCCTTCCTCGATAAATAGGCTATCTAATACTGAAAGAATTTTTCAAATCGGACCGGTAGTTCCTGAGATTAGCGCGTTCAATCAAACAAACAAACACTTCAGCTTTATTATAATATAGATATATAGATAAGTTTGGCTAGTTCATAAGGATGCGATATAAGAGACAAAAGTTTAAATGTATTTACAAAAGAAATATCTTTTACTCCGTAAATATTCACTTTAGAACACAGACATTTTCAATTAATTTTTCATAAATTATTCCCTAGAGTTATGGCAAATATTTAAGAACACCCTATATATTTATATACTCTTAATTTATATATAATTTAAGAAACTACCATCATTATAACTTACCCGTCTTCCTTAGAATGCAATCTCACTTCAGTGACGGGTCCAAATTTGGTGAACTGCGAACGCAGAGTTCCTTTAGTCACGTCCTTGTCTAACCTTCCCACGAACACTATACGTCTCTCTTCCACTGGCGTGTTACTTTCTCTGGAAACAATTTAAATTCCAAATTCAAAATTCGTCTCCATTAGGCCATGTTTACAGGCACTTTTGAAACATCAAGTTACATTAACATTAACTTTTTGTAGTCTTAAAGTGATTCACAAAGCAGGTTCTGTTGAGAAGAGCTTGCAATAAAATCAACAATTTATCTTTTTAAATCAATTTTATTTATTTATACTTTATTGCACAAAACAAAGAAAACAACAAAGAAAACAAAAGAAAACACAGAAAACAAGTATGTGGAAAGGCGGTCTTATTGCTTATAGCAATATCTGCCAGACAACCTTTGGATAAAGGAATTAATTAAATCCGGGATAGTGCAACAAAAGAAAAAAAAGGTATATTTATTTATACTACATGTATAAATCTAAAATATACATAACTAGCTGACGCCGCGCGGTTTCACCCGCGTGGTTCCCGTTCCCGTAGGAATACAGGGATAATATATAGCCTATAGCCTTCCTCGATAAATGGGCTATCTAACACTGAAATAATTTTTCAAATCGGACCAGTAGTTCCAGAGATTAGCGCGTTCAATCAAACAAACAAACAAACAAACAAACAAACAAACTCTTCAGCTTTATTATATTAGTATAGATAAATACATGTTTTCATTATATTGTAATATATAATGAAATAAATAAATATATATAAAATAAACAATAAATATATATAAATTTATGTTTAAGTTTAATTATATGTAGTTTCTATATAATTATGAGTAATAATTATATAGAAACTACAAATTACAACTAGACAAGTAATACACTGTCAATGTGTGTATTGTGTGTGTATGTGTTTTGTGTGTGTGTGTGTTGATTCTTAACAATTATCAAACCCATACCACATTAGTAAATAATAATAATAAATCTTTATTAATCATAACTACATATCACAATTAGTTTGGAGCCCTGCCTCCTGTACAAGTTATTACTGTGTTACAGGGGGCAGTGTTTTCCAATTTTCAATGCTACAATTGGTTGATAAACAATTTACAATTTAAGTTAAAAAAAAAAAACATTAAACCAAAAGAAAGAAAAAAAAACATGCAAAACTGAAGTAAAATAAAATAAACAAAACATTAGTGCGTGTGTGAGTGAGTGAGTGAGTGAGTGAGTGCGTGCGTGCGTGCGTTCGTGCGTGCGTGCGTGCGTGTGTGTGTGCGCGTGCGTGTGTGTGTGTGCGTGTGTGTTTTTTTTTATTCTTCAGAGGTTTCGGAAAAATACATTTATGTATCATCAGGGCTTGATGGTCTGTCCCGGTAAGTCAGGCTCGGGTAACCACTACCGACTAAAAAACCTTCTTCTCTGGTATTCAGCTTCTACACACTGTATGTGTGTATGTATGTATGTGTATATGAGTGTCTATGTAAAGATAAATTTATAAATATAAATAGTAATAGTATTTCTATTAAATCTTACCTGTCCTCCGAACTATAGGAACTCCTGTAGCCCTTTATACCGTATATTTCGTCTTTCTTCACTGGACTAGTCGATTCACGCGACTCTGTCGACGTAGTGGAACTACTTGACGAGGATGAGCTATAAACATGACATTTACGATCAAGATACAGTTGTTAAAACAAACAGACTCTCAGATCCATGTAAAGAATCAAAATAATACATTTTGTTATAATCTAATAATACATATTATACATACATACATAATGATTAATTAATTACAATTTTAATAGGCCATGAAATTCAGATACAGTGCATTAAATGCTAGTTTTTTAAATGAAGATACTATGGTTACACAAACAAATGAGCTCCTGGCACTGGCATTTCATTATTTTTTTAAAGACCTAAATATACTAAGAAATGACTAAATACTTTCGACAAAAAGCAATGAACATGGATTCCTAAAAAAAATTGTTTTTATATTTAGTTAATATGGTTTCAAAAAATTAGGACAATGATACATGGAAGGAGCACGGATTTCCGTGGGATTATGGGGTTCGTCGTTTAGCTGAGAGAATAACTCCTAGATCCCATAGGCTCCATCTCAACGAAAGAGAAAGAGAGATAGGGTGAGTGAGAGAGAGATGGGGGAGGGGAGGGGAGGAGAGATAGAGAGGGGGGAGGGAGAGGGAGAGAGGGAGAGAGGGGGGGGGGAGGGGGAGAATGACAAGGGGAGTGATACGTCAGACTAAATTATATTGTTGTCTTAAGGCAATATTCCTAGGCCTAAAGATGATCGGACCAGTAGTTTTTGAGTTTATTTGTAAGATGTATGTTACAAATAAACTCTAAAAATAATGGGCCGTTTTGAAAAATTCTATCAGCAGTGGAAAGCCACATTATGATTTAACAACCTATCATTTATCCCCGTATTGGGATTTTATTTTCACATGAATGGAAACTACACGGTTGAAAGTCATTTTACAACATCTCAAACTTTGCCACTCCATGCTCCTATAAATATTGCTTCAGCTATTATAAAATGTGGCAGGTGTGGAAAATACAGACCACAAGATATAACAACACAATACAGACATCAGCAAACAATTTCGTAACCTACACAAGCAAGTTTTAATGCGTTAAATTTAACCTAGATTCACATCAAAGAAACGATTAGTCAAACAATATCAATGTGCCAAGTTATTAGAAACTTATAATTTATCAGTTATTTATTATGGGACTATACTTTATCATGATATAGCAAAAATTACGATTGTTAATTAATTATGTTTTATTTTGATTGTTCATAGCGAATAAAGTCCGAAACTAATGGACTAATGTTAAAAGTTCTTTCTCCAAAGCAAAGCCACATTACCAGCGAGTAGAGCTAAACGGAGAAGATGAAGGAGCAAACAGTAGATGCATGCTTCATCCTACCCCTGCCCTACCCCTACACTTTCCCTAACCCTACCCCTACTCTACCCCCACCCTACCCCTGAATTCATTTGTTCCAAAAAATTTCATAAATGTAGAACCGCTCGACTGATTTTGTGTAAACTTCACATAAACCATCTACTAAATAGTCCTAACAAAAGCCTTAAAATTTGGTTTGGATAAGTGGAGAGTTCTTGAGTTATAAAATTATCACGTAAAGTGGCATTATAGAAAATATGACTATTATCTCCCTCTATGACATATGACAAAAAATACCTTACACACAATCCACATACCTGGAAGACGTGGACGATTCAGAACTTTCAGAAACCGTTGGTTTTCGTAACGGAGGCGTGAACGACTTCACAGGTTTCTTTTCGTTATTCCCATTGTAATGGGGGCTTGGCCTTTTCTTGACTGGGCTTTTGGTTTCAATATCCGCATGTTTCGACCTTGACCTCGATCTATTGGGACGGTAATCTCTGCGAGAGGAGGGTGATCGTCTAGATCTGTATGGAGATCTTGTCCGTGTTCGTCTTTTCCTCCTATAAGGCGAGTCTGATCGTCTGTAACGACGATATCGTCCTCGAGATCTAGATCTTTTGCGGCTGTGTGATCGTTTCCTTCTGTGTCCTCTCGAATGTGACCTAGACCGTCTGTATTTGACGTCATACCTATCTCTGGACCGAGAACGTTTTTCTTTAGACTCAGATCGCTTTATTTCGCGTCTAGTCGCCTCAGTTCTTATTTTAACAGGTGCCTTTTCTTCAATTTTCGGTGGCGTCTGTACTTTTTTGACACGAACTGGACTATCTTCACTCGACATTGACATGTCACTGTCATTTCTTTTTCTCGGTGAAGCACTCACTGCTTTTGGGGTAACTTTTTCAATTGGTTTAGTTACACATACCGATGGTGTTTCAGTTTGTACATCAATTGTGGCAACATCGGGCTTCTTTCTATTCTTATCTAGATGAAGTATAATTTTATCTTCACCGTGTTCATTTTTAGTATCGTATTCTCGAATTATTGTTGTTTTTGTATATTTAAATTCGCGTTTTTCAACTGGGGAGTTTGGCTTTGATGATTTTTGCTCCCCATTTGTGATTGGAGTCTTTTTCATCACAACATCTTGGATACTAGCGAACAATGAATTACTTGATATTTTAGTTTCGACTGATTTCTCAACGCTTTTCAACGTTGCTGTAATATCTTTGAGCCTCTCTTTATTGAATTTAATGTCAGAATGGTTTTTATCGTTTGTACTGTGCCTATTACTTTTGACGGGATCGAAAACATTATGTTTCGACACGTGGTCAGATTTTTTAATTTTAAAGTTTATCGGTGTTTTGTTTTCCGTTTGAGGTGATTCTGATTTACGTTTCTTACTTTCTATTGCTTTTTGTTGTTCAATTTGTTTGAATACATTTTCATCTGTGTTAGTGCCGACGCTGACTACTACCATTTCATCGTAATCCGTAGGAGGATGTTTCGTTGCCAGTTTTACTTTTTCTTCTTCGACAACTGGTGGAGTTGGCACAGGAACAGGCAGAACTTCAGAGGTCATGGCTACAATTTTCATCATTTCTGCGTCACTTATAAGGGGCTGAAGCTCTAGATTTTCCACTTTTGGTATCTTACTCATCACGATGTCTTCGTCTCTTTTTCTCATAGCCTCCGCTTTTTGTTTTCTCGAATTCATAAGTATTTTTCGTGAAGCCTCTCGTATTGGATCAAAAACATTATTTTCCGTTACAGCACTTACTTCCTCTTTAGGAACTAATAAGTTATTAGGACTTATACTAATTGGACTTTTAATATTTTTGTCCAAGTTAAGATTGCACGGCATGTCGGGAAATATCGCCTCAGGACTGACTTGTGCTGAACTACTGTTTGAATTACCGCCTCGACGTAACTTATATTCTTGGAGATTCAATTTTTTCTTTTTCTGTGGTTGCTCATTGTCATGAGGAGGCTGTGCCTCGGCAAATACTTTAATCTCTTCCTCATTACCTGTATTTTCGATCTTTAAAGGTATTGAATGAGGAATTTGCACATCTTGCTTATTACTAAATAGTGCAGTATAAAAGTGCTCAGAATTTGAATTGACTTCCTGTTTTTTATATTCATCACTATGAATTCCTAAACTATTCACGTCTTTATTTTTGTTCCTATCTACTGGTTCAATATATTTTACAGAATTGTTTATATTGTTAGATAATTTATTTGTGCTATTACACTTACTACTACTTTTATGTTTTTCAAAAACCATATCTTTACGATTGTCCTTAACATCACAGTTTTTGATAATAACTTCAGATTTATTTTTAATAGTTAACTTAATACTACCATTAGAACTTTGACTACAAGGAGTATCACTTGCTTTAAAAGCAGTTTTCGCAATCACAGAACCGTTATTTTTATCAGTACCACTATCGTTCGACACACTATGTGTAGGTGATAGTTTTTTACGATGATTTGAATTCACTGTCTGCTTAACTTTTACACTAGATTTCTTGATTGGCTTAATGTCACTGTCATCATTAGAACGATCTATTAAAAGTTTATTTTTCTTTACATTGTTAACTTCACTTTCCTCATCACTACTTAGATGATACACTACTTTTTTATTCTTACAAGACCTGTGCCTAGAGTTCAATATCCTATTGTTGCTTGAAAGAACCTCTGGTTTCAGCAGACTTTGCCCTCCCTTTAGATTAGGAACACTGAGCCGCTTTTTCGAAGAGCAATAGTCGTGATCAGAGTGAACAGGGCTTGGAGATCGTCTGATCACCGAATTAACTGTTGACGGCATCTGTAATAATGTTAAGGTAGGATAATGCTCTCTTTAAATGGACCTGAGAAAAACCTAAAAGTGAATTCACCTTACTTACCAATATTTGACGCATTTTGGTTTTGTTTAGTTGGACGCCAGCATCCTGTAAGCGCATACCACTAGTTAAACTTTTCATTTTTGGCTCCCTGACATGGACTATTGACTTTTTGTTTTTATTGTTTAATTTTTCAGTTGCCTCAAACTGTTCAAGAAGCGAATTTAGATTATTTGCCTCCAAAACAGGTATAACAGTATCATTACATGATTCTACATCTACAAAGTCATCTGGCTCCCCTTTTATATCGGGCTCTTTCTTAACAGTTATCTTTTCTATACAAAATTCCAAAACGTTTGGTTCTGGAAGAGGGGTGGAAGTGTGTTTTCGGTCAAGTGGGACTGTTATTATTGGAGTTTCATCTACATTGCTAATGATTGAATCAACAGGCCTATCTATATCCATATCTTGTTGGCTTAAATCATCGTCATCCTTAACAATTGTTTTAGGCTCTAATATATTGTTTGTTATAAGAAAGCTGTTAACGTCTTCTTCTGTCAATGTGCGTGGAATATCATCGTTTTTAGAACTGGTGCCTGATTTTTCTTTATCATTCTCAAAAGTAAGATCAGACAAATCCAAATTAAGATCTTCAAAGCTTAAACAAGTTTTAGCATCTACATCCATACAAATATTATGTATTGGAGAATGTGGAAGAGATACTGAACATTGCTTTTGGGCACTTCTGTGTTTGCTATAAGACATGTCTTCTAGAAGGAATCTTTTTAAATCTTCTATATTTGGAAGTACTTCTAAATCAGATTCATTTATTGATACATCTGCTGGAGGATCTTCTTCTTCAACTTCTTCTTCTGTTTCTGTTTTGATATAAATATTACAATCACTATCAGCGAATATCTTATCTGGTAGAGTTTTTGATATCCGAAAAACAGTGTCTTCTGGCAATGTGCTCTTAATAAAAATGTCGTTTTCAACATTTGCAACTTTTGGATCTTCTTTATTTTCTTTAATAAAGTATTCATCCACATCTTTGACAACTGGTTCATCTTTAGCCTCTAATATATATTTGTCATCACTTGCTTTAATGAAATATTCATCGACATTAGAAACTACTGCTGTATCAAAGTTAACTCCTAAGCTATCTTGGCATATACTATGTGTTCTGTTATTTGTACCATATATAGTACCAGAAAATTGATGGATGGTTTTATCTTCTGCGACTAAATATTCACCATCATCAGAGTTATTAGAATCTTCCTCTATGCAGTAATCTTCTTGATCTTCATCCGATGAAGCTTCTAGGTCTATATCAGGGTCAACAGCAAACACTTGAATTACATCATAATCGTCACCTTCTACAAGTGAGTTTTCCTCTAAATTTTCTGCTTCTAACAAATCCACATTGTCATTACACTCGGAGTTTTTATCATCTATAGATATTTCCTGTATTTCTACATTTTCATCTTCATCTATACTTGTATCTTGATTGGATTGTGTTATATTAACCTGTAAATCAATTCTTTATTAACATCTGTTTTTAACTACTCAATGTGCAAACTTCTCTTAGCAACTTAGCTCTGTCTGCTGATGATGATATCATAAAACTGATTGTAGTGATTGACAACAATTGATTTCATTTAAAAATACTAAAATTAATTACATAAAATTATTTTAGTTTTGTAGCTTTAGATAGGGGCTGTTTTGCTATATTCACAATATTTTTTAGTGTTTTATCAAAAATTTTAAAACAGCACTTTTTATTAATATTAATAATTTTATTATCTAATAAGTTGTTCTGAAATTTTTATAAGCAAAGAAAAATAAAGTGTATGCTGTAGTTTAAATAATGAACATAAAGAAACAGAGAAAAAAAGTCCTAAACAAAAGATAGGTTCTTTAAAAATAGTATATCATACTGACGGGCGAAAGATCAGGGTACAGGACCGACGGCTTTACATGCTCTATGAAAGTCAGGGAAAGAGAGTACACCTGTGCTTGCGCTCATTCTTGTACACTAAATTATTATCTCCTGCGTGTATGGTTAATTTCACTAAGAGATTGGCTTCCATGGCCGAAAAAAAAAAACAATTCAGTTGGAAGCAAATTATAATTACCATACAAAACCTCTTTGTCCATCATGATACTCACATTCTGGTTCTGACTCCACACCCTACCATCCCGGTCTTTGATGTGCCAATACTGTCCTTCATCTTCAAATCTAGTAGTTTCTTGACTCTGTGTATACTCAGGACTGTTTTGGTTACAACTGCTCTCAGAGGACAGGGACTCACTTTTTGAGCGCACAATCTTATGACCTAGACTTTGATAAGTCTGATGGTACATATTTAGAATATGCGACTCCATGTCTGTAAATATAGAATGTTAGATGAATTTAAATTATATGTCACATCACACTATCACACTAATATTATAAAGACGAAAGTTTGTGTGTAAGTGTGAAACAGTGTAAGTGTGTAAATATGTTTGTTTCTCTTTTACGCTGTGGCTACTGAAGCGATTTGGCTGAAATTTGGAATGGACATAGATTTTACTCTGGATTAACATATAGGCTACTTTTCATCCTGGAAAATCCATGATTCCCGCGGAATTTGTGAAAAACTGAATTCCACATGGAGGAAGTTGCGAGCTTCTGCCAAAGCCAGGCTGAAGTGGCAATGGACGAGGCACATAGTTCAAAGAGCCAATGGACATTGCAGTCCCAAGGTGCTAGAATTGCTACCCTGCACTTGAAAGCGCAGTGTTGGTCCAATAGGAACACCTAGCCACAATTGTTGTTCAAAATATAAAAATCATTATAGTGAGAACAGCTAGAGACACTAGAGCTAGAGAGAGTTGTCCAATCAAAAATTTAGAAGCCCTGCCATAATAGGCATACCTTAACAGTAAGATATGGGTTGAGAAGTCTATTCATATAGGAACACTGTATACATATAAATATATAATTTAGAATAAAAAAATAATATACAACCTATTTATTACTTTTTACTTCATTTATAATGTCTGTGACATTTGACAAACAGCTGATAAAAATCAAATTTGACAGTACTCACAATAGACCTAACACAAAAACATATTTAAAAGCAACAAAATAATTCAAGACAAAAAAAAGGAAATCAAGAATAATTTGCTAAGGGGATAGAAATAGTTAAAGGTACAACCGTGTCATTACTTTGATTTTGTATTACTTGTTTTTTAAGTAGAATTAATTATTTGGTACAAAACATAAATTATAAGTAAATTAGTATAAGTACATAATAGTACTTGAAATTATTTTATTGTATCAAAGAATTTCTATTTAAAAGAATATAATATAGTTTTCTATAAAACCAATACATAGTGGTTCCCAAAACTTTGTGATTACTGAACAAAAACTTTATTTAATAGATTATTTAATAAAGTTTTTGTTCACAAACCTTTACTGGGAATATTTGAAATGTGATACACTGCATTCTCTTTTTTTTTATCAGCTAAGTTTTAAGAATTAAGTTTTTTACAAATCCCACAGGAATCATGGATTTTTTTGGGATGAAAAGTAGCCTATGTGTATGTAGAATAGAAATAGATTTTACTCTTGACTAACACAGGCTACTTTCATCCTGGACAAGTCCATGGTTTCTGTGGGATTTGTGTAAAACTGAGTTCCATGCGTCCACAGTCTGATGTGATACTACTAATAATAATAGTTACCAAAAAATTTCAGTGTTTTGAAGTTTGAAAAAATATTTTAACTACCAGTATGTATAACCGAGTAAATATGCAAGTAACTCTGTGTTACCAGGAAAATCTGTATCTATATTACAGCCTTTCTTGATGAGTACTGTTTACCAACAAACAAATTAAAAATGAGGGTATAAGTCACTAGTCATTTTACACCTCATAATAATTAAAATTAACTTGTTTTTAAATTTATGAAAATAAATTTAATTAATAAGCTTAGGACAATTGGAAATGGTTAATATATTTTATATAACAGTTTATAAAAAAACCATACATAATTTAAAATAAATCTATATTAATATTATAAAGCAGGAAGAGTTTGTTTGTTTGTTTGTTTGATTGAACACGCTAATCTCAGGAACTACTGGTCCGATTTGAAAAATTCTTTCAGTGTTAGATACAAAGACACAGCATTCCCGACCGGAATCTGCAGCAAAATAGCTCTTAAAGAAAACATTAAATGATATGATGATATCAGATAAATGCCTATGAGCAGATCGCCATGTCGCAGAAATTACATATAAAAAAAAAAAGGCGTTAGATAGCCCATTTATCGAGGAACGCTATAGTCTATATATTATCCCCGTATCCCTACGGGAACGGGAACCACGCGGGTGAAACCGCGCGGCATCAGCTAGTAAGTTGTAAAATGTCATGTGTTTTCTACTTTCATTTCTAATTTATTTGTTGATAAACAGTACTCATCAAGAAAGGCCGTAGTATAAAAATAAAATGTTAAGTCATGTCATGACAGTCAGTACTGTGGCTGAAGGTCACAGGACTACAAAACTAGCCCAAATAACTACAATTATATACAGCATGGACATGACATGAACATGGACTGTTTACTAAAAAACAAATTAGAAATGAAGGATGCATGTCATTTCATAATTTATTTATTTTAAATTATGTATTGCTTTTCATAAAGTGTTATTCAAAATATATTTACTATTTCCATTTGTTCTAAACATATTAGACAAATTTATTTTCATTCAAACCAAGACCATTTTTAAGACTAAGTTAATTATATATTTTTTTAAAAGAATTTTGGCATATATTTTATAATATGATCACTATTACCATTCCCCTCCAACTAGTCAGGAAAGACTGTGCTAGGAGTGGGTACGACAATAGACCAACGGGGTGGGCAATTGAACCACCACCCCTTGATGAGTCTGACCGCTCTTACCGTTGATTTATTATTAGGTGTGAAATGACTAGAGATTTAAAATCCTTTTTTTTAATTTTTTTGTTAGTAGACAGTGCACATTGAGTATGGCTGTAGTAAAGGTTAAAATACCAATATTTAGCCAAAAATTTAAATCACCCAATCTATTATTGGTACAGTTATCTAATAAAGTAGAAATGTACTATTTATATATTTATTCACTATCAATCAAACGCCGGTAAGTATGTGATACTGTCAATTATTTGGAGATAAGAATGTTTCTATTTCAGCTAAACTGTCACCCTCCTAATACCTAATGGTCATGTGACATAAACAATATTAAACATAGAATTTGTGCCAAAAAACGCAGTTAAAATACCTCGAACTCATCCAACTACTCGCTTTCGGATGTTAACGGTTATTTTACATAAAAACTTGCGCAAAAAATTTGCTCTAATACAAAATAGGTTAGGTTTGAAAATTTTTATGTATACTTTTATTAATATATAGATTTATATTATAATAACATACAAATGAGTTTTAATAAGACTAATTAAACGGTTTAATGGTTAGTTTTAATCAAATAATGGATACAAAAAGTAAACACTGAGTGACAAAACCCGCGCTACTTAACCTAACCTTGATAACAAGAAAGAACTCATACCAAGTTTGTAGTTCAAGGTTCCATGAAAAGAACTGAAGTCACATGAAGGCGTTACACAAACAAAACTGAAATATCATTGCAACCCGCACTGAAATCTATTTTAAGAAAAACAACAGACGAAAAAAAGTGCTAACCTTAACGAACCTAAGTGACGGCTTTATCCATGTAAATGAATTTTAAAGCGTTAACACTATACACTAATCACTAATAATGGTGCACAAACTATAATATCTATATAACACATTCAGGCACAGCGCAGTCCAATAATTTTCAAAAAATTTCGTAAAAAATTAACACTTTTCACGGAACATCACATGCTACAAACTTCACGCACGACAGCAATTTCTCAATTTAGTGTTGCCATTGAATTTTTTTGACGTACGCTGTTGACATATTTTATTTATTTTTGTATTATTAATTTAAAAAAATCAAGAAGTTTTAAAATAATGAACGATAAATATACTTCATAATATGGATGAAATGGCTAATGAAGCTTTGTGCTTTGTACTCATCATCTTGGCTTTCGATTTATTTACGAATTATTATGTATGATCTGTGATATAAAGATGACGTTCACTTACTACGTCTGGAAATTTCAAGTTTTCTAAATAAAAGGGTATCGATAGAAGTTTTAAAAATGTTTATAATATATTGATGTTGCTTAAATATTACTTTATTTATAGGTTGTCTAATAATAAATACAACGAAAATAATAATAACAGATTCAAAAACATTTTTTAGATTTGAATGTCGAAAATCTGTTGCATGTCTCACGTTGCTAAGTGCAATGACCTATATTTTTTTGTGCGTAAAATGAAATGGTAACAGACCTGTAACTGTGAGGAGGAGGAATGAATTAATAAATATTTGGAACTAAACTAATTACATTGTCATGTCTATTGTCTTGTTCACTTGTTGCTAACTTAGTAAAAGCAGTTTGTGATGCAGGCAGTTATGTCGACTGATAATGTACCTACCAATAGTTGTTCCAAACAAAATAAGCGAAAAGCTTTTAAGCTTTCATTTGACTGTTGAATCAAGGGTTGAAACCCCTGATGGGTTAAAAAGGGGTGCAAAGTTCTCGGAAAAATATAAATCGTTCACGTTTTAAATTATTGTCACGTGCTAACGGTAAAATTTAAATCACTAGCAAACGCAAGACAAAAAAAGAATTTTCAAAATCGGTCAATAAATGACGGAATTATCGCTGGACATACATCCTTTTTGGAAGTCGGTTAACTATACAAGCTTTCATCTATTTTTAACCGACTTCAAAAAAGGAGGAGGTTCTTAATTTGAGTGTATGTTTAAGCTGGGCTGAGCTCCAAAGTCCAAATTCCTATAATGGTTCCTACAGACCTCACTCCAGAAGAGGAGATATGGAATTTAGACCCACCTCGCTGCGCCAATGTGGATTGGCTGGCTTATGATGATAATGTTAAATTCATTAAAGTCCGACCGCTCAGACAGTGCGTTTTTGAAACCTGTCAATATCGCCCTTTTAATTTTTGTTAATTAATTGCTAATAATTTTAACGTTTATTGTAAGTTGGTTTTAATGTCATTGCTCATTAAACGGTTTAAACTTTAAAGATAGATATCTAAACATTTCATTGACATTGACAGTTGACAGAAACGCAATCTCTGAGCGGCCGGACTTTAACGACCACTACAGTTCGTTTCATGTAGGATGGTGCAGGTAACAGTTCGTTTCACTCTTGAAACTTTGCCGCGATTCACGATAACAGTACCTACGTATTATGAACGTCATACAGGGGACTGTCATCCTTCCCATGCTATCTGAAAAACACTATATTAGACGGGCATAACGTGCTCTCCGACACGGGGTGTAACACCACTATCTTTGCAACTCCGGACTGAGAATTTTAACTGAAAATTTGTTAGGAGAAAGAAAAACTCAATATCTCATGACACGAGCCGTGACCTCGTGATCCCAAACCACGTGTAGGTTTTTATTCTTTACAAGTTAGCCCTTGACCACAATCTCACCTGATGGTAAGTGATGATGCAATTTATAATGGAAGCGGGCTAACTTGTTAGGAGTAGGACGAAAATCCACACCACTTTCGGTTTCTACACAACTCGTAGCGGAACGCTAAATCGCTTGTCGCTACGTCTGTGCTTGCAGTGCGGTAACTAGCCACGGCCGAAGCCCATCACCAGCCAGATCTGGACCAATAAAGAACAAAGAAGAACTTCGTCTTTTAAGTAGGTAGATACACTGAGCATACCACTGCGCCACGGAGGCCGTCAAAAAGGAGGAGGCTAACCATTGGTTATATAATGATTTATTTATTTTGCTATCATCCGCGAAAATTCGGCGAAACCATGCGACAACGTCACCCAGGTCCGACAAAATACTCTCTACGTACGTTTCACCCCGAAACCGGAGCATCCTCAGGAGATGTTGACTCTACAACGTGCAATTGCAAAGTGTCGTTTTCGACGACGACCGGGTCTTCCTCGGTAACCCTCACGGGTCACGGGGTAACAGTGATCGGGGCGTTGGCCCCTCTCTGTGGAGTTCAACTTTTTGGTCTATAAAAGACGAAGCAAAGGTCGAAAACGACACTTTGCAATTGCACGTTGTAGAGTCAACATCTCCTGAGGATGCTCCGGTTTCGGGGTGAAACGTACGTAGAGAGTATTTTGTCGGACCTGGGTGACGTTGTCGCATGGGTTCGCCGAATTTTCGCGGATGATAGCAAAATAAATAAATCATTATATAATCATGATGAACTTCCGCAAAGTAACGCCTGCTTCTATCCAATAGCTAACCATTGGTCCAACTAGGCAGTTTACTTTATTTTTTTTTCAAGATGTCCCGCCTAGCGTCTCGTCGATCAAGCCGCGGTGTCACTATCGCAGACAGCGCAGAAATATTCGAAGTCATCAGAGAAGAACACACCTCAGCCGAACCTTCGTCAATAAACATGAACTCCATATCTGCTACTTCCAATTATGCTACTGCCGAAATTTCCATTAGTGATACTAAACCAGAGTCTGGGGAGACTCCCGAAATGGCACCAAATATTTTGTGTCATTGTAAAGGTGAAATATTCTCTGTAGTTAATGTGATTTCGTTTATTATTAAACGAAGTAAGTTACTGCTTCTGGACCGATTTCTGATAATAAAATACACCATTTAACTGTATGTAGATCTAACTGTAGAAGATCTAGTAAGTAGGTATTATTTTTTATGCCCTTGTGGAGTGGGTAAGACTGCAAAATTGTTTGATAATACTGGGTCGGTACCTAATTTTAAGCCTTGAGAGAATAGAACTTAGAACTTGACTACGGTCGGTAAGTATATTTTTTTTAATTGGCCTCACGGCTCTGACTTCTAACCTTTTTGTGTCTGTCGGTACGTATCGATACACTGTTGTAGTACCCACATGTATGACAAAATCCACCTGAACCCAATTCTCCGAAGTTAAAATTTTGAAAATATTCATCCTTGTAAAAACTAGTAAAAAGCTGTGGAAAATACTGAATATATATGACATCAAATTATTTTACCTCTAATATATTAGTAGTATATTTATGTCATTCAATGTTTGTAAGGGATTTGGATCAATCCCTAAAAATCTTCTTCAATGTTTCCAGCAATAAAAGATGCAGAACAAGAGAAAAAGAACGCGGAGAAGATCGAGAGGCTTTTGAAAGAAAAGGAGATAGAAATGGAAGAGAAATTCCAAGGACGAATTGCGCACGAAATGAAGTACTTGAAAGAAAAATTTGAATTTATACTGCAGTAAGTATTCAGGGCCGGACCGTCCATACGGCGAACGGAGCAATCGCTCCAGGCGCCAAATCCTAGGGGGCGCCGAAATGGTAAAGACAAGATCGAAAAGAAATTTATTTCTTTTCGATCGTCTATATTTAAAGCGAAGAGATGAACGCGACGTGCGCGAATTTACTTCTAATAGAGGCGTCTTTCTTTACCTATGGTGCAGGGAGTGCGTTGATTTTAACCCGGGTATATACAGGTAATAGAGGGCGCTAGGGTGATGATTGCACCCGGGCGCTGCGTGAGCTAGAGAGTCTTTACTTATAGTGCAGGGGCTGCGTTACACCCGGATGTCGCGATCTCAGGGGCGCCCAAGCGCCACTCGCCGCGCGGGTTTTATAGGTACTAGGGGGCGCTACGGTGATGATTGCACCCGGGCGCTATGTGAGCTAGAGTCTTTACCTGTAGTGCATGGGGTGCGTTACACCCGGGTGCCGCGATCTCAGGGGCGCCCAAGCGCCACTCGCCGCGCGGGTTCTATAGGTACTACTTTGGAACATTGGATCCTGGTCATGTCCACTTTTTAGACTGTACTTTTGTTTCTGGAGTTAAAGTAATATACTCAGGTTTTAACCATGGTCACAAAACATACAAAAAAGTATCTGCCTCAAACAACTCCAAGCAGTTGCGAAAATTCGTCAGTCGATCGCGTATTTGTTCAACTCAAAGAAGCCAAGGCGATTATGTGATGTTTGCCTTTTGTTGAGATGCCAATAGTGTCAGCTATCTTCCTAAAAGTCAATCTATCTATCTATCTATACTATAATAAAAGAGTAGAAATCGAGTGTCTGTACTTTGCCCAAATTTAACTAAAATCAAGTTAGGGCAATTAGAAATGAGCAATTGAATACGAAAACATTTTTTTTAATTTTCTTGTCTGTCTGTCTGTCTGTCTGTCCTTCTGTCTGAATGTTCGCGCTATTCTCTGGTTCTACTGGACGGATTTTGATGCGGATTTCACAAATAGATTAAGCATAGTCCAGGGCAATATATAGGCTTTGTTTCATTAAGATCGGATATATAGCAAAAAACGCGAACTTTGTTTTGCACCAGCCTTCGGCCAGGGGTTTGTAATAGGGCTTTCGACTGTGGCTATGGCTGGGTATTTTACCTAAGCGCAAAAAACGCGCGGCCTTCGGCCGCGCACTTTATAATATACTACTATATCATAAAAAAGTTTTCATTAAATTAAAAGCGAAACATAACATCGTATGTGCTATCTTCTGATCAGTTTAAAAGCGGTACCAAGTTAGTGCTGTGTTAATTGAAGCCGTATCTGAAAGAAGTGTCCGAAAATCCAGTTAAAATCTTTATGATTTAAACGGCTTGAATCGAATCGAAATCGAACGGTCGAATTGAGAAACCTCCTCCTTTTTTTGAAGTCGGTTAAAAATGTATGTATATATATATATAATGTTAGGAGCAAACAGGAAAGGCGCCATAATTGGATCTCGCTCCATTCTAAAATTTACCTCGGTCCGGCGCTGTAAGTATTCATCATCATTCATCATTATCAGCCAATAGACGTCCAGTGTTTGGTTGCGATTCTGGTATTTTACACCTATCGACGAACTTTTCGCCTATGATCATCATCATCTTAACAGTCGATGGACGTACACTGCAGAACATAGGCACAGTAGATATAACAAGCAGTATAATAACTCGGCCGTATTTTTGAAATAAATACCTACAGCCGCGCGCTCCGTAAACATGTGATAGGGCTGCCCGTCTCCAGCATTTTAATTACATTTGCCAACTTTGTGTTTCCATTTAGTTATGTGATTGTAAATATACTTTTTTTTAAATAAACAAATAAAATACTTAGTAAATTGTAGTAAAATAGGAAGTGATCAATAAAATGCGTGTTGTTTTTTGATTGGTAGATTTAAATAAGGCTGATACTAATGAATGATCTTGAAGGACCTTCATATATTTATTTTGGTGATGCCATCTAGGTATTACCACCACACTAGGTGAACAAATAATAAAAAATCGGTCAAGTGCGTGTCGGGCCACGCGCAGTGTAGGGTTCCGTAGATTATGTTAGCACTTTAATCCCTTTTGTAATGCACAAAAATACCGATAACGATACACACTATAGAATAGACGATAAAAAATTTATCCTGACTTGGCATGTAGGGAAGGAACTACAAAAAACAAATTGAGATTGACCGGGTTCGCTAGTAGTTTAATAAAAAAATCTGAATAGGTATATTAATATCAGCTGGCTTTTTACTCTTTTTATTCAAATACATTAAAGTATGAGCAACACAATAATGTTGTTAAATTCAAACAACTTCTTTACTTAACTTCTTGGTATACAAAACATACATGTCATAAGATTTAAATCTATGTATTACATAATAATCAAAGAAAACAACCTAAATGAAGAAGTTAATAAATAATTATTTAATATTTATTACCGTTTACGTCATTTACCTATTTACACAATATTATCATTTAAGCATTTATTTATATATATTTTTTTTAAATTATGCCTTTCGAATACAAAATATTAATCAAACTTTATAAAAATAATAACTTTTTTCCTAGTCGTCATAATTAAAAAATCCAATACACTGCGTTCGTCACCGCGGCACAGTCGCAACGGTCTTCACCCCACGATCAGCCCACGTACGAGGTGCGTAGGTATAGCTCGCGTTTCGACCTTTAGTATGAAGTCAACCTACTGGTTATACTGTGACATAGGCATTCTTGTCAACAAATCTCAAATCCGTAGGTCATCGCTAAAACATATTTCACTATTTCAAGACACTGAAGATTTATGACCAAAAAGAGTTTTTCGAGCGATGGCCAAAGCTGGAGGAAGGGTTCTAAGCTCTAAAAGTCTAAATCTTAAGTTTAATTGTTTGATATTTAGAGATTTTTTTCTTCATAGAGAATTTTTTTTTACGGCCTCCGTGGCGCAGTGGTACGCACGGTGGATTTACAAGGTCCTGAGTTCGATCCTCGGCTGGGCCGCTTGGGGTTTTCTTTATTGGCCCAGGTCTAGTTGGTGGGAGGCTTCGGCCGTGGTTAGTAACCTAACCGGCAAAGACATACCGCCAAGCTATTTAGCGTTCCGGTAGGATGCCATGTAGAAACCGAAAGGGGTATGGATTTTCATCTTACTCCTAACAAGTTAGCCCGCTTCCCTTATAAATTGCATCATCACTTACCATCAGGTGAGAGTCAAGGGCCAACTTGTAAAGAATAAAAACCTACATGTGGTTTGGGATCACGAGGTCACAGCTCGAGTCATAAGATATTGAGTTTTTCTTTCTCCTAACAAATTTTCAGTTAAAATTCTCAGTCCGGAGTTGCAAAGATAGTGGTGTAACACCCTGTGTCGGAGAGCACGTTATGCCCGTCTGATATAGTGTTTTTCAGATAGCATGGGTAGGGTGACAGTCGCCTGTATGAAGTTCATAATACGTACCTAGGTACTGTTATCGTGAATCGCGGCAAAGTTTCAAGAGTGAACTGTAGTGATCGTAAAAGTCTTCTCAGATATCATCACTTACCATCAGAAGAGATTGTAGTCAAGGGCTGACTTGTAAAGAATAAAACTTTTCGACAGGAACGAACAAATACGAGCATCTCACATGCTTCGGGAGGCGCACAGAGAAAGACAAGAGAAGATATCGGCGTTACAGACGCAACTAGAGTGTAAGAACATGGCGGGCCTCATGTATGTTCTGTGCGCAGAGAGACGAAAGAGCAGGATGGAGAAATTGCGGATCACTGAAGGTGAGACAAGGACGACATCAGAGGCTTAACATTTAGAATGCCAATATGCTTAGCATTCACGACATATGAACGGTAAAGGGTCTCATTACCCAGGGGTTGTGTCGGCTCACTGCTGAGCTCTCCTCTCAGAATGAGAGAGTTTAGACCAATAGTCCACGCTGGCCCAATGCGGATTGGCAGACTTCACACGCGCAGAGAATTAAGAAAATTCTCTGGTATGCAGGTGTCCTTACGATGTTTTTCATTCGCCGTTTGAGTATTTAATTTCTTAAAATGCACACAACTGAAAAGTTAGAGGTGCATGCCCGGATTCGAACCCACGCCTTCTGAATCGGAGGCAGACATCATATCCACTGGGCTATCTCGACGTATTGTGTGAGTGTGAAGGGTATTGAAATTATTGGCAGTCTGTCTTCATATGTGCATCTGTGTGCGTGTCCTGTACATTTACATATATTCGAACTGGCACCATTGGGGTGTGTAATTTATTCTTCAGTTCAGGAGACGTATCTGGAGTTTTTATTTCATCTATGCCCACTCCTAATATAATAGTAAAATACTCGTAGTCTTTAAAATAAACACGAGGCCACGGAAAATCATAATCATAAATCATTTATTGCCAGAATGTGGTCATATACAGATATTGTTATCATAATTAATTAATTATTCACCAATCCATTCCAGAATACACAACATATATTGGAGCTCTCCAACAGATTCTAAGAGAAAGTCAAACATTGATAACGAACCTTTCCCAAGGGTACAAGACCTCTGCAAGAGTCAACCACGAGTGGCAGGAGAAAATGAAGAAGATCATAAAGCATGTAAATTATCTTTTTGCTTGACCCTTCTATTAGACCATAGTCTAATTATTGAATGTCTTGATATCAATGATTTTATATATTTTACTATTAGATGTTACGTCAAAAATTCGAATAATAAACGAAATTCCTTTAACCTACAAAAGTAAAAATCGAATAATAATTATAAAATTTTGGAGGTTTTTTTTAAAACGGCTTGAATTAAAATTCGACACTGGATTGGCACCGCCTTCAAACTGATCAGAAAATGTTATTTTTCGATTATTAGTTTTGTAGGTAGGTTAATTTTTGTGTTGGAAGTTGGTTGATTTTTTTTTCATTAAAATTTTAATTTTTCTATTTTTACTGAACACCTACTGAATGTAAACAAAAATTAATAAGCAATAAGCTGAAACGTTATTCCTCACGATTTAGAAAAATAGGCTGATTAACACATAGGCTACTTGTGTCGTCCCGGAAAATCCATGGTTCGGAAAATCCATGGGGCGTCCTCTAGTATAACAATATAAAAATGGCGACCGCGCACCGAAAAGCGCAGTGTTGGTCGACCCCCCACTATGTGGCGTGGATATCAAGCGAGTTGCATGGAGCCGTTGGATGCTGGCGGCTCGAGACCGTAGTGCTTGGAGGTCCATGCAAGAGGCCCAGACCAACAGTGGTCGTTCATCGGCTGTTAACGAAATTAATGAATAATGGATGACGTGATGATGAAGTCTATATTCGTTATTAAGCCGACTTATTGCGTATGGAAGGGCGAAGAAGGCTACACCTAGCCACATTACTCTTTGGCATATTACACAACGGGATACCTGAATTAATGTGGCTAAGGGATAAATCGACACGAATTTCACGACACTCCCCCCTCAGGCTTTCTGTACCTGTCCATAAGACAGCAGCTTTTAAGGGAAGCTTTAAGTTTGCTGCTACTAAATGTTGGAACGATTTGCCACCACCTATAAAGTCTGTTAAATCTACTTATGCTTTTAAACGTAAATTAAAAAAAATATTTAATATCTCAGCAGAAACAGAATTTTGCTCATAAAGTTCCAACATTTAATAGAGCTAAGTAGGCAGTTTTATTTTTATTTTTAGTTTTATTATTTAGTTTTTAGTGTAGTGTATTACTTGTAGTGATTTTTTTATTATTTTTAGGCATTGTTTATTTAGTTATATTTTATATTTTTGTAGTTATATTGTTTTGTCATTTTTTTTTTCTTTCTTCTTTCTTTCTTTCTTATTCGGGATACTATAAACTTCAGTGTGTGTTTAATTTGAAGAGATGTAATATTTTTATCTCCTGGTCATGGGTAGCGTGGCCGAGCGGTCTAAGGCGCTGGTTTAAGGCACCAGTCTCTTCGGAGGCGTGGGTTCGAATCCCACCGCTGCCAAAATGTTTTTGTTTTAATTTTATAAAATCATGTATTTGACATATTTATTCTTGTTTTGTGCGTATATAAAGAAAGAAAAATTCGTTTATTTCGGAATTATGCCACACATCACAATATCCATCCATCCATCCATCCAGTACACCAGGACATCCAGAACAATACCCTGCGATGTGTGGCATAACCCAGAAAATAGCCCCAGCTCAGCATAATGCTACGTGACCATTTGAATTAGGACACGTAGTGCTGATTATCAGCTGGAACCATAGATAACTAAAAAGACAAAGTGGTGTCGCTCACGTTGTTCCCGTTCCCATGGGAATACTGGGATAAAATAATATTGTTATTCCGAGTGTTCACCGTGGATCATCATATCGTTCACGACTCATAAGGTTGAAGTCCTAATGGAACCGGGTGAAACCGCGCGATGTCGACTAGTATAGTTATATTTTTTTAACCGACTTCAGAAAAGGAAGGGGTTCTCAATTAACGCGTATGTTTTTTGTTTTGATTTTGATACCTCCGTCATTTATTAACCAATTTTGAAAATTATTTTTTTCTTTGAAATAAACAAGGATTTTCAAAGATGGGCCCATTTAATTTTCATGGAAATCGGTTTAGTAATTTAGTTTTATAATGAAAATAACGAAATTGCCCTACTGCCCTACCCTACATTAGTGTTCGTCCATACTGCAGGCCTAGCGCGGGTGCGACGGCGGACGCGATTTTTCAATGCAAACAAACAAACAAATGAAATTTTACCACTTTATAACATTAACGTATAGATTATTATGAAGGTCCAGTAAAACTAGGTTTTATGGGTTAAAAAACGCGCCTCGCATACTACCTCGAAGGTAGTGAGGAAACGAGTGCATCGTCATATAGTCGCTTTCTCAGCGCTTTAATTCGAAAACCGTTAATTTTACAGAAAAACTGCCAAGACATTTTTTGTAGACAATTTTATGATAAACAATTTTTATAATGACCTCTATTAACCTCCGGGCAATAGGTTGCGAGATATTTGCAAAAAACTGATTTTCGTGACCTTTTAACCTTTGTAACTATTTTACCCGGCACGGTATGAAAAGAAAGAAAGAAAGAAAAACATTTATTTCAAAAATTGTGCCACACTTAACCACTTAATACAATAATTGTAGTGTCTAATACTCAAACCGCTTAGTCTAAGCATCAGAACACCACTATGTCATTTGGCACAACCTTGAAAAAGGTTCCAGCTCAGCATTGTGCTGCATGTACCAAGGAAATATTGGACATACAGCGCTGATTTTCAGCTGACAACCTTGATATCGATTTCGATTTTTCACATCTTCATAATAATACCAAATCTTCATAATAATGTCAAATTTAGCTCAGTAGGAATTTTTCCCCAGATCTGAGTTTATAATGCCTAAAATTACTGGACTATAAATCTTTAATTGTTTTTATATTTATTGGAGGAAGTGGAGGGAGGGGGACAGAAAGCTGAGCTCTCAGTTGCACAAATAGTTTTTGTTCTGACCCAGTTCCAACACTTCGTGAACCACTTCACGGGTGGATCTCCGGAAACCAACCAGTATCACTTCAATCTCCCCGAGCTACTGAAGATCAAGGCCCTGACTACAGAGGTCGCAGAGGATAGCTCTAGAACACCTGAAGAGTTGGCATCTCATGAGAACATGGAGTTATGTAGTGACACAGGTAGGCTCAATCCATCATCATCATTAACAGCCGATGGACGTCCACTGCTGGACATAGGCCTCTTGCATGGACTCACATCAGTCTCGAGCCGCCAGCATCCAGCGGCTCCCTGCAACCCTCCTGATGTCCTCAGTCTGAAATTAGACGAAGTTAAAGTTATATTTTATTCAACCGACTTAAAAAAAGTTTTTCTCTCTTAGGTTCTCAATTAACGCGTATTTTTTTTTTACTTTTGTTACCTCAATTTTGTCATATATCAACCAATTTTAAAAATTCTTTTTTTCTTTGAAATAATGAAAGAATTTTCAAAGATTTATATACGCACAAAACAAGAATAAATAAAGTAATGTCAAAAACATGATTTTATAAAATTAAAGCAATCATTTTCATGGAAATCGGTTCAACCAAATTCAAAATTACAGAAATAAACTAAAAAGCGAAAAATAACATCGTATGTGCTACCTTCTGATTACTTTGAAGGCGGTGCCAACATAATAACTCAAGACGTTTTAATCATGAAGTTTCAGGACATACGATATTTCGTTTTTTAGTTTATTTGTGTGATTTTGAAGTCGGTTGAATTTTTAAGTTAAAAAGATTTTATTGCATTTGCACATCGATCTCCTATTAAAAAGTGGATTCACAATCAGCGACCAAAAAACGTCCCCACTCAATGAGTGCCAAACACAACTTTTCACTCAATAAGCACATTTGCAAATTGAACCTTAAACTCAAGGTAGAATTTGCTCTGAATTTGGAGTTTTATTGAATATTGGACTATATTTAAAGGATGTTAGGCATAATTTTCTTTACCAATAATTCTACAACTGTCAAAGCAAAATTGGCCAGTTTGTTTGCCTTTTATTTTAAAAGAGGTCAATGCATTTGCATTAATAAATGCAACTTATTATTGATTGTTTTATAAACATGTTTAGGACCGACAGAGGCTGACAAAGTATGGTGGAAGAATCTAGAAGGCGACGACCGTCCGTTCGTTGTGTTCGGCGACATGGCAGACTTCAAGCCGCCGCAGAGACGAGACGTGCTGAGGGCTGTCAAAGCAGAGAAGACTGTGCCTAAAAAGTGGACCGAATACGGTAAGGAACTATTAAAGTTATGGAATATAGCTAGGCAAATTCGCTCGTAAAACTCCCGATGGTCCGCGGGAGCCGGGAGGCAGGTACCGATGCCCCGCGCGCAGTCATTCCCCTCCCATCGCCCGCATATCATCAACGAAGGGAGTGTCATCAACGAAGTTGCCAAGTTACATACGCCACTGTCATGGAATGAGGGCCATTGTAGCACTAGTGACATTTGTGAAATGAAGCAAAGACGAATCGCACAATAGACAGCACGAGTGATACAATAGCTAATAACGTGCAGTGGCATACAATACATTTTCTACGAAAATTATAAAAGAAATACAAGAATTAACAAAATTTGGTAAATAATCTATAATTGCCGTTTGGCATGGCCTCCTAAATATTGTCCGATTCAAATGAGAGGCCAAATCCGAATTTGACCAGCGTAGTGGACTAAGGCCTAACCCCTCTCATTCTGAGAGGAGACTCGTGCTCAATAGACAGCCGAATATGGGTTGTTAAGAATGATGATGAGTTAACTACCGAAAATATTAAAAAAAGAATTACATCCTCAGACAATAACTTTTTTTTTATTCTCTAAGGTGGAAGCGGGTTAACTTGTTAGGTGGAGGATGAAAATCCATACCTCTTTCGTTGTCTAAACGTTGTAACTAGCCACGGCCGAAGCGTCCCACCAGCTAAAGTACTTGATGTTTAAGTTCTCCACGACATGGCGGTTAAAGCAGAATGTCCTCACGCCAAGACCATAGCAGAGGAGTACGCTAAAGTAGTCCCACCACCACAGCCTATAGATAAGTGGGAAGGAGCTCAACTGGACAGACAAACATCTAAACAAGTAAGATTATAGATAAGTCTGTCTATGAACGTAGCCAGGATTCTATCCAGGGGGGGGGGGGGGCAGCTATACCTACTTAAATTTAGTATTTCACATTTTTTTTTAATATCTTACCTGATGGTAAGTGATGATGCAGTCTAAGATGGAAGCGGGCTAACTTGTTAGGAGGAGGATGAAAATCCACACCCCTTTTCGGTTTCTACTGGTCCGATTTGAAAATTCTTTCAGTGTTATGTAGCCCATTTATCAAGGAAGGCTATAGGCTATATTTTATCCCCGTATTCCTATGTGAACGAGAACCACGCGGGTGAAACCGCGCGGCGTCAGCTAGTAATACTATATTACTGCCACTTTTCGTAAAATGAAGATACTTATGTCATATGCGTTGAAAATACAATGTTAGATGATAGCATAAACAAAAATACGATGAAAAACGATGTAATGATTTATTATTTTAATGCATTGACCTTTTATAATAAAAGGATTCACAATCATGTAGAAAAATTCACTTAAAATCTGGCCAATTTCAACATCCGACAGTTTTAGAATTATTCATAAAGGAAATTATACCTAAAGGCCTTTAAATATAGTCGAATATTCAATAAAATCCCAAATTCAGAGCAAATTCAACCTCTCATTTCATGTCTTTGTAAGATATTTCACAATATGCTGGTTAAAAGAATTGAATGGTTTGTTGAAAGCCAAAATATATTATCATCACACACAATAGGTTTTAGAAGAGCACAATCCAGTTTAGACTGTCTCTCAAGACTGGTGAGTTATATACAGTTAGGATTTTCAAAGAAAATATCAACAGCGGCTTGTTTTTTAGACATCGAAAATGCTTATAACAATATTTTAACAGAAAAAGTAGTAAAAGTCTTAGATGAATTAGGAGTAGGTAAACTTATTTGTAAATATTTGTGGTCATTCTTAAGTAATAGACAATTGATGATTAAACATGAAAATGATAGTCAGTTTTCCGAGGTCAGGCATACAAATAGAGGACTCGCTCAAGGAGACCCCATATCGCCCTTACTTTTTAATATAACCACCTATATTATCTGTCAACAAATTAAAAATGTATTTATTTTGCAATATGCCGATGACTTTGTAATTTATCTCAGTAATAAAAAAATAAATTTATGCGAATCAAAATTACAAGTAGCTCTAAATTATATGGTTAGAAAATTGGATGAGATAGGACTTCAACTTTCATCAAACAAAACAAAAGTATGTATTTTCAACAGAGGAAATAGGCTAACCTCGAACCAGATTAACCTTATTATTGACAACAAAAATATAAGTATTGATGAAAATGTAAAATATTTAGGGTTATGGTTTGATAGATCGCTGAGATGGACAAGACATATAAATGAATCAGTTATGAAAATATCAAAGTTTTTAAATTTGTTTAAAGTATTAGCTGGCCCTGGATGGGGCATTGCACCTAAGCATTTACGTAATTTGTATATATCACTTATAAGAAGTAGATTAGATTATGGTTGTTTTTTATATGATTTTAGTGCTAAGACACACTTGTGTAAACTTGACAGGGTTCAGAATCAGGCACTTCGAATCGTTGGCGGTTTCATTAAAAGCACACCTATACACGTAATGGAGAGTGAATTGTGCATCCAACCACTGTTTTTAAGACGTTTATATCTAGGTTATAAGTATATTGTGAAAAGTATGAGTTGGTCTAATAATGTGATTGTAAATATATTAAATGATATGGGCTCTCCTTCTTATGACAAATATTGGAAATCAAAAAAAAAGCCTTTGTTGTTAACCTTATATGATCAATGTAAACAACTTGATATACGAGTACATGCCACAAGTCCACTAGAAATGTACAAAGTAGATATTTGGACATCCTATATTGATATAAATAACGTTGTAAGGGCCAATTTAGAATGTTTAACTGATGCTAAAAGAAAACATCAACCGGAATACTTAAAATATTTGGTAATAAAAGAACTTTTGGGAAAATATAAGGGATTTTCACATATATATACTGATGCATCTAAAGATGGAAAAGGATTAGGCGCAGCCTTTATTCATTTAGAGCAAAGTAACTCGGCTATGTTCAAAACTGACCGCCAAGTTTCTATTATGACCATGGAACTCGTTGCAATTTTAGAAGCTCTTGAATATATTAGGAATTTAAATAAGCAAAATGTTGTTATTATTACAGACAGCAAAAGCGCCTTGCAGCATTTAGCTCTGTGCGCCTCTGGTTATAGCAGAGGTATGCCAGTAGCTTACAAAATTCTAAAATATATATATGACTCACGTCATATTAGTCTGAAGTTGCAATGGGTTCCATCTCATATAGGTATAAGAGGAAACGAGGAGGCTGACAGACTCGCAAAATCAGCAATAATGGAAGGCACAGAGTCGTGTATATTACCGTTCTATACAGAAATATTGAATAAATTCAAAATTATATGTTATAATAAATTTAGAGAATATTTTGATTTAAGAAGTAAAGAAAAAGGAATTTGGTATAGAACTATACAATATCAGCCTCCTCGGTTCCCCTGGTTTGGCGGTATTAAATTAAGCAGAAAATACATAGTGTTAGCTCATAGGCTGCGTTCTGGACATTATCCGTCTAAGAAGTTCGCATTTTTAATGAAAAAGGTTCCTTCCGCCATATGTGAAGTTTGTGATACGATAGATGATGTCCATCACATAATAATGGAATGTGGCAAGTATAACGCAGAAAGAGAAGAATTTATTCAGAAATATCGAGTTAGTAAGTTCGATGTTGGAGCCCTGGTGAGCTTTCTTTGTCAACCAACATCAGAAAGTTTCAAATCTTTTATTGAGATATTTCTGAATAAATAATCTTTTGAATACTCCAACTCATGGTTATAATTAAGATAAATTTTCATTTTAATTAAGATTAGAAAAATTAGTTTGTTTTTTTTTTATATAATATGTAATATCAACGGAAGATTCTTGTAATTAATTTAAGTAGCTTTGTTTTTATCATTGTTATTGTCATTGTTAATTAGGGTACGATGGGACTGACATGTTATTTATAATAAAAGTCCCTTAAAACTTATAGATTAAAAAAAAAAAAAAAAAAAAATTCAACCTCAAGGATTAAGTTTAAGGTTGAATTTGCAAATGCGACTACTTGAATTGAGTGCCAAGAAGTTGTGTTTGGTTCTCATTGAGTGGGGACGTTTTTTGGTCGCTGATTGTGCATCCACTTTTTAATAGCAGATCGATGTTGTAATGGTACACCGAGATACATAATAACCCTGCCGAACGTTACATTGCCACAAGACAATATTCGTTAGTTAAAAATACAAAAAAAAACATACAGTTGAATTGAGAACCTCCACCTTTTTGAAGTTGGTTAAAAATAATCTCCGCTATCAATTTTCAGTCGGAGATGAGTCGCCGCGTCCCAACAGCATCTGTGGACATTCGCGGACACATGAGTTCCATTTTGAAAATTATGTTAGTTGAACTTTTTTTAGATGAAAACTTCTTACGCGACATCATTAATGTCGAAAATCGTCTTCCTCATCCTTAGTCTTCATCATCAGAATTTCGCAGTTTTTGCTGAGTTTTTTCCCAAAATGAATTTCGGGAAATTCTCAACCAAAGATCTTGACATACCTACAGAAAGACGGACCATAACGTGATCTTATAAGGGTTCTGTTTTTTTTTTCACGTAAAGAAGATTTACTTTAAAATATATTTTAATATTAATTCATTTTTAATTCACAGTGTATCACCGGGCGTTTCTAATCCAACCCCAAAATCAACAATCTTAGCTGCAAGAGATTCCATGGAGATCGCCTCTACGACTCGATTGGTAGGTAAAGTCCTTTTCATGACCTTTTTTTTTTGGCTGGTGGAAGGCTTCGGCCGTGGCAGTTACCGGCAAATACGTACCACCAAGCGATTTAGCGTTCCGGTACGATGTCGTGTAGAAACCGAAAAGGGGTGTGGATTTTCATCCTCTTGCTAACAAGTTAGCCCGTTTCCATCTTAGATTGCATCATCACTTACCATCAGGTGAGATTGTAGTCACGGGCTAACTTGTAAAAAAAAAATAGTCGTAGTGTAGTATCCGTTAGTTAGAATTGTGAAACAATCCCTTTATGTACACTTCAAAAACCTGTTGCGATGTGGTTATGCCTGATGCTCAAAGATGGCGCTTTTTTTTGTTTTTGAAAGAAGTTTTACTTCATTCGTGTGGTCTAAATCACAAACATTCTTTTTCATATCATGGTTATAATAATACATAATTTTATTTCAGCGTGAGAAACACAAACGCTCATCTGATCATGGGAAAATTGTTCTCAATATTGGAAATAAAATTGTGAGTGCCAACTATGTTTTACTCAAATTTACGAGTCAGCCCCTGTAGCCAAGTGGCACGTCGATTCTCTTTCTACGATCGCAAACGTTTCGAAAACTGGCCAATGAAAATGAATGCCAAAATTAATGAGAAATATCATCACCAGGATTCAATGTTTGAAGAATCGCGCGAAAGTTTCGAAGAAGAACAGATTGAAGTAGAAAGCCCTGAGCCTAGAGCTAAGTAAATACAAGTATAGATATAAAAGTATAGATATATCATAATAGTCTAAATTTGCAGTTACTAAAGCGTCGTTCAAATCAATTAGATTGGGTAGATTAGATTATAGAAAGAATAAATGGTTATATACTTTTTTTCACTTTCAGCGGTGGGGAAATAAACTACAGACTTTACAGACAATTTTTACTATTTCTGCTTACTGAAATCATCAGAAAACATGAGCGGTTATTCAAGAGATTAGTTCGTTTAAAATAAGTAAAAAATTAACCGCGCTCGTGGCTCGGTAACAGAAATATAAGGGTTTTATTTTGTAACGTTGGAACCCTCCCGCTCCCATTCCATTACGTTACGCTAAAAAATTAAATCGTCATATTTTCGAAATACACACCTTTTAGCTAACAACTCACCTGCCTTATCTTAATCTGACGTGCTGGTTGAATATTTCTGAAGTTAGTTTTTTTTTTGCCACAGCACTAACTGTGTCAGAGAGGACATCAAATTACCCTCTCCTATAAAGATAAAATAACAACTAATGCATTTTTTTATCAGAAACAGATTAGGCAAAGATGAAGAAGAAGAAGATGATATAGGAGATGAATCGTTTTCAGTTCTGGGGTAAATTAAACATCACTTACTTATTTTATTACTATTATTTTTCACCGGTATGTTCGTATATAGTATGAATATTACCCGCAATATTTCACTGTAATATTTTCGTAAACCTTAAGTCAGCCTTGCGGCCAGTTTCTTCATCGCAAGTGACAGTCAAAGTAACGTCATAAATCAAAAGTGACGGTCTTATTCACTGAAAAATAAAGTCTTCTTTACTACTTACTACTTTTACTGTTACTTTAGCTTTACATGAAGATACTGGCTGTAAGTCTGAAAGAAATCGCTATGAAATGACAAGATCACATTTTTGTATCCTACAGCCTTTTTATAAGTTTGTATGTAGCACACGGCTTGTAGACAGTTGGAATTATTTGTATGACTTTGTATGAAGGTATAAAAACATTTTTTTTAGTTAATAAAATATGCAGTTTGGTTCCTTTATGTGGTATCGTCAACACCATGTTTGTTTCTTTATTTTGTGATTCACAAATCTATACATATATAAAAGAAAGTCGTGTAAGTTACATTATTTATAACTCAAGAACGGCTGGACTGATTTGGCTGAAAATTTGTGGAAAGGTAGCTTAAAACCAGGACAAGGACGTAAGATACTTAAACTAGGGGTTGACGGTATAGGGTTTCATGCGGACAAAGTGGAGGGCGTCCGCTAGTCATACTAATGTTATAAAGGCGAAAGTTTGTGTGTAAATGTGTGTGCGTGTAAGTGCGACTTTGCGCTTTGGATTTTTTTTTTATGCAATCTAAGATGGAAGAGGGCTACGATGATGCAATCTTAGATGTAAGCGGGCTAACTTGTTACGAGGAGGATGAAAATCCACACTCCTTTCGGTTTCTACACGGCATCGTACTGGAACGCTAAATCGCTTGGCGGTACGTCTTTGCCGGTAGGGTGGTAACTAGCCACGGCCGAAGCCTCCCACCAGCCACACCTGGACCAATTAAGAAAGATCTCAATCGGCCCAGCCGGGATCGAACCCAGGACCGTGTTGTAAAAATGGAATGGAAATAGCTTATAGGTACTCTGGATTATCACATAGGCTTATCAGACTTTTCATCCCGGAATAACTCACGGTTCCCACGGGATTTGCGAGAAACTGAATTCCACGCGGATAAAGTCGCAGGCGTCCGCTAGTATAAAAAAAAACTAAATGATTTTGGTTTATTCACAATTGCAGGAGCATTCATAACGACAGCTTACAAGTCATCAACAACCATGTACCGGACCAAGATCATCAGATACACCATGAGAAGGTAACAACTGCCCACATATTCTTTTTCTTTAGAAAATAATATTTGCCATATATATTTTTTTTAATTTAAAAATTATTCCCATTTCCCTCCAACTAGTCTAAAACTTTCAAGACTGTTAGGAGCAACGTTCTAACCGTCAAGTTGTATTGTCTCGTTAGTGACTTCGTCAAGCAATAATCTGTCTGTCAGTCTGTCTGTCAGTCTGTCTGTGACACCATAGCTCCCGAACGGATAAAGCGATTTAAATTCTGGGAGTGAAAGTGGGGAAGAATAGTGTATGATACCGATTCTGTTCTGATACGTCACGGCACGACACGTCTATCAGACAAATATAATTCCGCCTTTAGTCTATTTAAAGCGGAGTTATATTTGTCTGACATGTCGTGTCGTGACGCATCAGAACAGAATCGATATCATACATTTTGTACGACACATCAGAAATAAGTATACTGTGTCAAAAGCCATCACGACATGTTACAACACATAAGTAAGGCGGCCAACCGTCCTGTATTCTGCGGGACCGTCCCGTAATGCTAGATTTGAAATAATTATTAAAATAGTCCGTAAAACGTTGGATGCGTCCCGCATGTCCCGCATTTTCTACCACACGACACACACATACACAACAATAGCGCTGCATCTATACGCGTTGCGCGCGGCAAGTATCGCGAAGTTATCGCGTGTGATTTCGTTCTCTCTTTTTCTCTACATAACAAGAGCGGGAGAGGCGCGCGCGAGTGATTCATACCCCTCCCCAACGCTATATATCCGCAAAAAGTCCCGCATAAAATTTTCAGAAAGTTGGCCGCCTTACACATAAGTGAAGACACGACACGTCAGACAAAAATTCCGCCTTTAGCCTATTTAATAATGAACATTTTGTGTAGATATGTCCAATGGAGAAGTGTCAGAGGATGCAAATGGACGACTTCATGAACAGCCTGCCCTCGTACATGCGCGCCAGTCCTTTCACGCACTTTGAGCAAACGTATGAAGACTACGAGGCGTGCACTCCAGGTAAAACAGGCCCATTATCAATCTCGGTGTACCACCAATATTATGTCACTACGCAGAGGTTCCCAAACTTCTTTTTCTCATAGACCATTTTAAAATTGAACTGATTCCGGTAAGCCCCTTGCTAAATTCCTATCCAAAACCATACAAAAAAGTAGCTGAACACAGCCACCACTAAATAACAGTTTTAAAAAAAAGTGAGAATTTATTACTTACTTAGTTAATTGATTATGATGTGAGTGTGTGTCCAGGCAAAAAAGTAATTTCAGGCAACTTTAATTTTTTATATCTACTCACAGCACAAGGAAGCAATCAAATTCCAATTATTTCATTTAGAAAACTCTGCATTCAGTGTGAAACTAGATACATTTTCGTTCTTAAGTATGTGAACCCTCATTTTTATGTCACATCAACGTAGACCCTTTCGTAGAACACTGGGGGCCCACAATCCACATGGACCACTTTGGGAATCAATGCACTAGAGTTTGGCTAAGCAGGGTTATTATGTAACTCGGTGTACCTGAGACTGCATCAGGTATGCAGTCGGTTGCAATTGGTCAATAGGGTAGTTGACTCATATTAAATTTAATACTAACAATATTAATTTCGTGTAGTAAATGGAATATGGGTCCGAAATATACCGATATTAATTAATAAAAGTTAAGGATTTCATAAAACTTAATTTATAAATCATGTATTTTTTAAATTTTCCAAACGTCAAAATATTCTTAGAGCTATCGCGGCAAGGCTGGACTGTATTTATGTTCGTCACTGCTGTGACAGACATATTACAGTGCCCATGCCGATACGGAAATGTAAGGTAACCTGACAGACTTTAATAATATTGACCATACTGCTTTTCTACTGACATTTCATATTATTCTGACATTTTAACAATAGTATTTCGACTTCTTAATTTTATTTTTGTTTTATATCTTTCCTAATATGGGTGTATGCCTGAAATAAATGAATTTTATTTTATTTTATTTATTTTTTTATTTTTAAAAATGCTGTCGTACATTTTGTGACGTCATAACGTAACATAATGTACTAATCAGTCAATCTAAATTGTTAACTATATTTTGTTTGTAAAGTATTTGATAACGTGGCGCCATGAAACAGTTGAAAAATCATGAAATGATGAAACATCATGGCCAACAGGCATTTTGGCTCGCATTGTCAGAAAAATATTTAAAAATAAAAATTTTCATGTAATTGCGTCTCAAAAATGAACAAATTAAGACCATTTAAAAAAAGTTTCAACTAGCATATTGTCAAAATCTAAACGTAGAATGGAGTGTATAATTTTTTTAATAAACACATTTTATACAGAACAACTCGACATCCTAAAACATAGGATAGAAGAGAAAAAGAAGAAGGAAAGAGTAACAATAGATGTCATAGACGAGAACCCCCTATCATCATGGACCCCCAGTGCCGCAGGGGTCGCTATACAGACGTCCTATGATGGACTTACTCTGCCACCTTGCACGTGCGATGACGTCCGGGATGAGAGTTGTGAAATAAATCAAGTGTATAACAGTGAGTACAAACTGAATGACATAAAATTGAAAATTTTGAAAAACCCTCGAAGGTCATGAATTTCATTTTCGTGTATTCTTAATTAGTGTAAATGGATCTGCCCGTACTAATTAATAATAAATAAATAAATAAAATAGTAAATAAATGAAATTATTAATATTACACTCTCAATTAAGTCATCAATATTCTCTTTCAGTGCGTTTTCATTTGAGACCGCACTCGAGTATATTTGAAGACATTCGGTTGTTCTTCCCCACTTTCATCCCTACAACTTTTAAACGGCTCAACCGATTTTCATCAAACATGTCTAAGAACACTCGCCTGACAGACAGACAGACAGACACGTCAAACTTATAACACCTCTTTTCTTTCGTCGGGGGTTAAAAATAAACAAAAGCCAAACTCGATGCGCAATGTTTACCAACAAACCAATGAAGATTGAAAATGCATTTCATATCTAAACTATTTTAAATTATGTATTGTTTTTTTATATAACTAAAATAAACAAACTAATTGACTCCTTTTAACGTAATACACTTCTTCCAGTGGTAGATCTAGTTCCTGTCAAGCTAGAGTTGGACAGAATCAATGCAGAGTGCTTCTTTGATGAAGACATTGAGTTCAATAGGTTTCGAGTTATTGGTCAAGAAGATGTCCATGACAAAACGTAAATTATATAAAACCTCTTCTTTACTTAGTTAGGGAATTAAAGCCTACCATTTCATATGTCACCTGGGGCAATTGCCCCCGCCACCCCCTTTCGCAGGCACTTTAGGGCAATGGCCCCTTGCCCCCAAATTCTTCTTTTGTTAGTTAGGGAATCGAAACTTGGTTGTTTCGACCACCATGTTGTTCCGACTCTGATAAGCAAGTTTAACAGTTAGAGAGGAGGTTAAAATCGCTTTACAGTAGCCTATGCTAATCGCTGATAATGTAGGTTTCCATTGGTGAAAGTGTTTTTAGAATTGTTCCAGCAAATTCTATGATATTTAATTTCTTGAAATTCACACAACTGAAAAAACAAAACCGTGTATGCCACGGACCAGATTCGAACTATGCCCTCCGAATCGAAAGAAGAGGTCATATCCCTTGGGCTATCTCTCATCGAGACATAACGTCTCAGTCACAGAACCAACTGCTTACCTGTAATTTGTCAATTGGCAAAATCGTAGCGCTTGCTCGGCGTAACCCCTACGTATCTAACCCTTACGTATGCCACCCAGGGGCCAGGGCAATTGCGCCTACCGCCCCTTTTCGTATACCACCCGGGGCAATGCCCCGTTGCCCCACATGGCTACGCCACTAATAATATTCAATCCTTTTTCAGGAGAAATGAAGCTAAAAGTGACTTTAGTAAGGATAGACTTCAGGAAATCAAGATAATACTGAAGCAGCACCCCAGTCTGTGCGAATTATTCCAAAATAATGTTCGCTGCTGATACTTTTTTGAATCTATACTAATATTATAAAGCTGAAGAGTTTATTTGTTTGTTTGTTTGGTTGAACGCGCTAATATCAGGAACTACTGGTCCTATTTGCAAAATTATTTCAATGTTAGATAGCCCATTTATCGAGGAATGCTATAGGCTATAATATATTATCCCCGTATTCCTACGGGAACGGAAACCACGCGACGAATTTTAAAAATTCTTGATTCACATTATATTTTGTATTTTTTTTATGATTTATGAACAAATTTTTAAAACTTTAACTCTAAAAATGAAATGACTTTCCATACAAATTTTCAACCCCCAATTTTCCATACAAGTTTTATAAAAGTACCCTTTGTTTGGTTCCAAGGTCCCATTTACCGTTATACTAAAATTCATCTTGATCGGTTTAGCCTTGAAAAGGTAACAGACAGACAGACAGACTTACTTTCGTATTTATAATATTAGATAGTATAGATTATTAGGTTCCAGTAGCTCATCTGAAATACTAACTCCTTCAATATACAGGTACAAGAGATAAAAAAAACAATGTGACATTTGTATAAATTTATTGTAACAAATTAAATACTAATAAAAACACTAACAAATTACTAACTACTTTTGTTTCATTTCAAAATCAGACAAAATATGTAGAGATTAAGAAAATACTTTCGTTAACATATATTTTAATTATGAAGACAATACAATACAAAAATATTACGACAATAAACAATATACTACATTTTATTGAACATCGTTTTGAGACATATCACATTTTCAATAAATGGTAGGTTAAATTCGAAATTTTCTAACCTATAGTATTCATATTTGCATAATAATTAATAATAAAATTGTACGTTTTTTAAAACATTAATTTGTTTCTAGCCACAGAGATATATTATAAAATATATTATAAAAACCTTCTTAATATTTCCAGTTTAATTACCAGTTCAAATTTCTTCAATTATTTATTTCGTCACTATAAAGGCGGAATTATATTTGTCTGACGTGTCGTGTCATGACGCATCAGAACAGAATCGGTATCATACATTTATATGGCAACATTTAAACTTAGGTATGTGTTGTGACATGTCATGATGGCTTCTGATATGTCGCATACAAAATGTAAGATACCGATTCTGTTCTGATGCGTCACGACACGTCACGTCAGACAAATATAATTCCGCCTTTAATTTTAGATAATTACTTTGCTATAAGCATGTATATCCTTATATACATACGCCCTTTATATTATTTTGTTTATCATCAAACATTGTTGCAGGAGGCTCATCTATATGATCAAGGCTGTCGTGGAAACCTTCCATAACCCTTTGGTCGATTATTTCAACTTCCTTAAAAACGTCAGACCTTATTCTATCTATATTAATATCATCCGAAAGTTTGGATACCACGTCTTTTATACTATGTTTTGATAGTTGTTTGTGTATATCTGCTACTGGTACGGGGATTCTTGATTCTTCTTTATTAATCCGTGGATTAGATTCTTCTTTATTAATCCTTGTATTAGATTCTACGGATTTTTCTTTTGCAATCCTTGGATAAAATTCTACAGTTATTTCTTTTTCAATTGTCAGGTTATGTTCTACAGATTTTACTTTTTCAATCCTTGGGTTAGATTCTACATTTTTTTCTATTTCGATTCTAGTATTTGATTCCACAGATTTTAGAGACAGTGGTCTGCTTGGCACTTTGACTAAATCACTAATGTCGGGAACTGGAGGTTCGGGTTCAAAAGGCACATCTATGCTATTAAGATTGGCATCAATTTCTTTACGTCTACTCTGTTTTCTTTCTAGTTGTTTTTGGAGTTCTTCTATCCTTTCTTCTTTTAACTTGATTAGGTTGTCTAAATGTTCAACCTGTAATAATATTACAGGTTAAACATGTGATGACATGAAAGGAATAGAAAGAAGATGATGTTTCAGTTAATTATGCTCTTTTGTGAAACATATATCGATAAAGCAAATCATCATCATCATCATTATCAGCCGATGGACGTCCACAGCTGGGCATTTGTGTCAGGCGCTGTCATTTCAGTTCAGGTTTTAGTCACAGAACTTCTTTCGTGCTTTACGACAACTACGACACGACCACACTATTAAACAGAGACACGACAAAAATAAAGTGGTCACAAACCTTTTGTTTGAGCATTTCCGCAGAGTCTTTAGCGTCTTTCAGTTCTTCTTTGAGGCCGAGATAGTATTCGTGACTGACCACTTTCTTCTGTATACATTCTAAAACGCCGTTCACTCTCGCCTTGACCGGAACGACTAGAACGTGTTCTGTGAAATAAAATGATACATTCATTCATCAGCATTATCAATCAGTGGCAGTTTTCAATGTTTTCATATTGTAACTATAGCGTAACAGTAAACGCTAAATTTTTAGTGTAATGTACTACTTGTAGTGATTTAATTATTTTTAAGCATTGTTTATTTATTTTATTTTTTTGTACTTATATTGTTTTATGTAATTTTTTTTTGCTTTTACTTATTTTATTATTTTTGATAACTGTTGTTTGCGCCCGTGATGTCACCCTTTCAAAGGCTTCCACTGAAAACCAGCGCAGCTAGCTGCACCTTCAAACTGAGTGGGAGACCTTTATTTGATCAGTGCGCTTTTACTTCCACTTTTCTTGTTCTTTGTAAAATATAAAAGCTTAGTTTTAAGTTTACTGACCAAATAAAAATAAATGTGAGATATTTATTTACTTAGCATCCATGCACTTACAAACTAATGCATAAGCTTAGCATGCATGATACATGGGGCCCTGTCAGGGCATTGCTAAAAATAATAATGTTACATAAGAGATAAATTAAATTTCATTAGACAAAATTAAAATAAGATAAAAATGAAGTAGAAACTTGAGCGGAACATTTATAGAATTAAATTAGAATGTTCAAGATTTTAAATAATATAAATGACAGGTATAGTAATGTCATAATAGTAGAATAATTAACACTAATAAAATTAAATAAACATATCCACCCAATTACAATTGTCAAAAATATGGGATAAATGAGCAATGTCCAAGTTTTAAAATAAAATAATGCCCAAGTTTTAAAATAAAATATCAATAAATTTTTAGTTATATTTTATTGATAGTTTTAAAATATTTTTTTTTCTTTTTCTTTTTCATATTTTTATGGCATTGAAACAGTTGTGCAGTAGTGCCACTAGATGGAGCTGTTTTAATTCCTTTTTTTTTTTAGAAATTTCTTTTTTTTTTTTAGAAATTCCTTAGAAATTTATATCATTTTTATTACCATCATCCCCACAGGCCTCATAGTAACTGCCGCCGCTGGACGTGTTCTGTTCTGTTTCCTTCAAACTCTTGTTCATATCTTCATCCCGGCGTATTTTATCACGTACTGTAAAGGTACATCATCAATCATCATTAGCAACCCATTTTCGGCTCACTGTCAAGCACGAGTCTCCACTAAGTATGAGAGGAGTTAGGCTTTAGTCCACCACGCTGGGCCAATGCGGATTGGCAGACTTCACACACGTAGAGAATTGAGAAAATTCTCAGTTATGCAGGTTTCTTCACGACTGTTTTTCAAACACCGTTTGAGATACGTGATATTTATTTTTTTAAATGCACACTACTGAAAAGTTGGTGATGCATGCCCCGGACCGGATTCGAACCCACGCTCACCGGAATCGGAGGCAGAGGTCATATCCACTGGGATATCACGGCGCAAAGATTGCTAGCTAAATATTTACAAAAAACGGAGGTCCTGGGTTCCATCCCCGGCTGGGCAGATTGAGATTTTCTTAATTTGTCCAGGTCTGGCTGGTGGGAGGCTTCGGCCGTGGCTAGTTAACCACCCTACCGGCAAAGACGTACCGCCAAGCGATTTAGCGTTCCGGTACGATGCCGTGTAGAAACCGAAAGGGGTGTGGATAATCATCCTCCTCCTAACAAGTTAGCCCGCTTCCATCTTAGATTGCATCATCACTTACCATCAGGTGAGATTGTAGTCAAGGGGTAATTTGTAGAATCTATCACTTACCCTTATAAGACAAAAAACGAAGGTCACAGATGCGCTGAAACAGGCACTGACAATAAAGTGGCAATGGGCTGGTCACATCGCACGCTGTTCTGACAGAAGATGGACAATAGAAACAACCAAATGGAAGGGTCCATCAGGTAAAAGAAAAGTCGGTAGACCAAAGCAGCAATGGGAAGACGACATCGCTCAAGCAGTGGGGAGAAATTGGATTGACCAAGCCAAGGACAGGGAAAGGTGGAAAAGGTTGGGAGAGGCCTGTACCCAAAATGGGGTCCATATCCCAAATAATTTAGATCTAAGTTAAACACTAACATTAACTAACACTATATTATAAGTACATTTGTAAAAAAATTTAATCACTAACACAATGTAAAATATAAAAACTGAGGATATTGGAATAAAAAGGCTTTATTATTATTATTATTATCACTTACCCATAACAAGCACCCTCTCAATGACCCCATGGGCGCAGTTGGCGAGCTGTTCCATGGTGTTCAGGCACAGATTCAGTCGGAGCTTCTTCAGCACCTTCCTGTTGAGGGTCATCCAGTTGTTCAACTTCAGAGAGTGGCTGTTCCGCGGCGGGTAGTTGTGCATCTCCACCAGCTTCGGGTAGTGGACGCTGAGGATCTCCGCCAATAGAACTGTCCAATTAGAAAGTTGCTCCATTAGTGCGTTGCCTTCCGTTGCGGCGACGCACCGTTTTGCGTCGTTTTCCATATATACGTTCGTACGCATGAAATTCACCAATAGGGACTATGACAGTTTTTTAAATCTATACTAATATTATAAAGAGGAAAATTTTGTTTGTATGTTTGTTTGTTTGTTTGTTTGATTGTAATGAATAGGCTCAAAAACTACTGGACCGATTTTAAAAATTCTTTCACCATTCGAAAGCTACATTATCCACAAGTAACATAGGCTAAATTTTATTTTGGAAAAAAATGGGGTTCTGTAAGATATTTGGGTTTTTCGGACACAAGGTGTAACCAACCAGAAAAGTAGGGTAGGGGTATGGTAGGGGTAGGGTAGGGGTAGGATAGGGGTAGGATAGGGGTAGTTGAAAGTTTACATCGAGTTTCACGCGGACGAAGTCGCGGGCGTCGGCTAGTTGTATATAAATTAAGAGTATGCTAATAGTAAAGCAATTTTGGAAAAAAATATATTAGGCAGCTAATAAAGGATGAATATGATGATGCTATTCTTATAACGTTGTCTATGGCTCCTAAGAAAAAGGATGAAGGTAGACTAAATTTTCACATTGCGATGCATGATGGTTGCTTTCAAAAACTCATAAAACAACTTTTAAATTATAAATAACTAGCCGATGCCCGCGACTTCGTTCGCGTGGAATTCAGTTTTTCACAAATACCTCGGGAACCATGGATTTTTCCGAATCCATGCTATAATATATCTCAATACCAAATTTCAGCTAATTCGATTAAGTAGTCGAGGCGTGAAAGAGTAACAAACATTCATATCATTAAAATCATCAGTTTTCAAATCTCGGGAAACCATGGATTAGATGGAGCCTATAATTTTAGCCAAATCGCTTCAGTAGTAGCGGCGTTAAAGAGTAACAAAAATCTAAACATCCATACAAACTTTCGCGTTTATAATATTAGTAGGATTTAAATTTAAATTATTAAAACATTTAAATTATATAATGTGCTTCTAGTCTGCGTCGCGACGGCACTGCTTCTGGAGCGACTGTATCGTGGTCGCCACGCCGGTCGTGCCATATAAATTCATACTAAGCAGTGGGTCGTGCGACCCGGTCACGGTCGCCAACAACCGAATGCTACCTTTAGCATTGGGAACAACTTACGTGCGATGTTTCATCATCATCACATCACCAAATTGACGTCCACTGGACATAGGCCTTTTGTAGGGTCTTCCAAACATCACAATACTGAGCCGCCTGCATCCAGCGAATCCCTGCGACTCGCTTGATCTCGTCAGTCCACCTGGTGGGGGGTCGGCCAACACTGCGCTTACTAGTGCGCTGTTTTCTTACCAGCATCAGAGAAGTCCCTGTTGATCTTCCTCGTTGGCCGGGACAATTTGAAGGTGTCAACCCAAGCCAAGACATCTTCTATATCTCCCAACGGTATAGGAGAGTCGAGTATGGACATTTTGTTGTTCTTTATTGCTCGTTACGTATTTTGTGTGATTTTATTTGGCACAGTTCCGATGGCTTTACAATTAACAATTTCGCATATTTGACTTTTTACATTGTGACATTTCTTGACTGTTGTTGTTTATTTTTGTATTCCGTGTGTCAATTTATGTTTGTGGCCTGTGACTGAGACAATGGCATAATATGAAGACGGATAGTCAAAAGCCTATTTGAAATAAATGAATTTTGACTTTGATTTTGACTTATGTAGGTATGGGTATTTGATATAGCCTAATATGAACATGTATTAACTCCTAAAGTTAATAAACCAACCTAGTATAGACTCTCGTATATTGTATAAAAAATAATATCGCCAAATCCTATATTTACACTCTTAAAGAAATATTGATTGTATGGGGCGTTTTTCAGGAATCCGCGGCAGCGCCGCAAATCTGACCCTTTAAATTCCTGTAGCTCCGAAAGTAATGATCGCAGATACCTTGTTACTTTTACAAAATTGCTTTACTATTAGCGTATTCTTAATTTATATACAATTAAAAAAACTGTCATCATCCCTTTTGAGTATATCTACCCGTTTTTGAAATAGCCTCAATGCATACCTTACATATTTATGTGGAACAAACAAAGATTCGTTGCAATAAAGATATTTATATTTATATAACTATACAAAATATTAATAGTAACCTAGCCTTAAGCACTAAGTATTTACGTAGGTAATACGTAAAAAGCTAACAACAAGTTTCATTGGGAACAATACATCAACATTATGTACATTCAGAATCAAAAGTGGTTATGACGTTTAAGATAATTTTTATTTCAAGTAGGCAGTAGCCTATATTATGTATGTACTTACTGTAGAAATATATGTTTAAAAACCATTTTATTGGCGGCGCTTGGTTGCAACCTGTGGTGAATCGACTTCAAGATACCCATTTAAACGAAGGTGGTAGGGAAAACGGAAGCTGTTTGTGGAAGGGGCTTCTATAACTCCGCAGTGTGATGAAACGAAAAGTCAAAACCACGGAATTAAACGTTAGTTTAGACGTTTTCTATGTTTTGTGGCTACAACATCATCGTCATCATCAGCTGATGTCGACCTCTTGCAGCATGCAGCGGCTCCCTTCAACCGTCTTGATGTCCGGGGTCCATCTAGTGACCACCAAATGCGTATATAGGGGAGGGGGCACCCTAGAATGGACCTGTGCCCACCCTAGGATTCTGGGCTACCGATATGTAATTATATTATGATACTGATAATAAGCCGTGATAGCCCAGTGGATATGACCTCTGCCTCCGATTCCGGAGGATGTGGGTTCGAATCCGGTCCGAGGCATGCACCTCCAACTTTTCAGTTGTGTGCATTTTAAGAAATTATTAAAATATCACGTGTCTCAAACGGTAAAGGAAAACATCGTGAGGAAACCTGCATACCAGAGAATTATCTTAATTCTCTGCGTGTGTGAAGTCTGCCAATCCGCATTGGATCAGCGTGGCCTAACCCCACTCATTCTGAGAGGAGACTCGAGCTCAGCAGTGAGCCGAATATGGGTTGATGACGAAATAATCCTAGATACGTGGGGGGCCAACCAACACTGCGCTTTCCGATGCCGGACCCAAAACGCTTAAAATCATTTTAAACCTCACGCTAAAACTTATCTACACGACATTACCTAGGTATTTACCACATTGGTACTCGAGTTGTGTGAAGCACAAGTTACCGTGTGGGAAACCAAATCGAATCGTCATTACAGATTACCTCGCTTCCCCGAACGCGGTAATGATATTTTTTGTATTACGTAACCACTGCTAACATACAGTGTATTGTAAACAAGGTTTTTGTACTTTTAGATATGATACGTGCCTTCAAAATTACCTCAAAAAGTGATCCGAATTTAGCTACTAGCGCACGTATGCATAAGCTGTTTACTTACACTATATATCTATTATCTATACTTATAATAAAACTGGTCGAATTATTCGCAATTTGAGATTTTATTTATACCATTTGTAATAACAAACTTTAGCATGGCATAACGGACGCCAGCACCATCTAGAAACTATACTTATAATACGAATTCTGTACATTCTGTACATTGACAAAAAAAATATATATATATAAACGATACTGAAGCTAAAAGTATTACTTTTCGATTTTTTGTCTGTCTGTCTGTCCGTGTTTATTTGTTATTCGGGCATCACGCTGAAACTACTGAATGAATTGAAATGAAACTTGGCACGGTTTAAGACCATAATACGGAGAAGGCCATAGCATACTTTTTATTGCGAAAATAAAATAGAAGGTGGTGAAATACGGGTTGAAAGTTTGTATGGAAAGTCCTTCATAAAAAAATACGAAATACTATGTACCTAATTCAAAACTTTTAAAAATTCAAAGTGGTGAAATATACCACTTCAGCTTCGCGACTCGCTGAGCTATGTGACTCGTGCGACTTTGGTTCGTCTGCGGATCTCCTCATTCCTGATTCGATCACGCAGAGAAACTCCAAGCATAGCTCGCTCCATCACCCGCTGAGTGACTTTGAGCCTTCTTATAAGACATAGTCAGCGACCAAGTCTCATATATATAAGTTACTAGCGGACGCCCGCGACTCCGTCCGCGTGAAACTCGATGTAAGCTTTCAACTACCTCTACCCTACCCCTACCCTATCCCTACCCTACCCCAACCCTACGTTGAAAGTTTTCCTGAATTTTCTTTACTATAAACCTCACGGAGCCCGAGACCTTTCCAACGAATACAAAACCGTGGAAATTGGTTCGTGCGTTCTGGAGTTATAGCGTCAGGAAGGAAAACACGACTTATTTTTATATAGTAGAGAAGATATAATAATATTATCTATACTTATAATAAATCTGTAGAGAGGTCAATTCTGTACATAAAATATATTTCCAAAATAACTGTCAGGGGGTGATTAGTAATCGATACTGATGCCAAAAATGCAATCAATAAAATTTTTGTCTGTCTGTCTGTCTGTCTGTATGTTCTTTATAGAAACAAAAACTACTGAACGGATTTTAGCGAAACTTGGTACAATTATTCTACATACTCCTGGGCAGGTTATAGTATATTTTTCATCACGCTACGATCAATAGGAGCAGAGTAGTGAAGAGAAATGTTGAGAAAACGGGAGAAGCTACTCCATTTTTTAAGCTTCCGTCGCGTGTACATCCTTAATGGTTAAGGCTACATAGAAGTCATGTATGACGGAAATGTTCTCCTTAAAATTATATAAAAAAAACACAACAGCATATATATGTCTATCATTTATGGTTGACCCACAATAACACATGTAACTCCCGATAGCTTAGCATTTCGTAGCTTTCTAATTATATTTGTCTGCTCTTATGTTTATAGGGGGTTTCTAGGGTAGGGGTAGAGTAGGGTAGGGGTAGTGTAGGGGTAGGGTAGTGGTAGGGTAGGGATAGGGTAGGGTAGGGGTAGGGTAGAGGTAGGCTGGAGCCCGCAGAGGCACATACTATCATCCACTATTGGTAGAGCCGTCTCGTTGCCCGACGTAGTTGACGCCATGATAGGCAGTGTGGACGTGCTGGACAGTGATGCTGTCGTTCTGTGAGGCTGTCATGGGTCTGAAAGAGGCTGAAGAGAGAGCGAGGGAAGAAGCTGCCGATGCTCCCCTCATACGCAGGCGGAGGCAGGGTAGAAGGAGGCGCCGATATGCGCACCTTCTCCCACCTTAATGTAGGGCGAACAGGGTAGGCGGCGACGCATAGAGACAAACGTCGGGACATCACAGTAGAATGTGCTAAATGATCCTGTGATGTCACCAAAGGACAAAGCCGGATCCGCTGGGTTTTAGTGGGTATTCCGAAGTTTCGGCGAGTCCCACATACCCTCTGGAGTAGGGATGCGTAAAAGCATTTCCCAGCGAAAAAAAAAAAAAAAGGGTAGAGGTAGGCTAGGGGTAGTTGAAAGTTTACATCGACTTTCACGCGGACGAAGTCGCGGGCGTCCGCTAGTAATATATAAAAATCCGCATTGGGCCAGCTTGGTGGACTGTTGGGCTAACCCTTTCTCATTCTGAGAGGAGACTCGTGTTCAGCATTGAGATGAATATGGGTTGATAATAATGAAATTTCAAATTTGATATAAAAGCTTTTTCATAAACAGATGGGTGAAGGTCGTATCTAATACGGATCTTATGACTATAATGTAAAGTAAACGTTGTTTACAGAGGGCCTAGTGGCAGTTTGATACTGTTACTGTCACGTAACGTAAACGTGAATTTCTAAGGAATTGAAACAACGCCATCTAGTGGCACTACTGCACAACTGTTTCAATTCCATATAAATTTGCGTAACCATTTGACTCCTAAATGGACGACCGGTCGCCCATCGTATCCGTTACGTGACATGTAAAAAAATATAAAGTAAACTAAGGGCAATAGGCGAGCACAGTATCATGCTCCGCGCGATAGAGGAATATAAAGATTTTTTAAATGGCTCACAACGGTAGATTAAAACCGCATTCCCTGACTGTCGGCTTCTTCAACGCAGACGGACTTTTCGATAAAATACTAGCGGGCAGCGAATGGGTAAGCGTCAACGTGATAGTTAGTGTATGAAAATATTGAAAACTCCCACTAGGCACACAGTTTTAGATACATTAGTAGGAAATGACCACAAATGTCTTACGGCTGTTTGCAATTTCTCAGTTTCCGCGCAACTTTCTACATCGTAAACACAATGTTTGTGTTCTTAAACGGTTCTCGAAAATGGTACACGGGAAGCGTCAACACAACAGCCTATACGGCATGCGATGACCAGATCTTCCTCATTTTATGAAAGCTGTGAGTCAGCACATGTTTTCTACCATAGGCAATGATTATTTATTAACCGACTCCTAAAAAGGAGTAGGCTGTACGTATGTTTTTTTTTTGAAGGTCTGGAGTTGGTTTGATGTTGGAGCCGAAAGACAGACGATGGAACTCGTCAACGATTTACTTTTCTTTGGGCTTGATTAATTTGTATTAATGAGAACTTTCCACCTAGATGGGTTGTGACTGTAAGGGTCTGGTGATGGAGACGAAGGACAGTTAAGGGAACTCCTCGACGGTTCACAGTAGATACCTTGTGTTTGGACTTGATAAATTTGTATTGCTGAGAACTTTCCACCTAGATGGGTTGTGACTGTATTAGGGGTCTGGTGATGAAGACGAAGGACAGTTAAGGGAATTCCTCGACGGTTCACAGTAGCTACCTTGTGTTTGGACTTGATTAATTTTATATTGATGAGAACTTTCCACCCATAAGGATTGTGACTACATAGGGGGTCTGATGATGAAGACGGAGGACAGTTAGGACCACTTCTCATTAGTTATGATACCTTTCACGTTCTTCTAGATATTCATATTACGTGCGGGTAAAGGGGGAGTAAAATTTTGTATATATAAAAGCAGTATTTATAAAATTGACTTAGGTACTTATAATAAGAAAATTACGTTTAAGCTAAAAATGAAAAAAAATATTTAATCAAAAAAATTCAACCGACTTTTAACGCTAAAATTAAACTAAACTAAAAAGCAAAATATGACATCTTACCTATATGCTACCTTCTGATCAGTTTGAAGGCGGTGCCAATCCAGTGTCGACGTCATTAGTTCGTGCCATTTTGTATGGGGCGTTTTTCAGGGATCCGCGACAGCGCCGCAAATCGGACCCTTTAAATCCCTGTAGCTCCGAAAGTAATGATCGCACATACCCTGTTCCTTTTACTATTAGCGTACTCTTAATTTATATACAATTTAAAAAGCTGTCATCATCCCATTAAAAAATATCTATAAAATAAATTATAAGTAAAAAACTTTTTAAAAAAAGCTTTTATTTAAACGCTCTAAGAAGAAGAAAATATTTTTTGCGTTCAACATTTTAACTATCAACATATAACCTCATTATGTACTAAATGATGATAAAATCTTGTCGCGAGGAATAATTATCTATCAGCATTAAATTAAAATTGGAAATATAATAAACTTACCACATCAATTTACATAGTTAAATTCATTATTAACCCATATTCGGCTCACTGCTGAGTTCGAGTCTCCTCTCACAATGAGAGCGGTTAATGCGGATTGGCAGACTTCACACACAGAGAATTAAGAAAATACTCTAGTATGCAGGTTTCCTCACGATGTTTTAAATACTTAAAATGCACACAACTGAAAAGTTGGAGGTGCATGATCCGGACCATATTCGAACTCACACCCTCCGGAATCGGAGGCAGAGGTCATATCCACTGGGCTATATCACAGCTTTTTTAGACATTACTAGTTTATTTTCAAATTGCGCACCAAGCTTTTAGTATCATTTAGTACATAATGAGGTTATAAGTTGATAGTTAAAATGTTGAACGAAAAATTTAAATAAAAGCTTTTTTTAAAAAGTTTTTTACTTATAATTTATTAGAACACAAAATAATAATGCAGTGTTCCACCCGCGACTTGGACCGCGTGGAATTTAGATTTTCACAAACCCCTCGGGAACCATGGCTTTTCCAGAATAAAATGTAGCCTATGTGTTAATCCAGGCTATAATATATCTCAATGCCAAATTTCAGCTAATTCGGTTCAGTAGTCGAGGCGAGAAAGAGAAACAAATATCATCAAAATCATCACTTTTCGCTAATCTCAGGAAACCATGGATGTTTTCGGGATAAAAAGTATGTGTTAATCCAGAATAAAATCTATTTCGATTCCAAATTTCAGCCAAATCGCTTCAGTAGTAGCGGCGTTAAAGAGTAACAAACATACAAACTTTCGCGTTTATAATATTAGTAGGAATATTCTCTTGACTGACATGAGCGACTTTCGAATGTAGATACAGTGATACGACGTATCTAATATAGAAATTATATTCAAGTCAATTAATTTCCAGGTAGTCTGTAGACTCATGGTGATTTGCTGTGTTTCATTTTCTATTTGAAGGCATCGACCTTAGCTGTTTTCTCTTAACTGTTTTAAGATTGTATTGCGTTATCTATTTATACTAATATTAAAAGGAATGATTTGTTTGATTGTTTTTATCTAATTATACTAATATACTAATACTAATATTAAAGTAAGATTTGTTTTTTTTGCATTGAAAAGCTCTGAAACTATTATTAGTCCGGTCAATTTAGACATTCGAAGTTACTTAAATTCCCACCAAGCTGAATATCGGTAAGATTGTTTAAAATATCATTAAAAATAAAATCTGAAAGTTCCCCATCTTTCCCCTCTAAGGAAAAAAAAATATTCAAGGTCAAAGATCAAAAAAATGAGTTTTTGGAATCAAACGGATCCTCTACTGTTGGTGATTCAATATTAGAGTACAACCGGTCTTGACAATGTGTACATGCCGGAGAACAGAACAATCCGACTTTTTGCAATTACATTTAGCACTGCATCCCTTTTTGCAGTTGTAAAAAATCGAGTTCAGAAGTTGTTCCGGCGCAGGTGGAAGTAAAGTGTGCACTGGTTCTAATGAATTTGACCAACTTCCAACCCCAGTCTGCAGGGTCTAGCTGATAACCAAGCCACACGTGAACTTGGTAATATATCCTAAAAAGATATTGATAAGCAAGGACAAGCTAATTGTACTTGTTTTTTAATTTTGGTGTTTTAACGAAACATGCATATTATCTATACTTATCAAAGCAGGTAGTTTTTTAGGAGCTTTTTTAAACAATCTTACCGATTTTCAACTTAGGTAACTTTACTCTTATTTTTTTGACCGGGCTATATACCGATTAGAAAGATTCTTTCAACATTAGAATCCTACATTATCTCTGATGAACATAGGCTATATTTTATCCCCGTGTTGCCATGGGAACGGAAAGTAGGTACGTGGGTGAAACCGCGTTATTTTTTAATTTTTGATTAGCGCGTTCAATCAAACAAATAAACAAACTCTTCAGCTTTTTATATTAGTATAGATATTAAGATTTTGCTAGCAATCTCAACTTTTTTGTTTCGAACCGTGGACCGCGTCGTCCGTAACTGTACTAGTTAACCAATTGACCTATGAGGCTTAGTAAGTGACTCAAGATTACCATTCATTTGCAAAGCCGTTTGTATCCATTCGAAATCATCTTGAGTTAACACTTTAGCATATCCGTATTCGGTATTCCGTTTTAGATTTTAGTATGTTGTGAAACTTAGCGGCGAGCGGTCGTGTCAGTAATTTATTTAAACCTGTTTGTTTTTTTATTATAAATACGCGGTGATAAATTGTTATAGGTAAGTAGTGTTTTTAATTTTTAACCTACTTCTAAAAAGGAGGTGATATTAGATAAAATATGTACCTAGATATTTTTTCATATTTCACATAATTTTGGATGTCCGCTGTTTTCTCAAAATCTACTGATTCTATTTGGTTGTAAAGGCATATTTTTCGAACAAGATGTTTAGGATTCCGCAGTTATAAAGAAAGTATAGTTTCGCCATGTGCGTTAATAGGCCTATCAGCCGTTTTTCGCAGTGACTTTTAATACTAGAAATACAAGTAAGCTGTAATTTAGTTTAAAAAGTCCCTTTAAGATATTTTTTAGTGATTTTTATTTATTTTTAACTTTATTTTATTTATTTTTGGGGTGATCTTTTTCATTTTTTATCTACTTTACGGTGTGATGTGTCGTTGGATATATCTTTCCGTTCGTCGTTCGGTTTTTTTTGACAAACATGCCATGTGACTAACTAGGTAGTTAGAACTACGGAACCCTTCACCTTACGTGACCAGACACCTACTTGATCGGTTTTTTAATATAATTAGGATACCGTTTGGGTTTTGTTTAAACCTCAACGTAAAATTTTTTGTTTTAGAATTTATATTAATGTAAGTATTAATATTAATTTATTATGAAACACGGTTAAAACTCACATGATGCAACGTCGGAGTATGCCCGACTAGTTTCGGGCCCATACGGGGCCCTTAGTCATGAGCTGGTTCTTGCGACGTAAACTCACGTGATACAACTTATTTATACTAATATAATAAAGCTGAAGAGTTTGTTTGTTTGTTTGTTTGATTGAACGCAGTAATCTCTGGAACTACTGGTCCGATTTAAAAAATTCTTTCTGTGTTAGATAGCCCATTTATCGAGGAAGGCTATAGGCTATATATTACCCCTGTGTTCCTACGGGAACGGGAACCACGCGGGTGAAACCGCGCGGCTTCAGCTAGTATACAATAAATTAAAAAAGTAACATTTTACTGCGGAACCCTCAATACAATCACGTCTTCTTCGCACATAAGTGGACGTCATTTGTTTAGATGTTCCGTATTCCAACAATAACCGCTAACTTTCTTCCACACTAGGCACCATCAACTTTCCATTGATCAATAGCAACTGTCACTTTTGTATGTTCTTATAGAGACTTAAGGCTACGTAGACTTGGGTACCTACTTCGTTCTATATGTACTTATCTAAAAAGACACTTCAATCTTCAAACATATATTATATTCATACTAATATTAGAAACTAGCGGACGCCCGCGACTTCGTTCGCGTGGAATTTAGTCGGAAAGGACTGTGTAATATAACGTCAATAGTCCAGCGGCGGGAATCGAATCACCTCTTCGGTGATGAGTCCGTCCTCTTCACTACTGAGCTATTGAATTGAGGATTCAATTATTATTATAAATGTTTGGGTGTGTGTGTGTATGTTTGTCCCTCCTATACGCTGAAGCGATTTGGATGAAATTTAGAATGAAAATAGATTTCACTCTGGATTAACACATAGGCTACTTTTCATCCCGGAAAAATCCATGGTTCCCGTGGGATTTGTGAAAAACTGAATTACTGACGAAGTTGCGGGCGTGCGCTAGTATATAATAAATTATGGTATTTATATAAAAAAAAATACTTCACTCCTTTGGGGTAAAATTTTTAAAAATTTTGAATGACGTTATATTTTATTTAGTATTTTTGTGATATACATTTGTATATATACATTCTGACATACTTCATTCATAAATGTACTTGAAAAACGAATTTATATATTTTCGTTTTCAGTATCGATTATATGTGCCTATATAGTTACCTAGCCCGCTTTCAGTATATCTTCAATGAACAGAATTCGACCTCTTATAGTTTTATTATAAATATAGATGGATGTATGGATTAGGTAGGTATACTTAACGCTAATAGAGAATGAACACATGAGAGGCACGCTTCTATTAACTACGTGATCATATTTACAATTCTTGTCCTGCCAGCGGAATAAATTCTTTATTATTACCTACCTACGTTTGAGGTCATTGTACCTTTACCATGATAATGTACATGTCCCCTAGTTGACTTCCTACTAATCATTCAAATTCCTATACAAATGTCATATAGGATGCTCGGGACGGGAGTATTTCCCATAACTTCAGGGTGTTGACGAGTCCACGTAACCGTCGTTATCAAGCCATATTCGGCTCACTACTGAGCTCGAGTCTCGTCTCAGAATGAGACGGGGTTAGGCCAATAGTCCACGCTGGCCCAATGCGGATTGGCAGACTTCACACACGCAGAGAATTAAGAAAATTCTTTGGTATGCAGGTTTTCTCACGATGTTTTCCTTCACCGTTTGAGATACGTGATATTCAATTTAAAACATCGTGAGGAAACCTCCATATCAGAGAATTTTCTTAATACTCTGCGTGTGTGAAGTGCCAATCCGCATTGGGCTAGCGTGGTAGATTATTGGCCTAACCCCTCTAATTCTGAGAGGAGACTTGAGCTCAGCAATGAGCCGAATATGGGTTGACGACGACTTTTATTAAAAAAACAAAATGTATTAAACATGATTGTATCTACATATGAATCTACATACGCTCTGTGTAATTTTTCGGTATTAATTAACTGTGTCAGATGACTGTGTAATTAACAAAGCTAGGCAGATTAACAACGCAGTTACAATAATTACTAACTACACTTTTAACGAACCAAAATTAAGTTTTGCCTAATTAGAAAGTTTTTTTATCGTTTTCTATTTAATTACATCGGGTAAAAAGAAAGAGGCATCTAATCTAACATAATTGTTAACGCACGTAATAAGGTAACTGAAAAAAACTAATTAAAAAAAAAAAGTCTAATTAAATAAAAATCTAAGCCTTGCTATCCAGAAGGGTAATAGCGCTAGTGTAACTAGCTAGCGCTTGAGAAGGTGGGTACCTTGCCTCTGGGTGAACAATTAGATGGTGTGAATTTGTTATAATTATTTTATTTATTATAAATTTAAATTTAATATACTGTGTAATTCTTAGTTTTAATTAATATATTCTATGATAAAGTTATTGTAGATCTAGTAAATATAATTATATTATTTTCACTGAAAAATAATTTAACTTTATTAGTTGTTTTACAGCACTATTCTTTGGAACTCATTATCTTCGATTAACCAACGCGTAGTTAGGGTTCCGTATACAGAACATTAAATATTCCTGTGGTTTCGTAGTTACATGTCACAAATGCCGACTTGGTATATAGTGGTTTTGGTTTAATTATACAGAGTGTCCCGTAATTAATGTTTTTTTACAGGACAGTTTTTTTTAATTCATCTTAATGAAAGTAAAATGATTATTGCATACAAACTTTCTTCTACAAAACAAATAAAACATTATTTTTAACATTAAAATAGTATCATAATACATTGATAATTTAATCTGTAATGTTGTACAATAAAAATTTTAATAAAAAAATTCAACCGACTTCCAACTCAAAAATAACCTAAACTAAAAAGCAAAAAATAACATCTTACCTATGTGCTACCTTCTGATCAGTTTGAAGGCGGTGCCAAGCCAGTGATGTTTTAATTTAAGCCGTTTAAATTACAAAATTTCTGTGGTTCTTTCAGAAACGGCTTTAATTAAAACATGACACTGGGTTGGCACCGCCTTCAAACTGATCAGAAGGTAGCACATAGGTAAGATGTTATTTTTTGCTTTTTAGTTTAGGTTATTTTTGAGTTGGAAGTCGGTTGAATTTTTTTTATTAAAATTTTTATTTTTTAATTTTTAGTGTTAGCACACCTACTGAGTGTGAACAAAAATTAATAAGCAATTAGTTGAAACGTTTCTTATGATAAGTATCTAAGTCCTACAATCCCAAATTTAAAAATACTACCTTAACTCATATACAAAATTTCACTCCCCCTCTATCCACTCGTAATATGAATATTCAGAAAAACGTGAAAGGTGACTGTCCTCCGTTTTCATCACCAGACCCCCTATGCAGTCCGAATCCATATGGCAGCAAAGTTCTCATCAATATAAAAATTATCAAGTAAAAACTCAAGGTAGCTACTGTGAACCGTCGAGGAGTCCCCTTAACTATCCTTCGTCTTCATCACCAGACCCCTAATACAGTCACAATCCATCTAGGTGGAATGTTCTCATCAATACAAATTTATCAAATCCAAACACAAGGTAGCTACTGTGAACCGTTGAGGAGTTCTCTTAACTGTCCTTCGTCTTCATCATCAGACCCTTAATACAGTCACAACCCATCTAGGTGGAAAGTTCTCATTAATACAAATAAATCAAGCCCAAACAAAAGGTACCTGCTGTAAATCGTTGACGAGTTCCATCGTCTGTGTTTCGGCTCCATCATCAGACCAACTCCAGACCTTCATAAAATTGTAGCGGTTTAAAATACCTTATGGAAACACTAACAAACGCACTAGCCGTCCCTACGATTTTTGAAAGTTCCCCTCGATTTCTCCAAGATGCCATCATCAGATCCTGACATGAAAAAAATGGGACCACCCTGGAATCAAACCCTTCAAAACAAAAAAAGAATTTTCAAAATCGGTCTACAAATGGCGGAATTATCGCTGGACATACATAAAAAAAAAAAAAAAAAAAAAAAAACATACATACAGCCGAACGTAGAACCTCCTCCTTTTTGGAAGTCGGTTAAAAATATGATCTTTTAAATCTTAATTGCAGCTACAGCATTGAAAAAACCGGTAAAAAAATTAAAAATCCGAAAGAAAATATAACTTGGTCACCCTAAGGATTTTTCAAAAGTAATCAAATTACTTTTGGATTATTAGGTGGTGTATCTAATATTTGCTTTTTTAACCGACTTCCAAAAAGGAGGAGGTTCTACGTTCGGCTGTATGTATGTTTTTTTTTTTTTTTTTATGTATGTCCAGCGATAATTCCGTCAATTATGGACCGATTTTGAAAATTCTTTTTTTGTTTTGTAGGGTTTACTTCCAGGGTGGTCCCATGTTTTTTATGTCAGGATCTGATGATGGCATCCTGGAGAAATTGAGGGGAACTTTCGAAAGTTGTAGAACGGGCTAGTACGTTTGTTAGTGTTTCCATAAGGTATTTTAAACCACTACAACTTTATGAAGGTTTGGAGTTGGTCTGATGATGGAGCCGAAACACAGACGATGGAACTCGTCAAGGATTTACAGCAGTCACCTTTTGTTTGGGCTTGATTAATTTGTATTGATGAGTACTTTCCACCTATATGGGTTGTGACTGTATTAAGGGTCTGGTGATGAAGACGAGGGACAGTGAAGAGAACTCCTCGACGGTTCACAGTAGCTACCTTGTGTTTGGACTTGATAAATTTGTATTGATGAGAACTTTCCACCTAGATGGATTGCGACTGTATTAAGGGTCTGGTGATGATGACGAAGCACAGTGAAGAGAACTCCTCGACGGCTCACAGTAACTACCTTGTGTTTGGACTTGATAATTTTGTATTGATAAGAACTTTCTACTTAGATAGGTTGTGACTGTACACACGCAGTGGGTATGCTAACACTAAAAATAAAAAAATAAAAATTTTAATAAAAAAAATTCAACCGACTTCCAACTCAAAAACTAACTTTAACTAAAAAGCAAAAAATAACATCTTACCTATGTGCTACCTTCTGATCAGTTTGAAGGCGGTGCCAAGTCAGTGTCGTGTTTTAATTAAAGCTGTTTCTGGAATAACCACAGAAATTTTGTAGTTTAAACGTATTTAATTAAAACATCACTGGCTTGGCACCGGCTTCAAACTGATCAGAAGGTAGCACATAGGTAAGATGTTATTTTTTGCTTTTTAGTTAAAGTTAGTTTTTGAGTTGGAAGTCGGTTGAATTTTTTTTATTAAAATTTTTATCCATTAATTACGGGATACTCTGTATATCTAGTAGAGTAAGCTAATTGGCTTACACTCAGAAGTGACAAACTTCTAAAGTAGGTAACATAAAAAAGCGGACTAATGAAGTTCTAATTAACAATTACTCAATATTAAGTATGTATTTAAACAATGGATCGAATTTCTTTTAAAGTAGGTCGTACTGTACCATACTTACTCGAATCTACATACGTTATACCTAATACCTACTACTTACTTATGCTCAATGATGTTTTGGTCTCTCATTTATTTATTACTTCTTTTTTTTAAATTTTTAACAATATAAGTATAAAATACAAAACATTATTAAAAATTTATAAAAAAAATTCACCCTCCCGCTGCGGGATATTTGAGTGCCCAAGCAACCGGAGGTCAGGGCTCCAGAGTGAGGAACCTCCTCACAATACGCGCCGTCTCAAGAATCACTGCCTTTTGTATCCGACTCTTGATCCAACAGTTAAGCGAAAGCTTCTTAAGGTGTTGGTCGAAGCTTTTCGCTATAAGACCATTGACTGAAACAACCATCGGAACAATAATAGTTGACTCAACATTCCACATGGCGGTAATCTCGTGAGCAAGGTCCAAGTATTCAATGATGTTATTATTAAAAAAAGTCTTTGCTTATGCTAGCCACGCTTCATTAACAGCCGATGGATGTCCACTGCTGGACATAGGTCTCTTGCATGGACTTTCAAACAAAACGGTCTCGAGCCGCCAGCATCCAGCGGCTCCCTGCAACCCGCTTGACGTCCTCGGCCCACCTAGTGAGGGGTCGACCAACACTGCCCTTTCCGGTGCGGGGTCGCCATTCCAGCACCTTGGGACCCCAACGTCCATCGGCTCTTCGAACTATGTGGCCTGCCCATTGCCACTTCAGCTTCGCGACTTGTTGAGTTATATCAGTGACTTTGGTTCTTCTGCGGTGGATCTCCTCATATAAGCTAGCCACTTACCATTTCTTTTTATTCTTTACAAGTTAGCCCTTGACTACAATCTCACCTGATGGTAAGTGATGATGCAGTCTAAGATGGAAGCGGGCTAACTTGTTAGGAGGAGGATGAAAATCCACACCCCTTTCGGTTTCTAAACGGCATCGTACCGGAACGCTAAATCGCTTGGCGGTACGTCTTTGCCGGTAGGGTGGTAACTAGCCACGGCTGAAACCAGCCAGACCTGGACAAATTAAGAAAATATCAATCTGCCCAGCCGGGGATCGAATCCAGGACCTCCGTCTTGTAAATCCACCGCGCATATCACTGCGCCACGGAGGCCGTCGAACCATCCAATAAGTCCACATACCTTGACATCCGATAAAACTGATCGTGTGTTGATCGCGATCTGCATGATGTGCATAACATCATGCAGATCGCGATTAGTTTTAGTAGTTTTTGTGGATTAACTAATTTGTGGAATATTGATCATATTTAAAACTAGCGGACCCGGTCAAGCTTCGCTATGATTTATGTGAGACTTCTCCACTAACTCTTGAACTTTATGTGGGTGTCATAAGGGCTCAGGTCACGGTTACCTCCTCCAGAATGGCCCTCTAAGCCGAGGTCCGAGTCTCATAGGAGACGCCCTTAGAGAGCCGTTCCGTCCTCTATCTTTCTTTCAGCCTTCGGGTCACATCAGGCGATGCTTCTGCGCTCGCCCAACCCTCCCGGTGACGCCGTAGTGGTTCCGCAGGGAGCTATCGGCGCCTACTCAAACAATTAAAAAAAAAAAATAAGTTGTTACACATAAGGGGTCCTTTTAGACCGGGGGCCCCGTATCATTGATACGGCTGATACGGCAGAATCTACGCCCCTACCCCCAAGTCAAGAGTGCGTAAAAAAATTTACTCAAACTTCTTCTATTACAGACATGATAGTAGCAGAGTCATGGAAAGCAAACTACCTCATCTGGGTGCTACCAACAGTTCTACTCATCGGTCTACTATCCATATTCGGTGTGCTCGCGCTGTTCTTTGCTATACGACTCTACGCTAAGCTGACGTGTGGCAGATATCGGGAGAAGACCAGGATGGATGGGAAAACTGTCATCGTCACCGGCTGTACCAGTGGCATTGGGAAGGAAACCGCCAAAGAACTGGCCAAAAGAGGCGCTAAAGTTATCATGGCTTGCCGTAGTTTGGACAAGGCTGAGAAAGTGAAAGGTAAAGGTTTTTTCGGCTTTGATATATCTGCCTCCGATTCCGGAGGGTGTAAGTTCGAATTTGGTCCGGGGCATGCACCTCCATCTTAAATATAACGTGTCTCAACCGGTGAAAGAAAAACATCGTGAGGAAACCTGCATACCAGAAAATTTTCCTAATTCTCTGCGTGTGTGAAGTCTGCCTATACGCATTGGGCCAGCGTGGTGAATAAATGGCCTAACCCCTCTTATTATTAGAGGAGACTCGAGCTCAGCAGTGAGCCGGGTTGATAATGATGATATATCACATAGGTCCGTTCCTCTATAAAGACTATTTTCTCGGGAATGCGAGAAGTTCAAATTTATAAAAACTCTCAAGTCATCATCATTATCATCATAGTCATCATCATCATCATCATCATCATCATCATCATCATCTTATCAGTTGATGGACATTTACTGCAGGACATAGCCTTATAGGCCTTTGGTAGCGATTTCCAAACATCACGATCCTCAGCCGCCTGCATCCAGTGAATCCCTGCGACTCGTTCGTCGCCAGTCCACCTGGTGGGACCAACACTGGGTTTTCTAGTGCGGGGTCGCTATTCCAGCACCTTGGGACTCCAACGTTAATCGGCTATGAAACTATGTATTTCATAATAATATGTTTAATAATCATTAAAAACACATCCAGAATATGAACTTAAGTAAACTGAACGCCATCTGAGACCTTCGCGGTTTTATAGAATCTGAACATTTCGTCGTACAGCCAATGTTCCTACCCTTATTATAGGGTCATAGTGTATGGTGACTTATTTGATTTTAACGAAGAATTTAGCTAATTAATTAACATTTTACCAATCTCCATTACAGATGACATCATCAAATCGACAAACAACCCTAACGTTGTTGTCAAAAAGCTGGATCTAAGCTCATTCGCATCAATCCGATCTTTTGCTGAAGACATCAACAATACGGAGAAGACTTTAGACGTATTGATCCACAACGCGGGATATGCTGAGACCTTCAGAAAGGAGAAATCTGAAGACGGAATCGAATTGACAATGGCTACCAATCACTACGGCCCATTCTTGCTAACCCATCTTTTAATAGATCTATTGAAGAAGAACTCTCCATCAAGAATAGTAATCGTAGCATCTTCGTTATACCGTTTCGCGTCAATGGACCTGGATAACCCAAATCCCTTGACAACTTTACCAGGGTATTTGTACTACATGTCTAAAGAAGCGAACATCTTATTTACAAGGGAATTAGCTAGGCGTTTAGAAGGTACTGGAGTGACTGCAAATTGTCTGCATCCAGGCATGATTGACAGTGGTATTTGGAGGAACGTCCCAGCACCTTTGAGCTGGGGTCTAGCTCTGATCATCTTCTGTTTCTTCAAAACCCCTTTCCAAGGTTGCCAGACTTCTATCATGTTGGCAGTAGACGATAAACTGTCGAAGGTGAACGGGAAATATTTTTCGGACTGTCAGGAAAGTTCTTTATCTAGTTCTGCGAGTGACATGGGTCGAGCTAGGAAGCTATGGGAGATATCAGAGAAAATGGTCAAACTAGAAGAGGGCGATCCTAAAATTACGGTTTAAAGATGTAAGATCAGTTACAAGTTTTGCTATTTCCTGAAAATCTTTTGCTTTAAGTAGATAAATAACTCGGAAGCGGATACGTATCTAATGAGAGTTTTGTATATTTCATGAAAGTACTTATCTCGGACGTTTAGTTTTACATTGGCATTTAAGTTTATACACTTACCAATATTTGTCATTTTTTTAAATATATTTACACTTTACCGCTAAATTTTATGGCATAGCGTTATAACTTTATCCCCATTATGTTAAGGTGTATATCCCATAAACACCAAGACTTGGATCTAATTATAATGATCGTCTCATTCTAGTTACTGACTAGTCTATACTTAATATTACAGAGATGAAATTTATAAGATTGTAGGGGGTAATCTCTGGATCTACTGACTCATTTAAGAAAAATCTTATACTAATAGAAAGCGACGTTATTTGTGAGTGAATTTTGAATAAAATTTATATTTAATTGTTGAGGTACAAAATAATATAGATTACTTGATTTATTTCCTTTGTTTTGTATTATAAATTATCATATTATCTTAAATAAATAAAAACAAATTATATGTACAAAGCTTTTAAATTTATTTATACATACCCCTACATAACCTATATAGTATTAATTTGATTAATATTTAGACTTATATATTACACAGGTATCCCAAAATATATGAACTCATTGGGATACCGCTCAGACCAATTATAGAAGGACCTGTATCGCACTTATAGTCACGAACAAAATTGTCTGTCATTTTCTGAGGAAAACGAGCTTAGATTTGGTATATATCTTATTCTAAACTAGAAGTTTTTTCCCGTTTTTTACACAATTCAATTACACAAAAAGGTATTTTTACGGAGCTCTTTAACCGACGAACACGATTACTGCTATTTAACATCGATTCTATAGAGACAGTTTTTATAATCGCATTAGATCGTTGATCATATACTTTGACAGAAAAGTAACGTTTAGCGAGGCAGGTCCTATACAATAATTGGTCTGAGGGATACCGAATATAGGCGAACTACATAACCGAATCCTCGGCCGCGCAAGGTACAGGGGAGTGGGGTACGACATTAGAGGGGGCGACGGTAGCACAAAGTCTAAAAAATTGATAACTGGGTTGGAAATTAAATGTATAGACAAACGAACATAATATCATTTATATTTATAAATATTGCGATAATTATTTCGCATGCAAAACTACGTAAGTGAAAAATTGTACAAAAAAGATTACATTTTTAGTATATTAAAATTCGCTTTTTAAATCTAAAATATAACCAGACAACTGCATAAAATTGATAATCTAATATTAAATTATACAACACAAACTAGAAACTGTAGAAATCAGCAAAACGAGTGTTCAGATTTTAAATAATTTAATTAGGACAATAGACCTAGATAAGACCTAGAAAGTAGAGAACACGAAAAATCCATTTTCGTTTTCCGAAAAAGATTTCAAGTAATCCTGAAAAATGAAATTGTATCTTATAGTTATATCTAGAATGAAAAAAACAACAATATTCATGAAATTTATCGAAAGAATCAAAGGCTAACTTGTAAAGAATAAAAAAAAAGAATCAAGCTATGTTTCGACCGAAAGTAAAAAAAGTTAAAAGGAAAAATGGAATTTCACACAAATACGATAGTTTGCAATTAAACTATTTTTTTTCTAGAGAAAATTTTAGTTACACGGTTTTGAATGTCAAATGAAGGTTATGCATTTATGGTTTTTATAATAAAACAAAATGCAAAACAATAGGGGTTTCCATTACATACAGAAGATATATTATTTACACATTACAAAAGTATCAGTCTATCAAATCAAATTGATCTAGAAAAGTATGATCTACGCCCAGCATAGTACCCAAACTGACCCTAGGAATTCTGTGCACCACATCGTCCATATCAAAATCTACTGCATCAACATAACTCACATCACTATTAGACCTTAAACAATTAACATTAGGGCTCAAAAGGTCAGGTAATAAATTCCTGTTCGCAGGAAAAGCGTTGTTTGTATTGAAATTTTCTTTTTCTTCATCTATAGTTTGTATATCCTCATCTTTATGTAATGTATTTGAACGTATCTGTTTAAAACGATTTATGATTTTCTCTAAAGAACTAGTCTTTTTTATGAGTGCACTGTTCGTCTTAGGCGTTACAGTCTTCGAATGAGATTCTTGCAAATTAACAGGGGATATGCTGATCCTTGACAAATCTTTTGTTATAGTATTCAATGAATGAGATTCTTGTAATTCTCTATCCTTGAGTGTTTTAGAAAAGTAAGATTCTTGTTTTTGTGTAGTCGTAAGAGTAATTATTGGTACTCCTTTTGTTATTGGTTTAGGTAAACGAGATTCTTGCATTGCAGCATTAGAAAAGTGAGTTTCTTGTTCCAAAATAGGTGAAATGGCACTTTCAAATTCATTTTGAATAACGTCCAGTCTGTTTTTGACTTCATCGCTGATTTTTGCATAACTGAGGGTATTTCTGGAATTTCCAAATTTATTTGATCCAGGGGGCGTATTGAAGTTATCTAAGCTTGTTACACCAGATACATCTAATGGGCTATCTTCTTGCATGATAGATAATTTCCGTTGGCGTATTTTCGAAATAGGTATTCTGCTTTCTCTGTTTTCCAACAAGTTTGGTGATGAATAACTTCTTACTAAGCCATGACTGTCATTTGAAAGTAAAGATTCTTTGAACAAGCCACATCTTTTAAAACTCACTTCATTGTGACTGTCCTGTTTTTTAAGCTTTTTGTGACTACTTTTTTTGTTAGTTGACAAAAGTCTTGTTATTTGTTGCTTGGTGAAACCGGATGAGCATTCAGCGATAGTTTCGTTTGCTTTAATATTTGATATCATAGAAAAGTTGGACATATGACTCATATTTGCTTGATCATACGTACTAGCTCTAGATGCCATGAGTGTTTTTAGGAAATCATCTTTCGGAGCATGGTACGTTAGCATAGATCTAGGTTGTGGTTTAGTGAACACTACATCTCGTTTATGTAGGTTGAATCGATGTTTGGAAAGATGCAACGGTGTGAAAGTATCAAAATTTATGTGATATTGGTTTTGATTCATTTTGATGCCAAACAGATCTGGTAAAGGAGGTATTACCAAATCTTCTTCTAGAGACACTGATTGGATGTCGTAGGAAGGTGTAGGCTGAAAGAAAAAGAACTTGGCATAAGATATAATATTGGAGATATAATATGGATTTAAAGAAATATGAGAAAACCAATGTCAAACAAAGGTTATGATTTACAATATTTGTCAGGACAACTTAATTAACAAATCAAACTGTAACCAAAATAAGACCCTAGAATGGCAGGGAATGACCTTGAGTGGAGTCACACACTTGTAAATGCTGTGTGTAGGGTTAAAGGTTGGGATGCATCCATACCAAGGTAACCCTAAAAGGTTAAAAGGAAAATAAAATCCTGAATTTTTCTGTCACTAGCTCCACTTTGAAACTGCCTCTTAACTTTTTTACCGCTACACACAAATAAACATATTAAAATGTTTTTCAGATAGAATGGGTATGGTGACAGTAGCTTGTATGACGTTCATAATACATGCTATTATCGTAAATCACGGAAAACTTTCAAAAGTGAAACAAGTCAGTCACACCATCCTAAATGAAAGGAACTGTACCTGCAATTTCTTTTCAGCATCACGAACTTTTTCCACCAGTGCTTTCATAGCTGACAATACTTCATCATACTCCTGCACTCTGGCTCCTATGTGATTGTTAAACTCATATATCTCATCTCCGAATGTATTATTTTTCAATATAAAACATACACTTATTAGATATGCACGTATTAAATTTGGTAAATTCAGTCTTCCGTTGATTATTAAATTTTTCAAAACATATTTCTGATCTGTGTTCACCTGTTGAGAATAATTATTATTATTATTAATTAATAAATTGTATTTTATAATACCATCATCAACCCATATTCAGCTCACTGCTGTGCTCGAGTCTCCTCTCAGAATGAGAGGGCTTAGACCAATAGTCCACCACGCTGGCCCAATGCAGATTTGCAGACTTTACAAATACAGAAAATTAAGAAAATTCTAAGGTATTCAGGTTTCCTAACGATGTTTTTCCTTCGCCATTTGAGACACGTGATACTTAATTTCTTAAATTGCACACAACTGAAAAGTGGAAGTTGCATTCCCTGGACCTGATTCAAACTAACACCCTCCGGAATCAGAGGCAGAGGTTATATTCACTGGGCTATCACGGCTCATAACTGTATATCATCATAGTTTAATAAGATTTTAAAAGAAAATCAAACCTGAGTCTGAAGATCATCTGTACAAATAACATCATTTATTGGATCGTACTCTAGCATATAACAACTCTTCTGAACTTGACCAGTGTGCCTCTTTATTATCTCTTCTGACAACTGACGCATACTTCTACATTTATCTAACAACAGCAACACTTTACTGTCCCACCCATGTTCGATAACGTCCAGCTGTTTATCAACTTCTTGTAACCGTTCATCAAATATTGGTGCCGGTTCTTTAACATTTTTAATTTTCAATATCTCACTTTTTAACATATCGTCCAAATTGTGTTTTGATAAAAAACCATTGACTAATTTATCTATATACCCCTGAGCGTTTAAACTCTTCAACTTTGCCTCACATTTAGTTATTTTCATACATAACATTGCAGCTATTTTCTCATTGCGTTGTTTCTTACACAGAAATTCTGATAACTTAACAAATACTTTATTTTCATAGTCTAAATTGCTCATGTGTTCGAGAAAGCTTTCATTGTCGCTTCTTTTATTATATTTATCTGTTATTTCATTGAATAGAACCTGTTTTTCAGAGTTTTTGATTTTTTCAAGGAGCATTCGCTTCAATGCTAATACTGACAGTTGGTGAATCAACACAGATATTTTAAAACAATTTGGATGGACCAAATACGACGACCGCACATCGGTTAGGACTCCTTTAGCGGCGTAATCACTTATAAATGCAGATAATTGACTTCTAAACGCCTTTTCAACTTTCGTATCGTACAATGGCCATGTAAGCGATGCGTGAACTTGAGGATCGATCAAAAACAACAAATAATAAGATATATTGTAAAATAAGTTCTGTGTAGGTTTCTCCATACCATTCTCTTCGAATATTAAATGCGATATTTTCGTTATCATGGGCTGCGATCTGTGTAATAAACGTAATATCGTAATTGTTTGCTTCTTGTACATCGTTACAGCCCGTGGAACGGAAGCCATCTTAATGAGCTAACACTCAATGCATTTGTAATTGTAAAACACTTCACTCGAACGTAACCGTAGATTTAAGGTTTATTGCTAATATAATATCGCAAACTCTAACAGCAATCACATCAACAAGATAACGCTAACGACCACCATTTTCAAAATTCAAAGTTTCAAACCACAGATTATTAATAGATATTTCAAACTGGGACCATAGATTCAAGATTGAAAAATGACAAATAAACAGAGACAAAGATGAAAATTAAAAATAATCAAATTAATTTTTATAAGGACCAAATTCATCCTTAGTATTTTAAGGTGTTTTTTTACCTAGAGAACATCCTAATATTTTAGTATTTTAATTCTTGCAATTTTTAGCAATGTTGGATGGGTTGTTAGTTCAAAAAAGCTAGAGCTCAAAGCTATAACCATAAACCCAGTAAAAAAAAACTCCATTAGTTGTTTCGTTTCACGCTGACGCCTACTTTTTAATTTTTATAATCAAATACAAATTTACCACCATACCATTATCAATATATTAACAAGCTAATGAGTTACGCTTAAAATAATAAGCTATCAATTATTTTTTTAATATTACAATTAATATTTATGCTACATTACATTAGTTTAAACGAATGTGCATACAATAAACATTTCAGAAATAATATAATATATAACGTAAAATGAAACGATCTAACCTCAAATTCAAAACAACGCTTCACGTTTCCCGTCAGCGTCACTTTTGTGTTCATGTGTTGTGCTGTTTGATTTCTGCGGATGGCGATAAAAATATACACGTGCTACAAGAAATAAAAATACAAACACATCATTAAAGTAAAAAATGCAATCTACTTCTGATTACTAATTATGGTAAGATTCAATCAATTACGACATTAAATCCGCTGTATTGTTAAACGTATTGTAAGTGTAATTGTATGAAAAACGTTTTTAAAATTATGTAGAATAGATACATACCACAATATTTTGTTTTACTGAATACTGATATAGCCTGTAAGCAATACTTGTTTGAATACCGTTTATTCTATTTATCATTCATTCATAAATGCATAAATATTTCTTTTTGCCTTCCAAGCCTTTGATAGTCACTAGGCACTGCTCTGCGACTATCAAACTAAGGCTAGGCTGTTTAGCCTCATGTACCTGTAATTTGAGCAATAACCTTGCTCTTTAAACCAATGTTAGTATTAGTAACCACAACTGTGATATTTTCACAACTTCATGGAACAGTAGACCTGAATATACAATCTAAATTTGAACTTGATACCTCTACTACACACTACACAAAATAAAGGGTCCTAACAGACAGACAGACAGACAGACAACAGTGTGATCTTATAAGGGTTCTGTTTTTTTTCCTTTTGAGACACAAAACATAATAATATACCCACATTGAGACACTTTGGCTTTATTTCCTACTAATAATAATGTTCAATTTTTCAGAGTAAGTTATTTGTGCTCTATGAGCACAGTGCAGGGTTCGCCCTGTTCCGTGTGTCAGAGTTTGAGGAGCTGGCAGCGTTTCTGCCTCAGGTGGAAGAGTCTGTCACCGACCTGCAGAGATTCAACTCTGTGGTCACCTTGATCTCATTCCAGCCATTCAAGTCTGCCGTGCTCGCTTTGGAAAACATTAATGCTATTTCTGAAGGTACGTCTAATTTTTGTTCAAATTTTGAAATTCCCTCAGGTCTTCTATTCACAGCCGAATTGCTTAAGACCATGTTGTTTGGAAGTCCATGCAATAGGCTAATTTTCAGCAGTGGACGTCCATTGGCTGTTAATGACGGTGATAACATTGATACAGAGCCCAAGGAGGAGTCAAAAAGACCTTGTGATTCAAAACCACATAGTCTAAACATTGCTACAATAATGAGGAAGTTATAGTAAGCTCCGAACTGTAAGTCTGCTCTGAACACGAGTGTATTAGCCTGGATATCAGATTGTTAGACGTCAGAGACTGCAAATTCCGCCTGTAAAGGACACAACTGGCAAACATAGTATAGTAATAAAACTAATTTCTAGAGCGACGCGAATCAGTGAATGTGCAGAGCAAACAACATTGTAAGTAGTCATTTGATCGTTTTATGGTCCAGAGGCTGATCTCTGGACCATAATGAAAAAAGAAAGAAAAAGGCACCTTCGAAAGCCGAGACAAAAGCCTACTTATATGTATAACTACAATATTAGTGGTCTGTTATTTTGCCAGTTGTGCCACCAGATTTTTTGAACTAAGTTTGGTTTTGCCAAGTCTAGACGTTGAAGCCAAGGTGCCGTATTCACAGATACTGGACATTATCATAATTATGTTCTCCAGGTATCCTACCAGAAGACCTGAACTTATTCCTGGAGGGAGCACTGCCTAAACGCAAGAAACGGAACAAATGCACCCTGGGAGTGTTGGACCCCAAGCTGGGAGCGGCCATCAGTGAGGCGTTGGAGATACCATGCTCACACACTGGTGTGGTTCCAGAAGTGCTGAGAGGTTTGTTATTATTGAAATGGAGAAACTGCTGTAGTTGGGGTACAGCCGTAGTTTATGTGTTTTCATATTTTCATATTATTCTGTAGCCTTTCAGCATGACAGTCGTCTGAATGGGCGGCCGTGTTAGACCGGCTCGCCCGCACGCTAACTGATTCCTGGGTTCGATCCCCGGCTGGGCAGATTGAGATTTTCTTAATTTATCCAGGTCTGGCTGGTGGGAGGCTTTGGCCGTGGCTAGTTACCACCCTACCGGCAAAGACGTACCGCCAAACGATTTAGCGTTCCGGTACGATGCCATGTAGAAACCGAAAGGGTGTGGATTTTCATCCTCCTCCTAACAAGTTAGCCCGCTTCCATCTTAGACTGCATCATCACTTACCATTAGGTGAGATTGTAGTCAAGGGCTAACTTGTAAAGAATAAAAAATAAAAAAAAAAAAAAATATCAGAGCAGGCTTAAAAGAAAGCACATTATTTAGACATTATTATAAAAACAATGAGGGGGTATTTTTTCACTGGGGAATTCACTCGAAAAGCGAAGTTATCATAGAACATATCTGCTTATAGTTGTTACTGATCGCAGATAAACCCAGAAGAAAAAAAAATACTTTATGTTCTGTTTTCCAACAAATTAAGGTAGAAAACGCCTGTTATTTCATAACATATTTATTTTAAACTGTTTGTTTATAGAATGTTACCAAAAATATATTAACTTTATTATTAACATGTTAGCTGCCACCACGGTCACCGATGACCAGACCCCTACCTGCACCTATGTGCCATATGGTGACCTGTGACCTCAAGGTAAAAATGTTAAAGGAACAAATTTGTGCGCCATAGGATGCTTTTCTGATACATTTACTGTGGTGAAGTGACCGGAGTGGCGCTGTAGAATATGTTGGAGTGGTGCTTTTTTCGAATATATTTCTAAAATTCAAAATTCAAAATTCATTTATTTCAAGTAGGCTCAGTTTACAAGCACTTTTGACACGTCAGTTGACTATTTGTAAAGATTCTACCACCGGTTCGGAAGGCAGGTTCTGCTGAGAAGATACCGGCAAGAAACTCAACAGTTGCTCTTTTGAAAAAGTCATACAGTATTACAATTTACATTTGATAACAATTAAATTACAATTTCTTATAGTTTTATTTCCTGTGTGAAGGTGGAAGCTGATCCAATGGCCTCCAAGCACCTTTGTCGTTAAGGAACTCATCAATAGTGTAGTAACCTCGACTAAGTAAATGTTTTTTAACACATTGCTTAAAGTTGTGTTCTAAAATTATAAACATAAAACCAATTTAGTATGTAAATCACTGCACATTAATTATTATATTCAAAGTATCATTTGACATTATAATGTGGAATTAAAAACTTAAAAGTTACAACTGCTGTAAGCGGATGACCAGGGTTGCGGTCACTCTGGCGCCTTCGTAATGATTTTTCATATTTTTTGAGACCTCATCAGATTTTTTAAAAATATTTTGTAAACTATTAAACTGATTTCCCTTTAAGTTAGATATATTTTCATATCTTAACATTCCGCGCCACATTTCATTATTCATTATGCGATTTATATAAATAAAAAAAAATCTTCAATGACAGCCAATATAAGTACAGATAATTCAGTTCAAATAGGTATGTGAGCTGTGGCTAAATGGTAATACATTTCGATTGTGTTATACATTGACACAGGTTCAAATCCCATTGATTCTGATACTTATGATATTAAGTATTTTCTACAATTTAAATTGGGTTAAATTGATATATGCAGTCAATTTACCCAATTTAATACCTCATGATATGCACAAATTGATCTATTGCAAGTTTCACATAATTTGTGGTAATAAAATTGTGCTATACTAAATGCAGTGGGTCTTGCTAAATCATCAGTCAATTGATGTGTATGCAGAAATGTTGCGACATTTATATTTATCTCATTTATTTATTTATTTGTTCTTTTTTTTATTTTTTAACAATGTTTATAAAATACAAATTACAAAACACTATTAAAAATTTATAAAAAAAACTAGCGGACCCAGTCAAGCTTCACATTGATTTATGTGCAAATCTTTCCTATCCTTACCCTACTTGTACCTTACCTCTACCCAACCCCTACCCTTAAGATCTATAATTGATTCTTAAACGTTTGTAAGAAGAAAAGGGTCATTTTTACAGTTTTCCAGGCAATTATTCTCATTTTTCTCACCTTTTAAACCTTCGCCATACCTCCACAAACATTTCAAGACCAAGATAAAATATATATGGTTACAATCCTCTGGAGGTTCGAATCCGGTCCAGGGCATATACCTCCAACTTTTCAGTTTTTTAAGAAATTAAATATCACATGTCTCAAAAAGTGAAGGAAAACATCGATAAGAAACCTGTATACCAGATAATTTTCTTAACTCTCTCCGTCTGAAGTCTGCCAATCCACATTGGGCCAGCGTGGTGGACTATTAGCATAATCCCTCTCATTCTGAGAGGAAACTCGAGCTCAGCAGTGAGTCGAATATGGGTTGATACCGAATACATTTCCAGGTATAAGGCACCACTTCCACTCGCTCATCAAAGGGCTGACCCTCAAAGCCTGCAGCGTGGCTCAGCTTGGCCTGGGTCACTCGTACTCCCGCGCCCGCGTCAAGTTCAACGTGCACCGCGTGGACAACATGATCATCCAGTCCATCGCGCTGCTGGACCAGCTCGACAAGGACATCAACACCTTCTCCATGAGGATCCGGTGAGTTGGCATTTCTTTCCACCTCCCACCAGTCAGACCGAGAGTCATTAATGGGGATTAAATCGAATTGATCGAACCCAGTAACTCCGTCTTGTAAATCCACCGCGTATACCACTGCGTCACAGAGGTCGTTTGGATTTTAAGGCCCTAAAACTGACATTCAAGAACCTGAAATCCGGTTTTTCATAATTTTCATTAAAATCTTCTCTTTTCATCATATTTAAAGATAAAGTTTCATAAAAATTCTGGTCTCACTTGTGTGTACTTTGTGGATATCACCATATAACTAGCAGGCTACGAAATTCAATTTCTTCAAATGGATTTTTCTGGATGGAGATAAAAGTAGGCTATTAGTTGCTTTAAAACCCCTCTATTGTCCAATGAAAGTACCACGAACATCGGTTCAGCTGTTCCAGAGATTAGCCAGACAGACATATGGACAACAACTTTAATAAGTTTTTTTTTGTTTTTGTAAGATATTATATGTAACGTTTTAGTTTTTTTTAAATTTCAATATTTTTTACAGAGAATGGTACTCCTACCACTTCCCAGAGCTGGTGAGCATTGTCCCCGACAACCACCTGTACGCCAAATGCGCGGAGTACATCAAAGACCGCAAGTCCCTCACCGCAGAGTCCCTGGAGCCTCTCACTGAGATCATCGGGGACTCGGAGAAGGCCCAGGCGGTCCTCGATGCCTCTAAGATGTCCATGGGAATGGATATTTCTCCCGTTGATCTGATCAACATACAGATGTTTGCTGTTCGAGTTGTAGCATTGGGTACTTACAGGTCAGTTCCATTTATTAATACAGGGTGCTCGGGAGTTTTTACCATAACTATGGGGTTATGAGCGGTGATAGGGGGTGTGGGTTTGAATCCGGTCCTGGGCATGCACCTCCAACTTTTGAGTTGTGTTTTTTAGAAACACAACTCAAAAGTTTAAGAAATTAAATATCACGTGTCTCAAACAGTAAAGGAAAACATTGTGAGGAGACCTGTGTGAAGTCTGCTAATCCGCATTGGGCCAGGCGTGGTGGACTATTGGCCTAACCCCTCTCATTCTGAGAGGAGACTCGACCTCAGCAGTGAGCCGTATATGGGTTGATAACGACAATGGGGTTACGTTTTTTTTTTACCGAAAATTAATTAAAAATGTTCAAGGAACAAGTGTTCTATAATTAATATTTACAGGGTAAATAATATTTCTTTTGTAAATAGATCTCAATATGTGTCCCTTATACGAATACATATAATTATGACGTAGCCAAGTTTTACGTATTTTAAATGTAAGGATAGATAAAGGCGTATATGGATAGTCTGAATTTTTTTTATTACTTAAAAAAGTTTTTATTTTTTTAGTTAAAAATATTAGTTATGCAGTTTGGCTCCTATAAGTGGACACCTTGAAGCTATGGGAATTACTCCATTGCAACCTCTATAATATTTTGATATCTTCAGCCGATGGACGTCTACTGCAGGACATAGGCCTTTTGTAGGGACTTCCAAACATCTTGACACTGATCTACATGCATCCAGGGAATCCCTGCCCCGGAAATTTCGTCAGTCCACCTGGTGGTGGGTAAATCCACTGCGCTTTCTAGTGCGAGGTCGCCATTTTAACGTTTTAGGAGACCCATCGGCTTTTTAAACTATGTGTTGAACTATGTTGGTGACTTAGGTTATTCTGCGAATTTCTGATTTGATTACACAGATAAAGCCCATAGTTAGTGGCCAAGTTATAAACCATTAATTATTTAATTAATAATTGCCTAAGTTAATTAAAAAATTGACTAAATCAAAACGATTAATTGTTTTGATCTAACAAAAAAGATGTAAAAATTTTGTCTAATAGTTTGTTGAGCACTACAATAAGTAATGATGATGACACGATGACGACGATGATGAGGATGACGACGATGACGACTATGACGACGATGACGACGATGACGACGATGACGACGATGACGACGACGATGACGACGATGACGACGACGACGACGACGATGACGACGATGACGACGACGATGACGACGATGACGACGATGACGGCGATGACGACGATGACGGCGATGAATGACGATGATGAGGATGACGACGATGACGACGATGACGGCGATGAATGACGATGATGATGGTGATGATCATGATGATGGTGATGATCATAAATTCAATTTTTTTTTTTTGGTGAGCAGGAAGCAAATATCCCACTACCTGCACACCAAGATGAGCTCCGTAGCGCCAAATCTCACCACGCTGGTGGGCGACCAGGTGGGCGCGCGACTCATCTCCAAGGCGGGCTCGCTGACCAGCCTGGCCAAGTACCCCGCCTCCACGCTGCAGATACTCGGTAAGTTAGACTACCCTACCCTACCCATAAAAGCAAAAAACGGAGTAACTTCTCCCGTTTTCCCAACATTTCCCTTCATTGCTCTGCTCCTATTGATCGTAGCGTGATGAAAAGTATACTATAACCTGCCCAGGAGTATGAAGACCAATTATACCAAGTTTCGTTAAAATCCGTCGAGTAGTTTTTCTTTCTATAACGAACATACAGACAAAAACTTTACTGATTGCATTTTTGGCATCAGTATCGATCACTAATCACCTCCTGATAGTTATTTCGGAAATATATTTCATGTACAGAATTGAGCTCTCTACAGATTTATTATATAGTATAGATTTTTAACCCATAAAGAATTACACAACAAGAAATGTGAACGGCTCGAACGCCACGAGCATGCTGAAGCCGACCGTACGATGAGCGCCTTATATCGCAATGCGTTCCCGCCAACCGATCGCTGCCCCTCTCGAACTCCCTACTCTTTACAGAAACAAGTCGCGCCACCTACCGTCGGCACGAGCCAACACGAGATCGAGCGACGTCATATCCGTCTCAGACTACTATTTCCTACAATATATTTTTGATACGAGTCAATGATAATGATGATGATCTATACTAATATTATAAAGCTGAAGAGTTTGTTTGTTTGTTTGATTGAACGCGCTAATTTCAGGAACTACTGGTCTGACTTAAAAAAATTGTTAGAAATTGGTATCACCAAAATAAACACTCTCACTAAATTATGTATCCTCCGAGTATATATAATCTATGCTTAAGTCTATTGTCAATCTTCATTCTTTATGCTTCTTCCGGTGTCCGCCATTGTAAGTTGTAACTTGTAACCAGTGTGTGAGTAATAAAGATCCGTAATTAAATCCAGTAAAGCCGTTTCTTTTTAATAGGTTATGGGCACAGTAAGCCCGAAATTAATATTAAAGTAAAACGTATAAAGTAATTGAATACAAATTAACAGTGATGGCTAGTTCGAGTTCCAGTTCATTCCTGACTAGCGTGCCCAAGCTGAAGGGACGCGAGAATTATCACGAATGGGCGTTTGCAGCGGAGAATCTTCTTGTTCTGGAGAGCATGGATAAGTGCATTAAAGAAGAGAGTCCAGAATTAGTAGCCGCAGAAGATGCAAAGGCGAAAGCTAAGTTAATTTTAACAATAGATCCATCTTTATATGTCCATATTAAGGACGCTTCCAGCACAAGGCACCTATGGATGAAGCTGAAAACCATGTTTGACGATTCAGGATTTTCAAGAAGAATAACATTATTACGAAATTTAATTTCAATACGCCTGGATGACTCTGATTCAATGACAAATTACATTACAAAAATAATGGAAACAGCTCAGAAATTGTCCGGAACCGGTTTTACTGTTAACGAGGAGTGGATAGGATGTTTGATGTTGGCAGGGCTACCTGAAAAATACTTTCCCATGATAATGGCGATAGAACATTCTGGAATCACCATTAGTGCCGATGTCATTAAAACCAAGTTAATCGACATAGACAATGAAAGTAGTGTGGCCGGAAGTGCATTCTATAATAAAAATATAGGACAACATGGCCGACAACATAATAAAAAATTTGTCAGACAAGGCAATGAAATGTCAAACCGTCATGGCGCCGGAGATGCCGGATTATCTATGAAATCCGATAAAAGTAATATCATTTGTTTTCGGTGTAAATCGCCTGGACATTATAAATCACAGTGCAGGAAACAACCAATAAAGAAAACGAACGCGTTTTCCGCAGTGTTTTTAAATGGGAACTACAGTAAATATGATTATTATTTAGACAGCGGTGCGAGTACGCATATGACCACGGATGTAAACATCGTGCAGAATGAGTGTTTTACACCTAGCACAAAAGAGATAATTACAGCAAATCAAAGTATTATGCCAGTGTTGTGTTCGGGTGACGTTGCAATAGTTACTTTGACTCCACAATGTAAATATGAAGTGATTTTAAAAGACGTTCTATGTGTACCTAACCTCACTACGAACTTAATATCAGTAAGTCAACTTATCAAAAATGGCAACAGAGTGGAATTCAAAGAAAAGTGCTGCTATATTTACAACAAACTCAACAATTTGGTGGCCATAGCAAATGAGATAGATGGTGTATACAAGTTAGCCATAGAACATAAACAATGTTTGTTTACATCAACTCCAGCAGTCAGTAGTCAAGTTTGGCATAGGAGACTGGGTCACTTGAATATAAACGATCTGAACAAAATGAAAGACGGAGCAGTGACAGGTATGTCATATACAGACAAGTCAGATATAAATATGAATACATGTGCAGTGTGTTGTAAAGGAAAACAATCTCGCTTACCATTTGGCCATACAGGAACAAGGAGCAGTGCATCTTTAAATATCATTCATGCAGATGTGTGTGGGCCGATGGAGACCATCTCGATTGGTGGAGCAAGGTATTTCCTAATTTTTGTTGATGATTATACCCGTATGGTTCATATTTATTTCCTTAAGGCGAAAAGTGAGTCATTTAAATATTTTAAAGAATATAAGGCGATGGTAGAAAACCAACAAAACCAAAAAATTAAAATTTTTAGAACGGATAATGGCTTAGAGTTTTGTAGCAATGAATTTGAGAACTATTTGAAGCAGGCCGGCATTCTTCATCAGAAGACTAATGCATATACTCCTGAGCAAAATGGTTTAAGTGAACGTATTAACAGAACCATTGTTGAGAGGGCTCGCTGTTTATTATTTGATGCAGGTCTAGATAAGAAGTTTTGGGCAGAGGCAGCCAATACTGCCGTCTATCTTAGAAACAGGTCAGTTGCATCAGGCTTAAATAATAAAACACCATATGAGCTATGGACAAATACAAAACCAGATTTAAGTCATGTAAGAATATTTGGCAGCCAGGTGATGGTTCACGTGCCAAAAGAGAAGCGGCTAAAGTGGGATACCAAGTCCAAAAAGCAAATTTTAGTTGGATTTGCTGATAATGTCAAAGGTTACCGGGTGTATGATCCTAGTAAAAGATGTATTACTACGAGTCGAGATGTAATTATTCATGAGAATATAGAAAATCAGCAGGACTCATATGTACCAGTTTCAGTTGGGGATATTATCCAAACAGAGGAGTCGAGCAGTGATGTTAAGAGTATAGACATAGAAATTAAGAAGGAATCTACGTTGAATCCAGATCTTAATATTTCTTCGGAGTCAGAATATCTTAACGCTATGACTGATTTGGATACTACCTTAGAGCAATCTCAGAAGCTTGATGAGCAAGCAGAAGATAAAGGCCCTGAAGTTGAAAAGCGTACAAGAAAAATACCAGAGCGCTACGGTTATACAAACCTAGCTACCACATCACCTCCAGTTATGAGTTGTGATCCCATTAGTGTTCAGGAGGCTTTAAAAGGACCTGACAGAGACTATTGGATTGATGCAATGAAGGAGGAGTTACAGGCATTCGAGGAAAATGATGCATGGGTCCCTGTGGACTCATTACCCAGTGATAAAACCTTAGTGAAGTGTAAATGGGTGTTTAAAAGAAAAGTTGATAGTGATAACAGTGTGTGTTACAGGGCACGTTTAGTGGCTAAAGGCTTCACACAGAGGCCAGGTATCGATTATGATGAAACTTTTTCACCAGTGGTAAGACACTCTACCCTGAAATTGTTATTTGCTTTATCTGTACAATTAAGTTTAGAAATCACTCATTTAGATGTGAAAACAGCTTTCTTAAATGGTTATCTCAAAGAGGATATCTATATGGTTCAACCAAACATAAATTGTGATATTGATAAAAAAGTAAATATTGTAAAATTAAATAAAGCAATTTATGGGTTAAAGCAGTCCTCTAGAGCCTGGTATGAGAGAGTAGAGCAATGTTTATGTGAATTGGGGTTTAAAAAGAGTAATTTAGAGCCATGTGTTTTCACAAAAATGAATGATAAATGTAAAATTATTATTGCATTGTATGTGGATGATTTTTTTGTTTATTCTAATAACAAACAAGAGACTGATAATTTAATTTCTGTATTGCGTTCTAACTTTAAGATTAAAAATTTAGGACAGGTTCAGCAATGCTTAGGCATGAGAGTTAAAATTGATAAAAATTCTAATTCTATTACCTTAGACCAAGAGCTATATGTTGAGCAGTTGTTAGAGAGATTTAACATGATTAACTGTAAAGATGCTAGTACTCCGATGGAATGTAAGTTAAATATCAATAAATCAGAAAGTTTTGATAGTAATATTCCATTTCAACAGTTAATAGGTAGTCTCATGTACTTGTCAGTCCTTACAAGACCTGACATAACTTATTGTATAAGTTTTCTCAGTCAATTTAATAAGTGTTATACTAGTGTTCATTGGAATTATGCAAAGAGAGTACTAAGATATTTAAAGAAAACTAAAAATTATTGTTTAAAATATGTTAAGGAAAAAGCTGATCTTGTAGGATTTGTTGATGCTGATTGGGCTAGTAATATCATAGACCGCAAATCCTATACTGGCTATTGTTTTGTGATGTCAGGCTCGGCTATTTCCTGGGAGTGTAAGAAACAAAAGACTGTTGCTTTATCAAGTATGGAGGCTGAATATATGTCTATAGCAGAGGCATGCAAAGAGGCTATGTATTTAAGATCTTTGTTGTATGAATTAACTGGAAATTCAAGTTCTGTAATTTTATATAATGATAGCCAGAGTGCTCAGAAGTTGGTGGCAAATAATCATTCATATCATAGAAAAAGTAAACATATTGATATTAAATATCATTTCATTAAGAATGCAGTTTGTGAAAAAATTATAAAATTGGAATATTTGCCAACAACAGCCATGCCTGCTGATTTTCTTACAAAAGCTTTAAGTATAGATAAACACTATAAATGTATGGGGGGTTTAGGACTATGTCAGATTTGAATTTGTTTAATTATGAGTTTAGTTTATTTGCTGAAGTTGGGGTGTTAGAAATTGGTATCACCAAAATAAACACTCTCACTAAATTATGTATCCTCCGAGTATATATAATCTATGCTTAAGTCTATTGTCAATCTTCATTCTTTATGCTTCTTCCGGTGTCCGCCATTGTAAGTTGTAACTTGTAACCAGTGTGTGAGTAATAAAGATCCGTAATTAAATCCAGTAAAGCCGTTTCTTTTTAATAAAATTCTTTCAGTGTTAGATAACCTCAGACCAATTATAGAAGGACCTGTATCGCACTCATAGTCACGAACAAAATTGTCTGTCATTTTCTGAGGAAAACGAGCTTAGATTTGATGTATATCTTATACTAAACTAGAAGTTTTTTCCCGTTTTTAACACCATTCAATTATACAGAAAAGTATTTTTACGGAGCTCTTTAACCGACGAACACGGTTACAACTATTTAACATCGATTATATAGAGACAGTTTTTATAATCGCATTAGATCGTTGATCATATACTTTGACAGAAAAGTAACGTCTAGCGAGGCAGGTCCTATACAATAATTGGTCTGAGTAGATAACCCATTTATCGAGGAAGGCTATAGGCTATATTTTATCACCGTATTTCTACGGGAACGGGAACCACGCAGGTGAAACCGCACGGCGTCAGCTAGTATTTGATATGAGTCAACTACTTGTCCAGGCGCTGAGAAGGCGCTGTTCCGCGCACTGAAGACGCGCTCCAAGACGCCCAAGTACGGTCTGCTGTACCACTCCACGTTCATCGGGCGCGCCGGTCTCAAGAACAAGGGCCGCATCAGCCGGTACCTGGCCAACAAGTGCAGCATTGCTTCCAGGATCGACTGCTTCTCCGGTGAGTTTACAGTTCAGGCTGGTAGGAGACTTCGGCCGTGGCTAGTGAGTGGCTGGTACCACTGGTGGTTTTATTGACGGCCTCCGTCGCGCAGTGGTATGCGCGGTGAATTTACAAAACGGAGGTCCTGGGTTCGATTGAGATTTTCTTAATTTGTCCAGGTCTGGCTGGTGGGAGGCTTCGGCCGTGGCTAGTTACCACCCTACCGGCAAAGACGTACCGCCAATCGATTTAGCGTTCCGGTACGATCCCGTGTAGAAACCGAAAGGGTTTCATCCTCCTCCTAACAAGTTAGTCCGCTTCCATCTTAGACTGCATCATCACTTGCCATCAGGTGAGATTGTAGTCAAGGGCTAACTTGTAAAGAATAATAAAAAAAAAAAAAAACATCCTACCGACAAAGACGTACCGCCAAGCGATTTAGATCGGATTTATTATCCTCCTCGTAACATGTTAGCCCGCTTCCATTTTAGATTGCATAATCACTTATCAGGTGAGATTGTAGTCTAGGGTTAAATTGTGAAGAATAATAAAAAGATTATTTGTGGTAGAGGAAACAACTCGAGCAGGTACCAGGACTTGTGACCTTGGGTGTAGGTTTTAGGGATACCTTTAATAGTTCAATATATTGCATTTCTCATTTCCTATACAGTACCTAATTGCTGGAATTAATACTAAAAAAAATATTAACTTTTAATTATTACAGTTTTAGAATTAATGGTAAAGAAAATTATACCTAAAGACCTTTAAATATAGTCCAATATTCAATGAAATCCCAAATTCAGAGCATATTCAACCTTAAGGATTGAGTTCAAGGTTGAATTTGCAAATGCGACTACTTGAATGTACTTGAGTGCCAAGAAGTTGTGTTGGGCTCTCATTGAGTGGGGACGTTTTTTGGTCGCTGATTGTGCATCTACTTTTTAATAGGAGATCGATGACTTTTAATTATTAAAAATAGTTTGTGTCAGTGAACGCGTCCTGCGCGAAAATAATATAGTACGAGTTGCATTATCAACCCATATACGACTCACTGCTGAGCTCGAGTCTCCTCTCAGAATGAGAGGGGGTAGACCAATAGTCCACCACGCTGGCCCAATGCGGATTGGCAGACTTCACACACGCAGAGAATTAAGAAATTCTCTGGTGTGCAGGTTTCCTCACGATGTTTTCCTTCACCGTTTGAGACACGTGATATTTAATTTCATAAAATGCACACAAATGAAAAGTTGGAGGTGCATGCCCCGGACCAGATTCGAACCCCATACCCTCCGGAATCGGAGGCAGAGGTCATATCCACTGGACTATCACGGCTAGTATAGTATAGTACGAGTATAGCATACTTAAAAAATTATATGATTAATATGAAATATTATATGTACTGTCAACAGAGAACCAAACAACAATATTTGGTGAGAAGCTCCGTCAGCAAGTCGAAGACAGGCTCAAGTTCTACGAGACGGGCGACATTCCCGCCAAAAACATTGACGTGATGAAGCAGGCCATAGACGAAGTGGCCCTGGCGTCACAAGAACAGGTAGATGACGAGGAACCCAAGAAGAAGAAGAAAAAGAAGAAGAAGAACAAACAAGAAGTTGAAGCTATGGAGGAGTGAAGAAATATTTAATATGTCTAAAGTATTTTTATCTGGCAATTTGTGCGTGTTTTCAATGTTTTTTTTTTTTTTTTACCTAGATAATTATTATTTTACACATTATTGTAATGGTAATTAATATTGTAATTAAGAACATATACTTAAAAAACTATGAAAATTGCAATTATTTTTCGATGTGAAGACATTTATTTCATTGCGTAGACAGAAAAATAAATAGACTTAATAAATGCATTTCGATTCTTATTTGTTTCTCTGTCTACAGCGTACATACTCCACAAGCGCTATGTGTTGCCATTTAAAAATAATTTACATGTGTTATATTGAATATATATTTACGACTTCGTACAAAGTTCATAATTTTTATGAAGATACTTGTAGGAATAATTGTGTCTAATGAATATTAAATATTTTATATTTGAAATAATTGAGTTTTCTTTTTTCTAAAATCGGTTGAGCCGTCTTAGATTAGCCCGGACAAACGGAAATACATACAATAGACATAGACAAAAAAAATTCAAAATGGGATGCATATCGGTATTAATTTATCCAGTAGACATATGTTGCGCACCATATCTCGAGGTAAATGGCGACCAATAGCGACAGACTCAAAAATATCGCACTTTCGTTGCGTGGTGCGAAAGAGGAAGCGATTTAACCCACTATTGGTTGACAATGATTGCAAGATTGTATGTTTGAAAGAAAGAAATAATTAAACAATACAAGTCTTATTGAAAAATGTATCTTATTGAATAATACAACTTGACTTGCATGATGAGAACATTTTTTTACAACTGATTAATAATAAGTTAATTTATCGTGAGTAGCTTCATCTCGATGAAAATTCTTGATTCTGGTAGCTAACTGAGTTACCAATGAATGAAAATTTCTGAGCGTCGGAACGAGATAATGTAATACGCAATTTGTAGGACATTGTGTCTGTTGTATAACTATTAACTAAGCAACAGGAAATGAGAGCTGGTTTGTAACAACTTTTAATAACCTCGTTATTGATACAAGTTGGGTGGAGGGTAGTTTATCAAAAGTCGTTAATAACCAGATGTTTTTTTTCATCATCATCATCATCATATCAGCCGATGGACGTCCACTGCAGGACATAGGCCTTTTGTAGGGACTTCCAAACATCACGATCCTGAGCCACCTGCATGCAGCGAATCCCTGCGACCCGCTTGATGTCGTCAGTCCACCTGGTGGGGGGTCGGCCAACACTGCGCTTAGTAGTGCGGGGTCGCCATTCCAGCACTTTGGGACCCCAACGTCCATTGGCTCTTCGCACTATGTGCCCCGCCCATTGCCACTTCAGCTTCGCAACTCGTACAACAACTTAACAACCACAAAGTCCTACAAATTGCGTGGTATGGTACATAATAGATAAAAATAGACTTTAATAACGGTTACATACAGTAAAATTTAATTAGTACTTTTCAAAACTGCGTGTAAACTATGACGACAGTGGCACACTACAGAAATATTTTTTACAAACGCGTTAGATCGTTGATCTAATACTTTGGCGAGTCAGGTCCATATCTAATCAGTCAAAGCTACACAATCAACAAGCGCCAACTACCGCGTCGTCGCAGTTGATCTTCACGTTTGATGTTGAAGTGACGAAGAACTTGAAGATATAGGGTATGGACACACTGCAGTTCACCGTCGGGTTATAGGATCGTGAGTTGGACCAAGAAAGGACATGAACGAAAGGAGAATGCCAGATCCTGACCCAGTCCTAACACAGAATTTTGCGGAAAATGTAAATGTACAAAAAATATTTAATTTTTAAATAATTGTTTTAACCGGAATAAAAATCTGCCAAAAAAAGTAATTAAATCCATTACGTTATTTCCTCTTAACTGACATTGGTTACTTATTTTTTAAAAACCTTATTTCGACCTTGGGTTCGTGCCCTTTAGAGCGTTTTTAGTGCATTTTAATTATTTTATGTTCAAAATGGCTAGAATCCAAAGCTGCGAAGTCTGATCAAAATGTAAAAATAAACTGTCATAGCACTGTCAATTTCTAATGTAGGTATTGCATGTGCTAAGTGCTTCTGTATTTACAAAAAAACCAATCACGACGCTTTATCGTTATATATTTCATAATAAACTGCACATATACATATATATAAATGATATATAATATATTGTTGCAAATAATTTTTTTAGTGGGTTAAACTTCTATAAATTGTCTGGCTTTGTCCTTTGTATGGGGCAATGCCCTAAACAAAATATTCATGTGCATTAACTTGTAGTACCCCATTTTAAAGCATTTGTTTACTACCTTTTAGGTTTTATGATCAGAGAAGTTTCGAAAGACACAAAATTCTTTATTATATATTTTATTTATTGCTACAAAATCACTTTACTTAAACGTAATTTTCATAATTAACAAAATTTGAATGTACATGTCAACATTATGATATTAGGACAGTATTCGGCCAAGTCCTTTTCGCCTTTTTCTTCTAATTTCTCAGTAGTTGTCGTCCGAATCGGTCGCTAATAAGTCGAAATAGACTTTTCAAAACAGCTTGTAACCAAAGACAGTGGCACACTACAGAAATAGTTTTTATAACACAAACACTCGTAAAGTATCGCTTATTTTACCAATTTCAATATTGTAATGTATCTCATTATGCACAGCACTTATATCATAATGTATATTGTACAAACGCGTTAGATCATTGATCTAATGCTTTGGCGAGTCAGGTCCATATCTAATCAGTCAAAGCTACACAATCAACAAGCGCCAACTACCGCGTCGTCGCAGTTGATCTTCACGTTGATGTTGACGGACGCGAGCTGGGTGACGAAGAACTTGAAGATGTAGGGTATGGACACACTGCGCAGGTCACCCGCGCCGCACAGTCTGCACGTGTCGCCTTCGCCGCTGGTACCGAGAGTGCCCACTATCGGACCGAGGAGGGTGCCGCACTTTATGCAGATTATCGCCTGAAATTAATGAATTATCATTAACAACCCATATTAGGCTCACTGTTGAGAGTTAGACCATTGATTCCCAAAGTGGTCCAGGACCCCCAGGGGTCTACGGAAGACTCGGGGGGGGTCTACATTGATGTAACATAAAAATAGGGGTTCACGATATGTAAGAGGGGGTCCACGAAAATTTATCTGGTTTCATACCGAATGGGGGAGTTTTCTAAATAAAATAATTAGGAATTGGTTGCTTCCTTGTGCTACGACTAGATATCAAAAATTAAAGTTGGCTGAAATAAATTTTACTTTTTGTCATACACTCACAGCACAATCAATTAATTAATTAACTAATTAATAGTATAAAATGAACTATCTTAGCACCCATAACTTTTTCGTTTCGAATTTTTTTCGTTTCGCTCCTTTGTCTACAAATTAAACATAGACAATACAGTAAAAGTGTACAAAACAGCCAATAAAAACACCTGGAATTGAATTCATATCTGGTGTAAGCTATCAATGTTATATAATATTGTCAAATGTCAATAAGACACAAGGTAAAAAGAAACATAAAATCGTAGACAGAGAAGCATTAAACAAAAAAAAATCCTTAAAATTGCTTTAAAACGCCGTACGCGCTACTACGCAAAGATAACTGACAATCTGTCAGGGTGTGAGTTACAAGCATGTTGCCATGATAAACATTCTTAATTAATGTTGTCAGCTAATGAAAAAATGCATTTTATTTAATTAATTTTTAAAAAATGCGGGATCCAAAATTTTTTTTTATTTTGGGTTATAAAGTCTATATTTTATGATCTTTTAATATAAAAATAATTTGTTCTGCTTAGTTGACACTCGGAATAAAGGCCCCAAATACAAATTTGGGACATGTCCTTTAGCAGGGGGTCCACTGGACACCAGTAAAATGTGAAAGTGGTCTTTTTTTTATTGTTTACAAGTTAGCCTTTGACTACAATCTCACCTGATGGTATTTGATGATGCAGTCTAAAATGGAAGCGGGCTAACTTGTTAGGAGTAGGATGAAAATTCACACTCTTTTCGGTGAAAGGGATGTGAATTTTTGTCGTACAAGAACGCTAAATCGCTTGGCGGTACGTTTTTGCCGGTAGTGTGGTGACTAGCCCACCAGCCAGACCTGGATCAATTAATATAACCTCATTCGGCCCAGCCGGCCATCTTGTAAATCCACCGCGCATACCACTGCGCCACGGAGGCCGTCAAAGTTGTATTTATAGTGCGTATACCCTAGTTACAACCGTATGCACGCCACAGAATCCCAGTGGTGTCTCACCTCGGTCTTGTCGGAGCAGTGGAACAGGCGGTCCTGCAGCAGGAAGGCGGCGCCGTGCGAGAGCAGGCCGTCGCGCTCCATCTCGCCCAGCCGCACCCCCCCGCCGCGCCGCCGCCCCTTCACCGGCTGCCGCGTGAGCGCGTCCACCGCGCCCGTCGTGCGCACCTGTGTAGCGTTATCAATATAAATATTGTATAAACATTATTAGCGTATCCACATTCATATTTAGTTCGTATATTATCCATAAGTTCACAACGTTCCGAATGGGGATGATGACTAGGTTTGAATATATTGATTGTTATGATACATTCGGGTAAATAGGGTCAATGTTAACTAATTTATACGTAAAAAGCAAAGATTGTCTGGATATTTGCAAAATAAATGAGATTAAAAAACTATTAAAAATATTTTATCGTAATTAGATTAAAATTCATACAGTTTTAGCTTCCTTACATTAAATGTGACATTTTTTATGCACTATAAACATAAACGCACAAATAACAAAGATATTAGCAATTTTGTTTGAACGCGCATACAAATCTAACGATCATTACATTGCCTATGACGTCATTATTTCGAGCCATTTTGTATGGGGCGTTTTTTAGGGATCCGCGACAGCGCCGCAAATCTGACTCTTTAAATCCCTGTAGCTCCGAAAGTAATGATCGCTGATACCCTGTCACTTTTACAAAATTGCTTTACTATTAGTATACTCTTAATTTATATACAATTTAAAAAACTGTCATCATCCATATTGTAAAATAACATGTGGCGCGCACATGCCGATACTAACCACTCAACAGCACATTACTAACCCAATGTATTTAGTTATAATAAACCAGTTGAACAGTAAACGGCGATCGATAAACACGCTTTTCTTTGCCACCTTACCTTCTTACCACACGCGGCAAACCTGCACACGCACCATCGCCAACATTATAGTAGCGGAGCCCAGGGTGCTAAATTAGCAGTTACTTAAGCATCATTGGGCCTGACATGACATGAAACCTGGCCGCTCACCATGGCTCAAAGGCTCAGACCAATTATTATATAGGACCTGCCTGACGTTACTTTTCTGTCAAAGTATATGATCAACGATCTAATGCGATTATAAAAACTGTCTCTATAGAATCGATGTTAAATAGTTGTAATCGTGTTCGTCGGTTAAAGAGCTCCGTAAAAATACCTTTTTGTGTAATTGTATTGTGTAAAAAACGGGCAAAAACTTCTAGTTTAGTATAAGATATATACCAAATCTAAGCTCGTTTTCCTCAGAAAATGACAGACAATTTTGTTCGTGACTATGAGTGCGATACAGGTCCTTCTATAATTGGTCTGAGCTCAAAGGGCTAAACTGGCCAGGTGCCAAAACACTGACCTTCGAACTAAAACTGGGGTCACCGATGTTTTAACTCGTGTCGACCAGCAAAAGTGGCGATGGACAGGCCACATGCTAAGGGACACTACGGGGAAATGGAGCAGACTGGTGACGGAATGGTACCCTAGAGATGGCAGAAGGAATCGGGACAAACAGTTCCTTAGATGGGAGGATGACTTAAAGCTCACAGCAGGTGCAAACTGGAGAAGGGTCGCATTAGAGAGAGAGCAGTGAAAGTCGCTGGAGGAGGCCTATGCCGAAAGGCACATTATGTTAAGAGCATTCTTTAAAAAGAAAATGTAATGTATATAATATTGTAATTTCTTAACACAGAATAAAGGGCTTATTATTATTATTATATTATTATTATTATTATAAGCATCATTGGAATAGATTAGATCTGGTAGATTAGATGGTAGAAAGAATAAATGGTTATATACTTGATTATGAAACACGGCTAAAACTCGCATGATATAAGGTCGGAGTATACCCGACTATCCTGACTTCGAATCCATACGGGGCCCTTAGTCGTGTGGAGCTGGCATACTTCGACCTTATATCACGTGAGTTTCAGCTGTGTTTCATAATCGATTAATATTAAAAACGCTCACGATAGTTTAAAAAGGTTATATACTTTTTCGCTTTCAGCGGTGGGAAAAAAAAACTACAGACTTTAAAGACAATTTTTATTACTTCGGCTTACTGAAATTATCAGAAAACATGAGCGATGAATAATAATCACAACAATCGCGCTTGTTTCTCGGTCATTATGTTACGCTCAAATCGTCAGATTTTCGAAATGCACACCGTTTAGCCATCAACTACCTTATTATAATCTGACGTGCTGGTTGAGTATTTCTGAAGTTCGATATTTTTTGGTTGCCCTAAACGTACCCACCAATATTAAGGGCTCATACTTGGTGGTGGTACTCCACAACGTGCAAGGTATACTCCCTTATGTTTATCTGCCGCGCTCGAGTAATTGCAAAAATCCCCTCTTCGGCTCCCCCACTATTATCGGACACCAAGTAGTTCATAGCGGTGTCGCGGAGATCTCACCTACCACTTGTCGGACACCAAGTAGTTCATAGCGGTGTTACGGAGATCTCACCTGCCACTTGTCGGACACCAAGTAGTTCACAGCGGTGTCGCGGAGATCTCACCTGCCACTTGTCGGACACCAAGTTGTTCATAGCGGTATTCTGGAGATCTCACCTGCCACTTGTCGGACACCATGTGCCGCAGCCCAGTACACTTCAAGAAAGGTTGTAAGATGATTTTTGGGGACCGCAAATTTTTGTATTTTGTACACAAAACTTCCAAAATTGTATGGAGCCCAGGATCAGTCCAAAATTGTATGGAGCCCAGAATCAGTCATTGTACCCTAGCGGAAATTAAAGGAAATTTTTTTTTTACTATTTTTGATTATACAAATCTACGACTTTACTTTAACTCTTTCGAAATAATACTCAATATCTCCCAAGAAATGCAACACTGATATGGGTAATAATAGCGGATTGATGACGTTTTCAATGCAGTATTCGATTTGACGTTTGCTGTCAATTGTCATGTCATAGTTGCTTTAGGGGCGCCATCTTGGTATAAATCAAAAACTTGTGTTTTTATCGTGCACCTGCCACTTGTCGGACACCAAGTAGTTCACAGCGGTGTCGCGGAGACCTCACCTGCCACTTGTCGGTCACCATGTGCCGCAGCCGCTGGTAGTGCACCACCCCGAAGAAGATGTCCGCGGTCATCTCGCGGCCGTCCGCGCCGCTGTACACGCGCTCGGTGCCGTGGTAGTTCACAGCGGTGTCGCGGAGACCTCACCTGCCACTTGTCGGACACCATGTGCCGCAGCCGCTGGTAGTGCACCACGCCGAAGAAGATGTCCGCGGTCATCTCGCGGCCGTCCGCGCCGCTGTACACGCGCTCGGTGCCGTGGTAGTTCACAGCGGTGTCGCGGAGACCTCACCTGCCACTTGTCGGACACCATGTGCCGCAGCCGCTGGTAGTGCACCACGCCGAAGAAGATGTCCGCGGTCATCTCGCGGCCGTCCGCGCCGCTGTACACGCGCTCGGTGCCGTGGTAGTTCACAGCGGTGTCGCGGAGACCTCACCTGCCACTTGTCGGACACCATGTGCCGCAGCCGCTGGTAGTGCACCACGCCGAAGAAGATGTCCGCGGTCATCTCGCGGCCGTCCGCGCCGCTGTACACGCGCTCGGTGCCGTGGTAGTTCACAGCGGTGTCGCGGAGACCTCACCTGCCACTTGTCGGACACCATGTGCCGCAGCCGCTGGTAGTGCACCACGCCGAAGAAGATGTCCGCGGTCATCTCGCGGCCGTCCGCGCCGCTGTACACGCGCTCGGTGCCGTGGTAGTTCACAGCGGTGTCGCGGAGATCTCACCTGCCACTTGTCGGACACCATGTGCCGCAGCCGCTGGTAGTGCACCACGCCGAAGAAGATGTCCGCGGTCATCTCGCGGCCGTCCGCGCCGCTGTACACGCGCTCGGTGCCGTAGTAGTTGTAGCCGCCCGCCTCCAGCAGCCGCCCGAAGTAGTTGATGGCGGTGTCCTTCTCGTTGAAGCGGAACGGCGTCGCGTCGTGCACCTGGGAATGCAGCTCAACTTACACACGTATACTACAGCCGAAAAGTTTTTTTGTTTGATTGAACGCGCTAATCTCAGGAACTACTGGTCCGATTTGAAAAATTCTTTCAGTGTTATATAGCCTATTTATCGAGGAAGGCTATAGGCTATATTTTATCCCCGTATTCCTACGGGAACGGGAGTCACACGGGTGAAATCGCGCGGCGTCTACCCGTAAGCTGATAAATGTTACAATAGGCTACTTGCCTCTTTTGTAAACAGTGTTTAAACTGAATTATAGAAGTATTTTAAGCTATATTCTATTCTGTCCCGTCAATAATAACCAGTAAAAAAATTAATATAAATGAAAAAATATCTACGTAAAATTTTTGCCGCCGAAACACAACACATTAGCAAGTGACGTCATTCATAGAGATAACAGCGTGATTGGCGTTTGCAGTGATGTGATATATCGCATCACTATATATATGCCTTGTAGCGAATGACGTCACAGTTTATGATTGGCGTTTGCGGTGACGTGATAAAAATACAATTTTGTTTTATAAAAATAATACAATTACAATTACGAGATTATTTTCACAAATAAAGAAGGTGATTAGAGTTTCTAGGCATCTAAACTGCCTGTATGCAAAAATCTTCACAGTTTTATACGAGTAGCCTATTGAGGTAACTCATAGCCTCAATAGCTCAACGGTAAGAGCGGTTGGATTCATCACCGAGGGGTGGTGGTTCGATCCCCGCCACGTTGGTCTATTGTCTTACCCACTCCTAGCACAGTCTTTAACGACTAGTTGGAGGGGAATGGGAATATTGGCCATATTATAAAAGATATGGCAAATATTCTTTAAAAAAAAAAAAACTCACGTGTCCGTGCAAGCACGCGGCCTTGCCCGCCATGAGCTCGATCATCATGGCGATGGTCATGCGCGAGGGGAAGCCGTGCGGGTTGAACAGGATGTCGGGGATGAGGCCGGACTCCGTGAAGGGCAGGTCCTCCGCCGGCCACTTCTGGGAGCAGATGCCCTTCTGGCCGGCGCGCGACGCGAACTTGTCGCCCACTGTTGGGTTGCGCTGTACAAAATACAAGTTTTGAAACTGTTCGCAATGTAAAGCTTGTCTATCCTAGTGACTGTACCGGTTCGGAAAACATTATATTCTAAGAAGAGTTGGTGAGAAATTCAGCAGTTGTTCTTCCTAAAATATCAGTCATGACCTCATCATCATCATGGTGGCAATCACGCGCGAGTGGAAGCGATACAGTTCCTCTTCTTAATCCATCCATGACGCACTACCAGTAGATGGCGTTCTTAGGGAACTTTGAAACAATCCCTTTTTGTACACTTCAACATGTTGCGATGCAGTTATGCCTGAGGCTCATAGATGGCGCTTTGTTTTTTATTTTATTTTAAAGGTGTTTAGGAGACTATACCGGTTCGGAAAAAAATATATTCTAAGAAGAGTTGGTGAGAAATTCAGCAGTTGTTCTTCCTAAAATATCAGTCATGACCTCATCATCATCATGGTGGCAATCACGCGCGAGTGGAAGCGATACAGTTCCTCTTCTTAATCCATCCATGACGCACTACCAGTAGATGGCGTTCTTAGGGAACTTTGAAACAATCCCTTTTTGTACACTTCAACATGTTGCGATGCAGTTATGCCTGAGGCTCATAGATGGCGCTTTGTTTTTTATTTTATTTTAAAGGTGTTTAGGAGACTATACCGGTTCGGAAAAAAATATATTCTAAGAAGAGTTGGTGAGAAATTCAGCAGTTGTTCTTCCTAAAATATCAGTCATGACCTCATCATCATCATGGTGGCAATCACGCGCGAGTGGAAGCGATACAGTTCCTCTTCTTAATCCATCCATGACGCACTACCAGTAGATGGCGTTCTTAGGGAACTTTGAAACAATCCCTTTTTGTACACTTCAACATGTTGCGATGCAGTTATGCCTGAGGCTCATAGATGGCGCTTTGTTTTTTATTTTATTTTAAAGGTGTTTAGGAGACTATACCGGTTCGGAAAAAAATATATTCTAAGAAGAGTTGGTGAGAAATTCAGCAGTTGTTCTGCCTTAATAAAATCAGTCATCATCATGGCGGTGGTCATGCGCGAGCAGAAGAAATGTTCTTCTTTTTCTTCATCGCCGTGGCACATTGTGACGCACTACCGGTAGATGGCGTTCTTAGGGAAGTTTGAAATAATCCCTTTTTGTACGATGCAGTTATGCCTGACGCTCATAGATGGCGCTTTGTTTTCTTTTATTTTAAAGAAGTTTTACTTTTTTTGTCGCTCTCCACATACGCCTCGGAGGAAAACTTTCACTAGCTGTGGGCGTGGTATAAAAGGTCGGTGATGGGTCCGCGGGGGACGGGGGGTTCCGTTGTATTTCAGTGAATGGTGACGCACCTGTATTCGCACCATGACGCACTACCGGTAGATGGCGTTCTTAAGGAACTTTGAAACAATCTCTTTTTGTACGCTTCAACATGTTGCGATGCAGTTATGCCTGACGCTCATAGATGGCGCTTTGTTTCTTTTATTTTAAAGAAGTTTTACTTTTTTATCGCTCTCCACCTACGCCTCGGGATTATATTACATGGACCTCGGAGGAAAACTTTCACTAGCTGTGGGCGTGGTATAAGAGGTCAGTACTTTTTGTACACTTCAACATGTTGCGATGCAGTTATGCCTGAGGCTCATAGATGGCGCTTTGTTTTTTTTTTATTTTTAAAAAGTTTTACTTTTTTTTTTGTCGCTCTCCACCTACGAGTCGGGAGTATATCTACGTTGTTGGACGGTATCGTAATGTGACGGCGGGACCGATCTATTACCGGTATTACTAGCTGTGGGTATTCGAGCAGCAATTATATAAGAGGCCAGTGATGGGTCCGCGGGGAACGGGGGGATCCGTCGTATTTCAGTGAATGGTGACGCACCTGTATGCGCATCATGACGCACTACCGGTAGATGGCGTTCTTAAGGAACTTTGAAACAATCTCTTTTTGTACGCTTCAACATGTTGCGATGCAGTTATGCCTGACGCTCATAGATGGCGCTTTGTTTCTTTTATTTTAAAGAAGTTTTACTTTTTTTTTCGCTCTCCACTCTTTGGACGGTAACGTACGTATTACATGGACCTCGATGGGTCCGCGGAGGACGGGGGGTTCCGTCGTACTTCAGTGAATGGTGACGCACCTGTATGCGCAACATGACGCACGCCTTGCGCGGCGCCCTGGGCGAGAAGTCGCCGCACAGGCGCACGCTGTCCACGAACACCTCCTCCTTGCCGTGGTACTTCGACACCACGAACTGACATTTCTCGCCGTCGTAGTAACTGAAAAAACAGTTCCGTTAAATAAAATATTAACTGAAAAAGTAGTTCCGTTAAATAAAATAGTAACTGAAAAGGTAGTTCCGTTAAATAAAATAGTAACTGAAAAAGTAGTTCCTTTAAATAAAATAGTAATTGAAAAAGTAATTCTGTTAAGTAAAATAGTAACTGAAATAGTAGTTCCGTTAAATAAAATAGTAACTGAAAAAGTAGTTCCGTTAAGTAAAATAGTAACTGAAAAAGTAGTTCCTTTAAATAAAATAGTAATTGAAAAAGTAATTCTGTTAAGTAAAATAGTAACTGAAAAAGTAGTTCCTTTAAATAAAATAGTAATTGAAAAAGTAATTCTGTTAAGTAAAATAGTAACTGAAATAGTAGTTCCGTTAAATAAAATAGTAACTGAAAAAGTAGTTCCGTTAAGTAAAATAGTAACTGAAAAAGTAGTTCCTTTAAATAAAATAGTAATTGAAAAAGTAATTCTGTTAAGTAAAATAGTAACTGAAAAAGTAGATCCGTTAAAAAAACCAAACTCGTTTTACACTAGCTTGGAAAACAATTGTTTGTTTTTAGAAATTTATCCAGCGAAAGTACATTCAATTCCTATTACTTATTTGTTTTTCTATTTATTTTTTCATATTTTATTTATTTATTTTATTCTACTCTGCGCTCGGCGCTATAGCCTGTCCTTTGGTTGCTTGGTTTTAACGTGACTCTAAAGCCATATATTAATCATTTTTCTTTATTTTTAAATTTTGTTTTATTCTTTACAAGTTAGCTCTTGGCTGCAATCTCAATTGATGGTAAATGATGATAGAATCTAAGATGGAAGCGGGCTAACTTTATAGGCGTAGGATGAAAATCGACACCCATTTAGCGACCAATGTACACATAAATCACATAATTTGATGAGAGCTGGCTGGACACTGTGATCTTTGGAAATCCATCATCATCATCATTCATTATCAACCCATATTCGGCTCACTGCTGAACTCAAGTCTCCTCTCAGAATGAGGGGAGTTAGGCCAATAGTCAACCACGCTGGCCCAATGCGTATTGGCAAACTTTACACACGCAGAGAGTTAAGAAAATTCTCTGGTATGCAGGTTTTTCACGATGTTTTCCTTCACCGTTTGAGACACGTGATATTTAATTCCTTAAAATGCACACAACTGAAAGTAGGAGGTGCATGCCCCGGACCGGATCCGATCAAATACAATATATAGTGTTATCTACGTTGCAACGACTTGCGGTACGGACGGCTTCAGTGTTCTCGTGGCGTTCTTGGATAGGCGGGGAGAGTGACTTGAGTGGAAAAGGGGAGTGTTTGTTAACAGTCAAAGGCGCCTTTAACCCTACACACAACGTTTAAGAGCGCGCAGCGCGTCGGTACGATATAGATAAAATTCGAAGCGCAAACGAGACGCCGAATTATGACTTTCACGTGAGTGAAAAGCACGGAGCGATTGACGCGCGACGCAAATTTTATGACGTGAGCGCCAAAACCATTTTTACCTAATTGCAAGTAAATTAAACAACATAACGAAAAACAAAATGACCATGTTCAAGATATATACCTAATTATTTATACAAAACAAAAATTTAAGATAATGAGTTTGCTTTTCCTGAGATTGAAAGCAAAATGTGAGCAAAATATGTGTTTTTCAAAAAAATAAACTATCGAGAAAAGTTTTACAAGTTGTGTATTTTGTATAGACATAACGAAGCTAACACTTTGAAATATCATTTACCCAAATATCAGGCTCCTAACTTTTCCAGAATCTGAGATACAGAACCATTTGTAACCACCAAATTATATATTGCACACTTTTAAAAGTGCGTGACTTCACTCAAGGTCATTCTCTGCCATTTTAGGGTCTTATTTTGGTTACAGTTTGATTTGTTAATTAAGTTGTCCTGACAAATGTTGTGAATCATAACCTTTGTTCGACATTAGTTTTCTTATTTTTGTAATCACTTATGAGTCTGCTAAAAATAGAGAAGTATAATTAGTATACGTCACCTATAGAAAGGATCGTCAGGCTGCACGCGAGCGCCGACAGCGGGCAGGCCGTCGTCGTCGACGTGCGGCGCCAGCTCGGCGCGCGCGGGGTCGCGGCAGAAGTACGAGCTGGCGTGTTTCAGCTCCAGGACGCTCGCCTTGTACACCGTGCCCGCGGCGAAACCGCGCTCGTACGCCGACTTGTTGATTATCATCGCGTCCTCCATGTCGTAACCCTGGGGACACAAAATGCGCTAAATAACAAAGAAGATGGTCCAAAATTGTATGGAGCTCAGAATCAGTCAATGTACCGTGGCGGAAATAAAAGAAGATATTTTTTTTTAACTATTTTTGATTAAACAAATCTACGAATTTACTTTAATTCTTTCGAAAAAATATTCATTATCTCCCAAGAAATGCAACACTATTGTGGGTAATAATGGCGGATAGATGACGTTTTCAATGCAGCAATCGATTTGACGTTTGCTGTCAAATGTCATGTCATAGTTACTTTAAGGGCGCCATCTTGTTAAAACTCAAAAACTTGGATTTTATTTTATTTATTTCTATTTATTTTGTTAGATTTATTGACTTTAATAAAATTTAATAAAATCCTTGTATTTTTTTAATTTTATTGATATGGGGTACAAGAGTGGACCTGAAATGGATCGTTTATTAATTTTTGTATTATCTGCGTAAAACCAGTACATTTTTGGCTGGTGGGAGGCTTTACTGTTACGCAAAGCGCCAAGCGATTTAAAATTAATTAATGGACCTTGTTAGTCCATAACTTATGCGACATTGGACATAGGATAGAAGGCTCAAATTCACTTAGCGGGCGATGGAGCGAACTATGATTGGAGTTTCTCTGCGTGATCGAATCAGGAATGAGGAGATCCACAAACGAACCAAAGTCTCTGACATAGCTCAGCGAGTCGCGAAGCTGAAGTGGCAATGGGCGGGGCACATAATTCGAAGAGCCGATGGACGTTGGGGTCCCAAGGTGCTGGAATAGCAATCTCGCACCAGAAAGCGCAGTGTTGGTCGACCCCCCACTAGGTGGACCGAGGATATCAAGCGGATTGCAGGGAGCCGCTGGATGCTGGTGGCTTGAGACTGTTGTGGTTGGAGGTCCATGCAAGAGGCCTATTTTCAGCAGTGGACGTCTATCAGCTGATAAGGTAATATGTTTCATTGGTTCACAATATAGTGAAAACAGCACTAACTGTATAAGAGATAACAGCCAATATGGCGTTGGTGCCCGCCGGGAAGTCGTCCAGCCACAGGTTGTCGTACTGCACCGGCCGGAACAGCGGCGTGGCGCCCGTCTGCAGCCGGTACAGCTTGGTCTCCGCGTTGGTCGCCCACGTGTGGATCGGCGTGCCCATCGTCTGCTTGCCCATCTGGCACTGGTACATGTTACTGTGGGCATGACGTGCTGTATACAGGGTGTTCGATTTCCCATAACATCCTACTTAATATTATAAACACACACGATGTATGTTTGGATGTTGGTTACTCTTTAACGCCGCTATTACTGAAGCGATTTGACTGAAATAGGGATGATGACAGTTTTTAAATTGTATATAAATTAAGAGTATGCTAATAGTAAAGCAATTTTGTAAAAGGAACAGGGTATGTGCGATCATTACTTTCGGAGCTACAGGGATTTAAAGGGTCAGATTTGGGGCGCTGTCGCGGATCCCTGAAAAACGCCCCATACGAAATGGTACGAATTAATGACGTCGTAGGTACATAATGATCGTTAGATTTGTATGGGCGGTCAAACAAAATTACTAATATCTTTGTTATTTGTGCGTTTATGTTTATAGTTCATATATTATATGTCACATTTAATGTAAGGAAACTAAATCTGTAAGAATTTTCATCTAATTACGATAAAAAAAAATTTAATAGATTTTGAAATTTTATAATCTTATTTATTTTGCAAATATCCAGTCAATATTTGCTTTTTATACATAATACATAATTAGTTAACATTGACCTTAGTGACCCAAATTTATTATAAAAATCAATATATTCAAACCTAGTCATCATCCCCATTGTTCTTCATACTCCTGAGCAGGTTATAGTATACTTTTCATCACGCTACGATCAATAGGAGCAGAGCAGTGAAGGGAAATGTTGGGAAAACGGGAGAAGTTACTCCATTATTACAGCAATACTACTGTAACGGCTGAATTGAAGAGGTCTAATAGAATATAGAAGTGTATAATAACTATGTAATGTATCTTACCGCGGAGACTGGTTGCAGTCCGGCATGGGCACCAGTTGAGCCAAGTTACTCATAAACGCAGACTTCGTTAGTTCCAAATGCGTGGTTTTACCTGTATTTGAAAAAAACGGGCCATTTTTATTTAAATTCAATAAAATATAATAATTTTAGAATTGAAACTATCGTTATTCATATTAATTTATTATAAAACACGGCTTAAACTCACTCAGTTTGGATCGTTCCGCGTTGCAAGAACCAGCTCATTACTAAGGGCCCCGTATGGGTTTTGAGACTAGTGGGGCATACTCCGACGTTACATTACGTGAGTTTTAGCCGTGTTTTATAATAAATTAATAAACCAGTAAATTAGTTGAAATACCTGGAACATCCCACTAATCTTGAGTACAAATCATTCAAACTCTTTAAGCGCAAAAACTTATATATAAAAAAGTGTAGGAGTAGGGTAGGGGTAGGGTGGGAGTAGAATAAGATAGGATCCGCTAGTCATTGAATAAAACACAAAAGTCCACCTTTGATGATTTCAGAGTTGGCGACAGCGACGTCAAGGTACAGCTGCTCCATGGTGCCGATGAGCTCCATCATGCCGCTCGCCAGGTGGATGACCGGCCGCACCATGCGCGCCTCCGACGTGAACAGAAACACGCCCGCGTACTGGGCGCAGATCTGATAACAACGGAATACCATCATCATCAACCTCAGACTCAGACCAATTATAGAAGGACCAGTATACCAAATTTGGAATACCCTTCCCAAGTCTGTGTTTCCTGAATATTATAACTTGGGTATCTTCAAAACAAGAGTGAATAGGCACCTTCTAGGCAAGCGTGTCCCATCTTAGACTGTATCTACACTTACCATCAGGTTAGATCACGGTCAAACGCGAGCCTATTTGCATTAAAAAAAAAGGACCAGTATCGCACCCAAATTCACAATATAGTCTGTCATTTTGAAGGAAAAAGAGCTTAGATATGGTATACATCTTATTTATTATTTATTTATTTATTTAGATATACCAACAATGACAGCCAGAATCATTCATAAATTATACTTGTGAAAGTCTTAATGCTAGTGCTACAGGAAGCTATCTTTTAAAAGTATATACAGCATTGTTTTCCGGTTAAAAGTTAAAAATTAAACTATTCTAAAACTACAAAATTATATGATCATTAATGTCCTATTGATTAATATGATTATATATATTTACATCTAAAATAAAAATGGACAGCGCATAGGACCAATGCATTGGTGTTGAAATAACTCACCATCTCGAAAAGACTTTCCACCACCTGTCTTCAGAGGAGTCTGTCTGTCCTCGAGTACTTCGGTCACATTGCCAGAAGAGAAGGAGATAACCTAGAGAAACTTGTTATCACTGGCAAAGTGAAAGGAAAGAGACTTCGGGGACGTAGCCCGATGCGTTGGTCAGATCGAATCCGCACCACTCTCGATACAAAAGTACACGAAGCTCTACAAGTCGCGAAAAGCCGAGCCGCATGGCGTGACATCGTGCGGAAAAAAGTCATGAATGTGTGATAGGGGTCACGACCCTCAGTAATGAGAAACACGACGCGGAGAGAGAGAAAATAAAAGTAAATTGCAGCTAATTAATTATATCTATATAAATAAGTACAACTAAAAAAGATCTTAAACTAAACTAGATGTTTTCCTCGTTTTTTACACCATTCAATTACACAAAAAAGTATTTTTACGGAGCTCTGTAACCGACGAACACGATTACAACTATAAAACATCGATACTATAGAGATAGTTTTTGTAATCGCATTAGATCGTTGATCATATACTCTGGACAGAAAAGTAACGTGTAGCGAGGCAGGTCCTGTACAATAATTGGTCTGAGACCTCAGACTATAGTCTGGCAAGTTAGTTGATAACACTCCCATGATATGCCGGCGACAGGGGGAAAGACTGCGCGGGTGTGAAGTCGTGGGTTTTTCATTCATCGCCACACACCCCGCGCAGAACATCGGGAGTGTTATAAACAAAGTTGCCAAGCAGTAATAGGGTAATTAAGTCCTATCAAATTTAATATAAACAATATTAATTACATGTAGTACATGGATTTTGGGTCTGATATATCGATATTAATTACAAAAAAAGTGTGTCAGCTCCGTCGCACGAATGGAGTTTACTCTTTTCAATAGCAACGCCTGAAAAGTGAAAGGTGCGCAACCGAGGTGCAGCGCTGCGTGCGCGCCCGCCAACAGCGTGCACATGGGTGCGATGTGCAAGTTGTTGGCGGCACAGCGCACGGTGAATATATAAAAAATCGATTCTTAAGGAGTAAACTCCAAAAAAAATAAGGATTTCTTATAAAACTAAATTTAAAAATTATGTATTTTTTCAAAATTTTCAAATGTCAATAACGCCGTCGTCCATTTTGTGACTTCACGGTGTTTTTCATTAGAACGGTAATGAATAATTTAAGACCATTAAAAAAAAGTGTCAACTAGCCTATTGTCTTAAATTTCATTTAGACGCTTCATAAACAGCGAAAGTTATTTAAACAAATAATATCTGAATATAAAACACTGTTCAACAGAGATAGCAATGAACAAGAGGTAGAGCGAAGAGTCAAAAGCACTTGGAAAAAATACTGGGGTTACAAGGAGGTTTTTAAAAGCGAAATGCCCATTAAATTAAAGAAAAAGGTATTGGATTCATGCCTTATACCCAGCTTAACATATGCGTGCCAAACATGGAAGTTTACAAATAAAATAAAAAATAAACTAACTACATGTCAACGTGGAATGGAACGCAGTATGCTTAACATTAAAAAAATACAAAAAATAAATCACACTAAATTAAGATCTGCGATCAAATCTATAGATGCTGTAACACACAGCCAAAAATTAAAATGGAAATGGGCTGGGCATATAGCCAGACTCAAAGACAAAAGATGGACCAAAACCGTGACATCATGGAAAGGTCCAGCGGGCAAACGCTACAGAGGTAGACCATACTCTAGATGGGACGATGATATTAAAAAAATTGCAGGCCCACAATGGCTTCAAATCGCTATAGACCGGGAAAAATGGAAATCTTTGGAGGAGGCCTTTACCTGAGGGGGGTTCCAGCAAAATATAGTTTTTTTAAATAAATACCATAGAATAGTTACATACTAATTTTTAAAAGTAGGTAATTCTCACAAAATTGTATGTAAAATTGTTTGTACTGGAAATAAAAGGCTTTTTTATTTTTATTTTATTATATAAAACACTGTCGTCCATTTTGTGACGTCACATTGTTACTTGATGTGCTAAATGTCAAACTAATATTTCTGACAAACTCTCCGTTTGTAAGGTACTTGTTATAGTGACGTCATAAAACAGTTGATATATAGATCGTCATGGCCGAAAGACGTTTTAGCTAGTATTGTCAAAAACATATTTAAAAACTAAAATATTCATGTAATCACGTCTCGAAAAAAATAAAAAAAAAGTCCACAGACCAATTATGGTCTGTGGACTGTTAACCTGTTAAACCGACCTAAGTTGGGAATTTAATCTGTTGAGAACCACAGAACTACGTATCACAAAAATTTTCCCCACTGCCACTTCTATAATTCTACGTTTTCCTTTCAGCTCACCTGTTTCTTGGGTATGAGGACGATCTCGGTGGTGATGGGTATCTCCCCCTTGACCTTCAGCGTCCGAAGGTAGGTGGTGGACTTGGCTGCCGACTCCTCGGACAGGTAGCCCACCAGCCGGCCGTCGATGAAGACGGGGTATTTGTACACGTCGCGGGATAGCGGGCACTCGGTCACTGAGCTTATGGGCTCCATATCTGCATGACCAGTGAATCATCATTATCAACCTCAGACCAATTATTGTATAGGACCTGCCTCGCTAGACGTTACTTTTCTGTCAAAGTATATGATCAACGATCTAATGCAATTATAAAAACTGTCTCTATAGAATCGATATTAAATAGTTGTAACCGTGTTCGTCGATTAAAGAGCTCAGTAAAAATATTTTTGTGTAGTTGAATGGTGTAAAAAACGGGCAAAAACTTCTAGTTTAGTATAAGATATATACTAAATCTAAGCTCGTTTTACTCAGAAAATGACAGACAATTTTGCTCGTGACTATGAGTGTGATACAGGTCCTTCTATAATTGGTCTGAGTTATCAATCCATATTCGGCTCACTGCTGAGCTCGAATATCCTCTCAGAATGAGAGGGGTTAGGCCAATAGTCCATCACGCTGGCCCAATACGGATTAGCAGACGCAGATTTTACTCTGGATTAACATCCAGAGTAAAATCTGCTGCCATTCGAAAAGGGCTAACCTAACCTAACCACCCGGCAATAGGGATGATGACTAGGTTTGAATATATTGATTTTTATGATACATTGGGATATTTGCAAAATAAATGAGATTATAAAATTTCAAAATTTATTAAAAATCTTTTATAGTAATTAGATGAAAATTCATACAGTTTTAGCTTCCTTACATTGTGACATTTTTTAATACATAAACTGTAAACATAAACGCACCAATAACAAAGATATTAGTAATTTTGTTTAAACGCCCATACAAATTTAACGATCATTACGACGTCATTAAATCGTACTATTTTATATGGGACTTTTTCAGGGATCCGCAGCTGCGCCGCAAATCTGACCCGTTAAATCCCTGTAGCTCCGAAAGTAATGATCGCAGATACCCTGTCACTTTTACTAAATTGCTTTACTATTAGCCTATTCCTAATTTATATACAATTTAATAAACTGTCATCATCCCTATTTTTGATAGTCAAGGGCTAACTTGTGAAGAATAAAAACAAACTTGCACTCACCGCATTTTACAAGGGCGAAAGGTAGATTAGCCAGTTGCTTTGGATCGGGCGGCTGGGTGACCTGAAAATTAAATAGCTGTCAGATCAGTCTATTCTGGAATGTTTTACCAGCCTGGCTAAAGTCTAACTAAAGACCAACTAAAGTCCGGCCGCTCAGAGATTGTGTTTCTGACACCTGTCAATATCATCTTTTTTTTTCTCTTGTTTCTTGGTCTATCGGAGATCAGTCTCTGGACCATAATCCGATCAAATGACTTTTTAGTATGTCTTTTTATATTCGTTATTTATTTATTTATTTATTTAATAATCAAACAATACCATACACATTACAATATAATAATAATTATACAAGTTACATCTTATTATATAATGTGGCTATTTGGATACCCAGTTTCCTTTTCCAGGGCGTATCCTTTTGTCGAGTGAGTGATAGGGAGACCGATTTTATTTTTGTTTTATTTATCATTCAAGTAGTCATTTACCGTGTAGGAGCACTTTTCGACCAGAAAGTCTCTTAATTTCTTTTTGAAAGTAATATCTTTCTCCTCATTCCGTATATGGTGTGGAAGGTTATTGTAAATTTTTATTGACATTGCGTATGTGCCGGAACTGTGGAGTATTAATTTTGAAGAAGGGTAAATGAGTTTATTTTCGTTTTTTTTCGCGGAAACGCCGTGGTTTATAAGTGTTTTCGACTTTTTTCTAAAATTTTTTTTTTCTTACAAATTTACATATTTTAAATATATACACGTAGGGCAGGGTCAATATTTTTAGTAGTTTGAAATACGGTTGGCATGATTCAGTCCTACCTATATGTACGAGGATTATTAACAATTAATAATACTTAATTAATTGTTAATAATTTTAGCCCAAAACTAATATTCCTACGGGAACGTGAACCACGCGGGTCTGCTAGTCATTAAATTATATGACATATGGTATGATAAATTGGAGTTAAGGCGTAAGGTAATAATAATAATAATCTATATCTATACTAATATTATAAAGAGGTAAAGTTTGTAAGTTTGTAAGTTTGTCACATGATTTAAATGGGGTAATCTTCGGAACTACTGGTCCGATTTCAAATATTCTTTCACCAGTAGAATGCTACATCATCGGGGAGTGCTATAGGCTATTATTTTATATTAGTATGATATATATTCGCCGAGTTAACACAGTTTTTGTCATACAGGTCGGACCGAAAATCCTCTTAAACAGACTTATTCGCATGCGCTGCCTTAACTATTGTGTAAAATTGAAATTAATGTATGGAGACTTTATGTATCTTTAAAAGTTCTACAAAAAAGTCCGCGACACCATATATCTATCTTCTATATATTAGCAGATATAGTACCTTTTGTGTTTTAAAAATTATTAATTTTATATACTTAGGTTTACGTCATTATTTATACAACTAAACTTTAATGCTTATTAAAATAAATTATTTAATAATCACAAGGATATTATGGAGATAAGATTTGCCCTTTACAGTATGTTAATTACTTAAATAGTTTCGGAGATAATACAAAATTTCTAAAAGACGCAGAAATTCCGCTATATGACGCCCGGCGCTTTCATTTACGTAGTTCCCGTTTCCGTGTGAATATAGGGATCAAACATAGCCTTTGACACTCGCAAATAACGTAGCTTTCTATTGGTAAAACAATTTTCGAAATCGGTCCAGTAGATCCAGAGATTACCTCCTACAACCACACGAACTTTACCTCTTTATATTATTAGCATAGAAGTCTCGATTTCTCTTGGTCATACCACTCTCGAAGGACTGGACCGATTTTGCTAAGGGTAGGAGTAAGATAGAGAAGTTACAGGGTAGGGTAGGGTACGGGTAGGAAAGGTTTAGGGCCGGGTTTAGGGTAGTGGTAGGGTAAGGGTAGAGGTAGGGTAGTGGTAGGGTAGAGGTACGGGTAGGATAGGGAAGTGATAGGGGTAGGATAGGTGTGAGATAGGGGTACGGGTGGGATAGGGGTAGGAAAGGGATAGGGTACGGGGAAGGTAGGGGTAGGATGGGGGTAGGGTGTAGGTAAGGTAGGGGTAGGTTTGGGGTGGGGTAGGGGTAGGGTGGGGGTAGGGGTAGGGTAGGGTAGGGTAGGGGTAGGGTAGATGTAGGGGTTGGGTAGGGTTGGGTTGGGGTAGTGGTAGAGTAGGGGTAGGGTAGAGTAGGGGTAGTAGTAAAGTTGACATCGAAATTTACGCGGACGAAGTCGTGGGCGTCCGCTAGTAAATAATATAATTTACTGATATATCAGCGTGCAAATATTTACAGAATTTTACAATTATCATACCTACATTTATAAAACGTCAATATTTAAACATTACAAAATTTCATGTCATTCATATACTCGTCAACACTATAATAATTCTTATTATTGTTATTGATTAATTGTTTTTGTATTTAAATTATTAATGTTTTCTTTCTTTTTTTTCTCTTTATGTTATTTTTGTTATAGTTTGTAATTTTGTTTGTAATTATCTATTATTCTAATGTATGTATAGCCTGGAAAGACGAATTGGGCAACTGTAATGTCTTCCCGGGTATTGATTAAGTAAATAAATCTATATATAAAAATGAATTGCTGTTCGTTAGTCTCGCTAAAACTCGAGAACGGCTGAACGGATTTATCTCATCTTGGTCTTGAAATGTTCGTGGAGGTATAGCGAAGGTTTAAAGGGTGTGAAAAAATCAAATAATTTCCGGGAAAACCCTAAAAACTGCCCTTTTCTATTTCCCATAGAAGCGTTTAAGAGTCAAGCGGTAGGGGTAGGGTAGGGGTAGAGGTATAGAAGGGTAGAGTAGGGATAGAGAATAAGTGCACTTATGTCAAAACGAAGCTTGACCGGGTCGGCTAGTAAATAAATAAAATAAATAAATAAAAGTAAAATAGGGCTACCTGCGCGGACGCGGTGAGGTGGTTGAGCAGGCCGCACGGCGCGCCGTCGGGCGTGTGCACGGGGCACACGAAGCCCCACGCGTCCGGCAGCAGCTGGCGCGCCTCCGTCGTGCGCATCTCCATGAAGAAGGACCCCCGATGGATTGCTCTGAAAATGTAGGGTACATTCTTGAGTATTTTTAACTAAACATCCTGTCAAAAATATCGAGAAATTCTAATTCATAATGGGGATGATGACTAACTAGGTTTGAATATATTGATTTTTATGATACATTCGGGTAAATAAGGTCAATGTTAACTAATTTATACATAAAAAGCAAAGATTGACTGGATATTTGCAAAATAAATCAGATTGTAAAATTTCAAAATCTACTAAAAATATTTTATCGTAATTAGATAAAAATTCATACAGTTTTAGCTTCCTTACAGTAAATATGAACTATACACATAAACGCAGAAATAACAAAGATATTAGTAATTTTGTTTAAACGCCCATACAAATCTAACGATCATTAATTGCCTACGACGTCATAAGTTGGTACCATTTTGTATGCGGCGTTTTTCAGGGATCCGCGGGAGTGCCGCAAATCTGGCCCTTTAAATCCCTGTAGCTCCGAAAGTAATGATCGCAGATATCCTGTTACTTTTACAAAATTGCTTTACTATTAGCATACTCTTCATTTATATACAATTTAAAAAACTGTCATCATCCCTATTAAAGGTTTGGTGGCGGTGACAAGCGAAACTTGTGTGTCGACATCCCTGGCAACGATGACATTGAGCTGGACCTTTTTCCCTCTACATGCTTTGTTGCGGATGACATGCTGATAATGGACCTTAATATGTGACCTCCTTTTTGGGTTAAGCAGTTTCCACCTTTGCGTCTCTCGGTACTAGGTCCAGAGATATTCTGGACATAGGCCTCTTCGTCTCTAGGTGTCAACATCCAGCGACTACCTGCAACCCGCTCAATGTCCTCAGTTCACCTAGTCGACCAACACACAATAACTTCATTCTATCGCCTACTGAGTGACTTTGACTTTTTTTTTTAATGCAAATATGCTCGCGTTTGACCATGATCTAACCTGATGGTAAGTGTAGTTGCAGGATAAGATGGGACACGCTTGCCTAGAAGGTGCCTATTCACTCTTGTTTTGAAGATACCCAAGTTATAAGATTCAGGAAACACAGACTTGAGAAGGGTATTCCAAACCTAAGCCGTGCGTCTGAGAAAAAAGACGCAAAGCGTTTTGTACAGGTCCTACGGACATCTACAACGTAGGGATGAAATCCCACCCGATGTCTAGTTGTGCGATGGTATGGTATATACTCTTCTTATGCCCTTAGTGACGACTTTCAACTTCAGGCACTGCGGAACTTTGGATGCAAAGATGTCGCTAAGTTTCCAGAACGCTACCCAGCCAAGTTCCAGATCTACTTATGATGAATTAACACACCTGTCTTGTCTGCTAGAGATATAGCCAGGGGCGGATTATCCGTAAGGCAAACTAGGCACGTGCCTAGGGGCGTGTAGTTACAAGCGGCGCGCAAGCTCAGAATTTTTAAATACAAAAAAAAATAACATATCAATTTTTAAGAACTAAATGCTGATCCTAGTTTAAAAAATAAACTTAAAATGAAAAACCTAAATCAGTTGATATATTTATAACACACCATCACCTGTCAACACACATTAAGGCTTATTTCCCAGAGCAGAGAATAATCACGAATTTCAATGTTCGTTCTGTTGTCCTTCTTGATTTATACACAGTTATGTCATATTTCATTCACGCATTAGCGTAAGTGCAAGGGTCCTGGTCTACTTAAGTCTAGGGTTTGATGATACAACGTCATCGTAATTGCAAAAACAACTAGTTAAAATTTATAGTATTATGATGACCACTTACGGCCGATACAGGGGCGCCGATAAAGTGATTGCCTAGGGGACTCTGGACCTTTAATCCGCCACTGGATATAGCGACCAGGTTCACACACAACTCACTTGAAGTGTGACATGTAGCGACTGCGGTTGATGTTCTCGGCGACGATGGTGAGCCCCTTGTACTGCGAGAGCGCGACGCCGGTGCCGGGCGCGTTGCCCGTCGCCAGGAACGTCTCCATGCGCTGCTCCAGATTGCCCGCCATGCGGATTATATTCTGCATTTCTTTCTGTTCATACACCACACATAAATCAGTAAAAAAATATTTGTTAACTTTCCGATTTTATTAGCCTCTAACGGACGCCCTTCAACTTCGTCCGCGTGGAAGTCAGTTTCTCACAAATCCTGTGGGATTTTCTGGGATGAAATGTAGCCTATGTGTTCATTCAGAGTAATATCTATTTCCATTCCAAATTTCAGCCAAATCAGATTAGAAACCACAGTAAAAAAGTAAGTAAGAACCAGAGAACTATATAAGGTCTATAAAATTAACGAAAATAATAACGGTAAATACTTATAGCAGAGAACAAACGAAATTTATGTATCACTCAGAGCGCTTCAGGAAACAAAAAGAAATTAAATAAATATGTGCAAAATCAAATGGCCGCCCGAATGTTTACGTAACCTGCTTTGACCTTAGGCATTGAAGCCGTGAGCAGTGCGGCAGATAGCAAATAAACATGATAGAAAGAGATAGACATACTTAGTTTGTTCCGTCGTCGCTTTGGTAAATGACCTGCTCGTATTTTGGTTTAGTATTTGTTCTCGTTGAATTTACTTTACACTACTTTTATGAAGAGCTAAAGTTTGTGATGTTGTGGGTGGCAATCTCCGGATCTACTAAACCGATTTTGAAAATTCTTTTACCACCAGAAAGCCACGTTATTTGTGAGTGTCATATGCTATATTTTATGCCCGTATTCTCACAAGAACAGGAACTACGCGGGTGAAACTGCGGGGCGTCGGCTAGTTAAGTATAATCTTACCGGAGTAATAGAAAATTTCGACGTCTTGGCCCGTTTGATCAGATTGGCTTTGACGACATATGTCAAGTTCTGGAGACGTTCCTTCAGCACCTGGAGGTAAAGGTGACCTCCCACCTGCAACTCCTGGACCATCACAGCGTCAGCACTTTCCACCTGGCAAACAATAATGAGAATTAAATGATTTTTATGAGCAATTTTTTGCTTGACTGCAGCAAAAGGAAAAGGAGTCGTATTTAAATTAATAACCTCCTCAAAATCCATTAGTGAATGAATGAATTGAATTCGAACAGTCAAACAGATAGACAGTCATGTATAGGCCGAAACACATGAGCTTCACGCAATGTCACTTATTACTTACTTGGCTGACTTAGTTGGCCGAATAAATATATGATGAAGCTAGTCTCGGATGTAGGAAGTTTACACTAGATATTTCAGCAAGTAAATTTAAGCCAGAAATATGCCAATCAACCAATTAGCCTTATTCTTTTTGCCGTGCATTTACAGTCAGTACATAAAATGGTTCTGCTAGTCTACCAGGTGTGAGAGTGAAGAAAAATAGACAAAATGTCTTCCGATGACTGCAGAGTTGTCCTATCAATTAACTCCTTTAAATACTGGGTGGATTAATTTACAACACCTATGTCAGTCTCGGGGGCCTTTCAAATTTTATAGGCCCCAAGACCCGAGGCCCTCCGTTCCGTCAGTCAATCCACTAGTGATGTGTCAATCGACTCACCTTACACTTGTTCTGCACCAGGTCGTACAACTTGTGCGTCATGTACACCAGCATGTACAGCTTGTCGGTGTACTCTTGCAGGTGGAACAAGACGCACCGCTTGAGCAGGAAGTCCGCCGCCTGCAGGTCGGTGGCCCACGGCGGGAGCTCCGTCAGCCGCGGGCGGAACATCCGCCCGAGGTACGCGCGGCACTCGGCGGATGTGGACACTAGTGATGTGGCAACCGACTCACCTTACACTTGTTCTGCACCAGGTCGTACAACTTGTGCGTCATGTACACCAGCATGTACAGCTTGTCGGTGTACTCTTGCAGGTGGAACAAGACGCACCGCTTGAGCAGGAAGTCCGCCGCCTGCAGGTCGGTGGCCCACGGCGGGAGCTCCGTCAGCCGCGGGCGGAACATCCGCCCGAGGTACGCGCGGCACTCGGCGGATGTGTGCAGGCCCTCCGCGTGTAGCTCGCGCAACATGTTCTGGATGCAACTGCATGCAAATATTGGACAGGCTATTATATCAATGCATTCGGTTCTAGGCCGTGTAGGTGTGTAGGTTTATGCGCTGTGAATGCCCAGTGGATAAGACCTCTGCCTCCGATTTCGGAGAGTGTGGGTTTGAATCCGGTCCGGGGCATGCACCTGTTGTGTGCATTTTAAGAAATTAAATGTCACGTGTCTCAAATGGTGAAGGAAAACATCGTGACGAAACCTGCATGCCTAAGAATTTTCTCAATTCTCTGCGTGTGTGAAGTCTGCCAATCCGCATTGGGCCAGCGTGGTGGACTATTGGCCTAACCCCTCTCATTCAGAGAGGAGACTTGAGCTTAGCAGTGAGCCGAATATGGGTTGATAATGATGATGATGATGATGATGATGATGATGACGATGATGATGATGATGATGATGATGATGATGATGATTAGGTTCTTCTCTCAAATGGTAAAAGAAAAACCTCTTGAGGACACCAGCAACCTGAGAATTTCCTCAATTCTGTATGTGGGATGTCTTTTAATACGCATTTGGCTAGAGTGGTAGATTATAAGCCCTGACCCCTCTCATTCCGAGAGGAGACACCTGCTCAGCAGTGATCCAAATATTGGTTGTTAAAGATGATACTCACTTGACATAATACAGATCATTCTTCTTGCCGTGCAGCAGCAGCCGGTATATGAAGTGGTCCTGCCAGTCCACCAAACACTTCATGATCATGATCAGGGGTGCGTAGTACATCATCTTGTGGTGGGAGAACATCAGCTTACACGTGCCGTTTTGTAGAAAGTGCAACACGTTGTTCTAGAATAGAGAATGGGGATGATGACTAGGTTTGAATATATTGATTTTTATGATACATTCGGGTAAATAAGGTCAATGTTAACTAATTTATACATAAAAAACAAAGATTATCTGGATATTTGCAAAATAAATGAGATTATAAAATTTCAAATCTATTAAAAATCTTTTATCGTAATTAGATGAAAATTCTGAAGTTCTAGCTTCTTTACATTAAATGTGATATTTTTTAATACATGAACTATAAACATAAACGCACAAATAACAAAGATATTAGTAATTTTGTTTAAACGCCCATACAAATCTAACGACCGTTATCTACCTACGACGTCATTAATTCGTGCCATTTTGTATGGGGCGTTTTTCAGGGATCCACGACAGCGTCGCAAATCTGACCCTTTAAATCCCTGTAGCTCCGAAAGTAGTGATCGCAGATACCCTGTTACTTTTACAAAATTGCTTTACTATTAGCATACTCCTAATTTATATACAATTTAAAAAACTGTCATCATCCCTTTTAAATTAAATGAAAATTTAATGTAATTTTTTTTTTTGGATTTCATCACTATCTGGGATCCATAAAACTTTACAAGTTATCAAGTTAATTTTACGTGAGCAGCTTCATCTTGATGAGACGTTCAACAAATTTTTGTAAATTCTTGATTCTGGTACAAAAATACTTACAGTGCTGGTCTGGTCGGGTTTGACGCATCGCACCATGATTCCGTACTCCGAGAAGAGGGCGCCCCTCATCTTCCAGCTGGGGCGTTTGATCGACACGGGAAAGTTGCGCCGAGTAAGCAGCAGCATGCGAGCCAATCGCTCGTGACCCTGCCACCAAAAATACTAATACTAGAGAATCCCAAACATTTTTAATCTTCATTTAATACATCACCGGCTTAGAACGGCCTTCATACTGGCCATATTATGATGATGTTATTTTTCACTTTTTAGTTTAGTGGGGTTTTGAAGTTGGATGTATTTTTTTACTAAAATTTTATTATTTGAAATCAGCTAAAAATTACCTTAACTATAAAGTAAATTAAAGTTTGAGACAAATATGTTAGCATTCCATGGATTCACCTTGCAGGTCCATAGCATGGTAAAGAGAAAAACTCTGAGCAGAGTCCTGAACTTGTGACTACAGGATGTAGGGTTAAGGAATTCCTTGACGATCGATCAACACTCCCCGTTCTCTGCTCGTGTTGTCATTCTACGGATACAGTTTGTACAAACAAGTTAGATCTTATACTTTTGACAGAGGGGTAAAGTCTAGCTAGACAAGTCCTATGGTAATTGGTCTGAAGCTAGTTTATAGAAGAAAATTACCTTAATTATAAAGTAACCACCCCATTCGTCAGCATGCTCATTGTGTTTGACCAGCTCTTCAGGTGACATGTCAGCCAAGTGACATACTTTTGACTGTGGACAAAACATTCATTTAAAAATCTATACATATAAAAGTGAATAATAAGTTAATCAACCATAATAAAAATTTTAATAAAAAAAATACAACCAACTTCAAAACTTAAAAACGTACCCACTAAACTAAAAAGCGAAAAATAACATCATAATATGTTCTACCTGCTGATCAGTATGAAGGCGGTGGCGGTGGTTTTTAGTTTAGTGGGCACGTTTTTAGGTTTTGAAGTCGGTTGTATTTTTTTATTAAAATTTTTATTATTTTTCCATTTTTAGTGTAAAATTTCATTTCAAACGAATACATCAGACCCCTAATGACATACACAACTCATCTAGGTAGAAAGTTCTCAGCAATACGAATTAATTAAGGCCAAACACAAGGTAGTTACTGTAAACTGTTAAGGAGTTCCCTTAATTGTCCTTGGTCTTCATCATCAAACCGATAAATGACAGTCACAACCTATCTATGTGGAAAGTTCTCATCAATACAAATTTATCAAGCCCAAACACAAGGCAACTGCTGTAAATCGCTGAGGAGTTCCCTCGTCTGTTTTATGGCTCCATCATCAGATCGATTTTAAACCTTCATGAAATTGTAGTGCTTTAAAGTACCAAATGGAAAAGTTTACGAACACACTAGACACCCATATAATTTTCGAAAGTTCCCCTCAATTTCTCCAAGATTCCATCATCAGATCTTGACATGATGGCAATGGGACCAAATGGGGACTATACCGTTACAAACAAAAAATAATTTTTGAAATCGGTCCAGGCGTCTTTGAGTAATCGGTGTACATACATAAAAAATAAAAAAAATACCGACCGAATTGAGAACCTCCTCCTTTTTGAAGTCGGTTAAAAACCCAGATAATCAACCAAAGGCTGTCTTTTGAAATGCCTTACTGTACTATACAACCTATAATTCTTAAAAATAGCATTGCTCTACTAATGGGATTGATCAATTATAATTATTATCACTGACAAGTATATTGTAGGCAGTGATCTTATAGTGAAAAGCTTTGACCAACATGTTAAGTAGCTTTTGCTTGCCTGCTAAATGAATGGTCATATACAGAAAGCAGTTTTGTCAGGGGTACAGAGGTCTGCTAACACTCGGGAGCCCTGAACCCTAGTTACTTGAGCAAAGCATCATAAGTGGAGGAGTAGATTTTTATATATATTTTTATGAGTTTTTACCTTTTTTTTTATATGAAAAGTGTTAATATATTTGCCCTTTCCAAAACTATGTAGTCTTAAGATACTCTCACTTACCTTCAACATAATGGGTAAACTTCCGAGTGACCTGTCCATGACAAGGGATTTTCCGTCCACAGACACACATAGCCGTATCTTGAAATCACCTTTGTAAGTAGCGCCTCTCTGCCTGCACTCCGTCGGCAGTACATTTTGGCTCTTCACACCCACTGCTTCAACTGGAACACTGGGTTTAGCAAAAGCTGCCTCTTCTATGGTTATTTTAACTTTTTCCCCACTCGGCAACTCAAATTCAATGGGTATTAAGTCAGCTACGGCCGCTTTCAGACCATCTTGTATCATGAAGTTGAAGGAATCTATGTGAGGCGCTCCTAGACATTGCAGGTGCTGAAACATTCAAATTTGATTCATTTATTTTCATTAAATCAATGGCATTATAATCAATGCTACCTGTAGGTGTACACTATATACTGGAAGAGCTTACTGTGTGGTGAGAGACAAACATTCTAAAGGACCGCAGTACAAAAATCAATTAATATTATGACCCAACAAATGAACTAACTAAAAATGGCTATGTAGTTACTCTCTATGCTATAGAAGTAGGTGCGAGAGGATTACCAGCAAAATCTCGTTATAACTTACTTAAAGACCTTGGCCTATCTAGATCTGCAGCAAGTTGCTGCATAAGAATGGTTATCCAAAGCTGCTCTAGTAGGATTTTTCCAAATTTATCTAGGCTGGGACAACAACGCAAGTAGACTAGGGGAGTGTTAATGATTTTCAAAGAATTTTTAACCCTACACTTATTGGTCACAAGTCCGGGGCCCTACTCAAGAGTATTTTTCTCTAACACACCTGACACCAACATGGTGAATCCATGGAAGGCTAAGATTATCTCTTCATAAGTACATTGAATATTAGGCTGGCATTCTGTTTACTGTATTTTAGCAGATCAATTTTTACTTACAACCAGAGTTTATGAAACAAATCTGAAAATAACCAGACTAAGCTTAATCTATCTGTGAAAAGTGGATGAAAATATGCTAAGCCGTTTATTAATTATTATATTTTTAGGTTGTGTATGGAATTTGCTTTTTAATTTCAAGAAATATACCGAATATTACATTTAATATGAATTTAAATTAAATATACATACGTATTCCGTTGATCAGGCATGGTTTCATATTTTAAATAGATATACTTTTCAAAATAATTTAATAATAACAATACTTACCGGATTAGTTGTCTTCGGAGGTTTCCCGTAGTTCGGATTTCTAATATATTTGGTAGACGGATTTTGTAAAATCTTTTTAGCATTCATTGTGTATAATTTAAACAAAATAATTAAACATAATTAGCTAAAATAGCAATAAAATATAAATAAAAACACGTGGGGATTGAAGAACCACAAGATATTTATTTTATAATGTTAGATTGTCAATGTCAAACTCAAATGACGTAAATAAATCGACATTGACAGTGACAATTGTCATAGCGTTCATTAACAGCACAACGATACAATAATAAGAAACGTTAAGAATCTATACTTAAAATAAGAAAGTAAGCCTACCTGTCTGTCTGTCTGTTACCTTTTCACGACTAAAGGGCTGAACCTTAGACCGTTATTAATGGTCTAAGGGCTGAACCGATCAAAATGAATTTTGGTATTATGGTATATGGACCTTTGAGCAGAACATAGGCTACTTTTATCCCTAAAATAAAAAGAGAATGGGGTAAAATAGTGGTTGAAAGTTTGAATGGAAGCGATAGCGTTAGCGTTAGGCATAATAGAATAGAATAGTTACTGTTTCTTACATCCTTCTCTTTGCACTTTATCTCTACTATATAAAAATAAGTTAGATTTTCCTTCCTGACGCTATAACTCGAGAACGCACGAACCGATTTCCACGGTTTTGCATTCGTTGGAAAGGTCTCAGGCTCCGTGAGGTTTATAGCAAAGAAAATTCAGGAAAAGGTAGAGGTAGGGGTAGGGTAGGGGTAGAGTAAGGGTAGGGTAGGGTACGGTAGGGTAGGGGTAGTTGAAAGTTTACATCGAGTTTCACGCGTACGAAGTCGCGGGCGTCCGCTAGTTATTATTTATTCTTTACAGGTTTTACAGGTTCCCTTGACCTCACCTGATGGTACCTAAGTGATGAAGCAATCTTAGATGGATGGATGGATGGATGGAAGCCGGCTAACTTGTTAGGAGGAGGATGAAATTCTACACCTGTTTCGGTTTCTACGCGACATCGTACCGTAACGCTAAATAGCTTGGCGGCACGTCTTTGTAACTAGCGTCGGCCGAATTCTCTCACCAGCTAAACCTGGGTCCTGGACCAATTAAGAAAACCTTCATCGGTCAAACCAGGGATAGAACCCAGGACTCTGTCTTGTAAATCATTTTTGCGATTCATTTTTATATTATAGATTATAGTCCACTGAGTCTACTGGACCCATGGGCACATGCACGAGTACACTTAAGTCAATAAAGAGAATACCTTGATACGCAATCTCTTTGAATTCCTCAGAGGATCTAATCTAAGGAGTAAGAAGGTACCTACTTAATTCAATGTTATTATTCTATTGTTAACCGACTTCCAAAAAGGAGGAGGTTCTACGTTCGGCTGTATGTATGTTTTTTTTTTTTTTTTTTTTTTTTATGTATGTCCAGCGATAATTCCGTCATTTGTGGACCGATTTTGAAAATTCTTTTTTTGTTTTGAAGGGTTTGATTCCAGGGTGGTCCCATTTTTTTCGTGTCAGGATCTGATGATGGCATCCTGGAGAAATCGAGGGGAACTTTCGAAAATCGTAGAGACGGCTAGTGCGTTTGTTAGTGTTTCCATAAGGTATTTTAAACCACTACAATTTTATGAAGGTCTGGAGTTGGTCTGATGATGGAGCCGATACACAGACGATGGAACTCGTCAACGATTTACAGCAGGTACCTTTTGTCTGGGCTTAATTTATTTGTATTGATGAGAACTTTCCACCTAGATGGGTTGTGACTGTATTAAGGGTCTGATGATGAAGACGAAGGACAGTGAAGAGAACTCCTCGACGGTTCACAGTAGCTACCTTGTGTTTGGACTTGATAAATTTGTATTGATGAGAACTTTCCACCTAGATGGGTTGTGACTGTATTAGGGGTCTGGTGATGAAGACGAAGGATAGTTAAGGGAACTCCTCGACGGTTCACAGTAGCTACCTTGTGTTTTGACTTGATAATTTTGTATTGATGAGAACTTTCCACCTGGATAGGTTGTAACTGTATTAGAGGTCTGGTGATGAAGATGAAGGTGAGTTAAGGGAACTCCTCGACGGTTCACAGTAGCTACCTTGTGTTTGGATTTAATAAATTTTGTATTGATGAGAACTTTCCACCCATATGGATTGTGACTGCATAGGGGGTCTGGTGATGAAGACGGAGGACAGTCACCTTTCACGTTTTTCTGAATATTATTACGTGTGGATAAAGGGGGAGTGAAATTTTGTATATGAGTTAAGGTAGTATTTTTAAAATTTTGATTGTAGGACTTAGATACTTATCATAAGAAAATAACGTTTCAACTAATTGCTCATTATTTTTTGTTCACACTCAGTAGGTGTGCTAACACTAAAAATTAAAAAATAAAAATTTTAATAAAAAAAATTCAACCGACTTCCAACTCAAAAATTAACCTAAACTAAAAAGCAAAAAATAACATCTTACCTATGTGCTACCTTCTGATCAGTTTGAAGGCGGTGCCAATCCAGTGTCACGTTTTAATTAAAGCCGTTTCTTAAAGAACCACAGAAATTGTGTAATTTAAACGGCTTGAATTAAAACATCACTGGCTTGGCACCGCCTTCAAACTGATCAGAAGGTAGCACATAGGTAAGATGTTATTTTTTGCTTTTTAGTTTAGGTTAATTTTTGAGTTGGAAGTCGGTTGAATTTTTTTTATTAAAATTTTTTATAATTAGTAATCATTACGAATCGAATAGGGGTCGATTTACATACATAAAGGTACGTTTTGTAACCTTGACAAGTAAACAAGGTTTGCCTATCATATTTTTATTATAAAGGTAAAGTATTAAGAACCTAACTTAGAATTTAGACGATCTCCGTGGCGCAGTGGCTTGTGTGGTGGATTTATAAGACGGAGGTCCTGTGTTTGAACCTCAGCTAAACCGATTGAGATTTTCTTGATTGGTCCAGTCTAAATTATACCGAGAAAGGGTGTATTTTATTTAGTCGCATAATGTCGATAAAATGTTGGGCTTAGAATGGTACACTGGGCATTGTGGCAGTCATTTGTCCTACATAATCGGAATTGCAAGTTCACTCTAGAGTTCAATTTAGCTCAGTGTTTAGGTACACAGTTCCGAGTTTTAGGTCGAGATACTTAATAAGCCTGCAGGTCTGGCTGGGATGTTTCGGCTAGTTACCATCCCGCCGACAAGTTTGATTTTTCCATTTTCTACGATTGGTACGTAAACTTGAATAGTTAAGTGTTTGGTTTTAATTTCAACTCGATTCCTCTAAGCGGTCCCATGATCTATATAAATTAAGTAATCTATTATAGAAATTCAGGTATTCTGTAGAATACTCACAAAGTTCGTTATCAACCCATATTCGGCTCACTGCTAAGCTCGAGTCTCCTCTCAGAATGAGAGATGTTAGGCTAATAGTCCACCACGCTGGCCCAATGCGGATTGGCGGACTTCACACACGCAGAGAAGTAAGAAAATTCTTTGGTATGCAGGTTTCCTCACGATGTTTTCCTTCACCGTTTCAAATACGTGATATTTAATTTCTTAAAATGCAGACAACTGTAAAGTTGGAGGTGCATGCCCCGGACCGGATTTGGACCCACTCAGATTTGGCAGAGGTCATATCCACTGGTATATCACGTATCTTACTTACAAAGTATAACATGACCACCCCGTGTACACATATATACATGATCTAGGAGTTGTATAGATTAACGGATTATACACATGACCGGTAACATAATATAAATAAATGATGCTTCAGGGAAAAATGGGTGTGTCAATATACGGTTAAAGTGCTTAGTAATCGGAAGTAAAGTATCCACAATGACGCAAATATGTCGTAACGTCAGGATTATTTGTCCTGTATCACGTACGGACTTAACACGAGGGTTTTACCTGTACGAATCATTAGGCATTTAGATAAATGTAAACAAATCATCAATCAAAGGGGAAACGAAGGCCTGGTAGACGTACATCTTGGTTCAAGAACTTACGACAATGGTTAAATATGAGTACCAGATCACTCTTTCGGGCAGCAGTGAACAAAGTTAAATTAGCCTTAATGATTGCTGACCTCCGATAGGAGATGGCACTATCAGAAGGAACAAATCATAATAAACATAGTTCTAAGAGCCGATGGACGTTGGAGTCCAAGGAGCAGGAATGGCGACTCCGTACTACAAAGCGCAGTTGGTCGACCCCCTACCAGGTGGACTGACGACATCAAGCGAGTCGCAGGGATGCACTGTATTGTCGTTCCAGAGATTGATTGCGTTTTAAAGAAACAAAAAATTCAATCATATAAATCTATGAGTATATTTGTAACCTGTCAAAATTGGCCAATGTTTATAAAATTATCAGGGAAAGATTACAGCCTACAACTATGACTAGGGTTGCCAATCGTATTTTAATTTATGCATAGTGTTGTATTTTGGATCTACGTATCGCTAGGTAGGTTATATACTGTTAAAGAAACGGTAAGCATAAAACACCAAAATGTAACAAAAAAATTGTTTAATTTTAATTAAGTATTTTAGGAATGTGCCTTTCTCATTAAGTTTTCAACTTCATTTAAAACTTGGATATAAAACTATATTTTAGCCAAAATATTGTTTATAATTTTTTTAAGAAAATTAAAAGAAAGAGGAAAGTATTTATGTAAGTAAGTATATATAATTAGTATATATTGTTTAAGTAGGTATATTATTTATTAGGTATATTATAAACAAAGATTGAAAAATAAATAAGTTAAGAATAAAAATATAAATTAGTATCGATTAATTGAAATAAAATAAATTTACATATTATTTTAAGTGTTACATACACTTAAAGGAATTAAAAGAAACTATTTTTTAGTCTAAAAAAATACTATATACCTATCACTGAAAAAAAAATTGACAGCCCTAGTGGTGACACGCACCTCAGCGATAGGTATTACTCACACTATACTTGTTACGATTACAAAAAATGTTGACAGCCCTAGTGGTGACACGCACCTCAGCGATAGGTATTACTCACACTATACTTGTTACGATTACAAAAAATGTTGACAGCCCTAGTGGTGACACGCACCTCAGCGATAGGTATTACTCACACTATACTTGTTACGATTACAAAAAATGTTGACAGCCCTAGTGGTGACACGCACCTCAGCGATAGGTATTACTCACACTATACTTGTTACGATTACAAAAAATGTTGACAGCCCTAGTGGTGACACGCACCTCAGCGATAGGTATTACTCACACTATACTTGTTACGATTACAAAAAATGTTGACAGCCCTAGTGGTGACACGCACCTCAGCGATAGGTATTACTCACACTATACTTGTTACGATTACAAAAAATGTTGACAGCCCTAGTGGTGACACGCACCTCAGCGATAGGTATTACTCACACTATACTTGTTACGATTACAAAAAATGTTGACAGCCCTAGTGGTGACACGCACCTCAGCGAAAGGTATTACTCACACTATACTTGTTACGATTACAAAAAATGTTGACAGCCCTAGTGGTGACACGCACCTCAGCGATAGGTATTACTCACACTATACTTGTTACGATTACAAAAAATGTTGACAGCCCTAGTGGTGACACGCACCTCAGCGATAGGTATTACTCACACTATACTTGTTACGATTACAAAAAATGTTGACAGCCCTAGTGGTGACACGCACCTCAGCGATAGGTATTACTCACACTATACTTGTTACGATTACAAAAAATGTTGACAGCCCTAGTGGTGACACGCACCTCAGCGATAGGTATTACTCACACTATACTTGTTACGATTACAAAAAATGTTGACAGCCCTAGTGGTGACACGCACCTCAGCGATAGGTATTACTCACACTATACTTGTTACGATTACAAAAAATGTTGACAGCCCTAGTGGTGACACGCACCTCAGCGATAGGTATTACTCACACTATACTTGTTACGATTACAAAAAATCGATCTGCCTGATAAAGGTTGTATATGTCACCAGAATTACAAAAGGAACTTTTGCAACACAAATTCCACGACATATTTTTTAAATGAAATTTGTGATCATAGATATTTTATTTACGTCTTTATTGTGATTTTTATTAACAATTTTCTTACCTTTTCCAAGTAAGCCCGCTTCCATGACTCTATGGTCACTTAACATCAGCTGAGATCGCAGTCACGGGTTAATTTGCCATTTAATTTAATAAAAAACGTCTGTAAGTCGTATTAGTGAGGCCCTTTTTGACCGACTTCAAAAAAAAGCAGAAGGTTCTCTTTTCGACGCGTATGTTTTTTTTAAATGTTTGTTACCTCATAATTTCGTAATTTCTTAATCGATTTTCAAAATTCTTTTTTTGTTTGAAAAAGTATAGTTCCAGATTGGTCCCATTTAATTTTCATGATAATCGGTTCAGTAATTGCGTGTTAAGTAAGTAAGTTAAGTTCAGTAAGTGGTTCTTGAGGGTATCTAGATAAAAATTGCAAGACCTCGCAAGGGACGGAGGTCCTGGGTTCGATCCCCGGCTAGACCGATTGAGGTTTTTCTTAATTGGTCTAGCTAGTGGGAGGCTTCGGCCGTGGCTAGTTACCACCTACCGACAAAGACGTACTGCCAAGCGATTTAGCGTTCCGGTACGATGTCGTGTAGAAACCGAAAGGAGTGTGGATTTTCATCCTCCTCCTAACAAGTTAGCCCGCTTCCATCTTAGATTACATCATCACTTACCATCAGGTGAGATTGTAGTCAAGGGCTAACTTGTAAAGAATAAAAAAAGGGCCCTTTTTAATGCAAGGCCGTGGGCAGGGGCTCAAATCGTCCATGCCTAGCTACGCAACTGAGTATGCCACGGATTAATGAGAATGGATGAAGGAGCTAAGCAAGGATCGTAGCAAGTGGAGGAGGTGATCTCTACCTACCCCTACGGAATTGAGGCGTGTCGCGTGATATGTAGTTACTAGCGGACGCTCGCATCTTTGTCCACCCTGAGACCTCGTTAATCCGGCCTTTTCACAAAATCCGTTCTTAGCGGACATCTACTAACTATAAACTACCTCCCTGCTAAATTTCACCTTTGTATTTGTACGTAAAGCGATATTTCGTAATGTGTCCTGTCGCTTTTATGTGAGTACTAGCGGTCGCCCGCAACTTCGTCCGCGTGAAATTCAGTTTCTCACAAATCCCGCGGGAACCATGGATTTTTCCGGGATGAAAAGTAACTTACGTGTTAATCCAGAGTTAAATCTATTTCCATTCCAAATTTCAGCCAAATCGCTTCAGTAGCCGCAGCGTTAAAGAGGAACAAACATAATTACACACTTTCACACTTACACACAAACTTTCGCCTTTACTATATTAGTGTGATATTTAGATAAATTTACGAAAATTAGTAACTATCGACCAAAAATATCTATTTCACGGCCAAGTCCACATCCGTATCTATTCCTGTTTATTTTAACGTAAACATAATATTGTTGTGTGCGAAGATTTCACAAAAATAAACATTTCACTCTTCGGGGATTCATAAGCAACGTCCCGAAATATTACAAAACATCATCATCATTATCAGCTGATGGACGCCCACTGCTGGACATAGGCCTCTCGTAAGGTCAACGGTCCTAGCCAGATATAGACACGTAGGTGTACAATGGTTGTATAGTATAAAAATATTGTACCTAATGAAACAAATGAATGATGACGAATCTAAGCACGTAGATACAAATTAAATTTGAGTCCTTTGTTGAGTAGGTGCCTACTTTAAAAGAAAAGTAATGTCAAAATCTGTAGGACATTTTCCTTGAAGAAAGAATTGAAATTGTTGTAAAAAACAACCTTTGCCAATAAAAAAAAATGCATTTTGAATATGAAAGCGTTAACTTATTTCAGTGCAATAATAATAAATTCAAATTTAGAATCAAGGGAAGAGGTAAATTCATAATTTCAAATATCGAACAGTCGGTTTGACAGCGACGCCGTTCAGGCGGTGCGCATTTGAAATTAGTTCTATTCTATTTGGCCAGTGTTCCCAAAACAGGCGCGTACGTCCATCGCGTCCACGATACTCCCGCGCTGCGCTAATTACGTAATTTAAAAAAAGAATTATCGATTACATGACTTTTTTTTAATCGACAGTGTTTTAAATAGAGTTGCATTTATTTTAGTTTCGTTTAGTTATTAGTTGGAGTCGATGTTTTTTATGCTGTGGTAAGTTTTTACTTTTTATGTAATATTTTTTTTAAATAGTTAAGTTGTTAATCTGGTGTAAGATTTTAAATTATTAATTTAAATGCAAAAAATAGTTTTAATAGTTACTGGGTAATTATTTTTTAATAATAAGTTTACTAACTCTTCAGAAATTATAAAATGTAGCCATGTGATTTCTAGATAATTCGAAAGGTACGCTCAATTAACTAATTACCCACATTTTTTACATAATATAATTTTACGTATATTTTGTCGGTTTATTTTTAACATTATCTTGATAATTACAATCTTAATTGATAATTTTTGTAATTAGTGTTGGTGAAATCAGTATATCTTGATGTAGATCGTTTAAATTGATAAAAAATATTTAATTTTGAAGGTATTTGCTTTTCTAGCCTAATGACTACGTACTTAAAACGTGGATTTACTCAACTAAACATATTTAGGTATATCTTCGATTACGCGTTAATTCTAGTCGAGTCTTACATTTCACGGTTTTTTTTTATTTTTTTTTTATACTATACATACCGCCCATCTTAACCCGTGATTAGCATAAGTAACCACTTTACCAGCAAAGAAGTATACAGTACCGTCAATAAATTTTGCGTTACGCTTAACAATGCCATTACGGCGGTTTTACCCGCGTGGTTCCCGTTCCTGTAGGAATACAGGGATAAAATATAGCCTATAGCCTTCCTCGATAAATGAGCTATCTAAAACTGAAAGAGTTTTTCAATTCGGACCAGTAGTTCCTGAGATTAGCGCATTCAATCAAACAAACAAACTCTTCAGCTTTATAATATTAGTATACCTAGATATTAGATATTTTTTGTTAAATATTACCACTATTCCTCTTTCCTTCCTATTACTCGAAAATACTGTTAGGAGTTGGTAGAATTACTAAGTAAGTAAAGCCAACTGCAGGCGGGATTGAAACCCATGACGTCCATACATAAGTCCAGCTCCTCTAGCCAAGTGGCACGTCGATTCTCTTTCTACGATCGCTAACGCTTCGAAAAGTAGAAAAATGTATGGGAATGACAGATCTTGATCACGTGATCTGTCGATAGCAAATGTCATTCCATACATCTTTCTAGTTTCGAAGCGTTAGTTGACTAGGGGGGCGACTCTTTTACCAGTAAGCTATTGAGGATTAAACAAATAAATTGGTAGTAAAATATAATTATTGCAATTATATAATTATTATTAGATTAGGAACCAATAAGTAAGTAATAATTTTAACTGCCTACTTAGTTTATTAAACAAATGATATCGCAAACGTCGTTAACTTTGAACTTTGTATTTTAAAGCAGATAGCTGACATACTACACATGATTATAAAGTAGCAGCTGTGTATGTGTGCGTGTGTGTGTGTTTTTTTTTTATTCTTTACAAGTTAGCCCTTGACTACAATCTCACCTGATGGTAAGTGATGATGCAATCTAAGATGGAAGCGGGCTAACTTGTTAGGAGGAGGATGAAAATCCACACTCCTTTCGGTGTCTACACGGCATCGTACCGGAACGCTAAATCGCTTGGTGGTACGTCTTTGCCGGTACGGTGGTAACTAGCCACGGCCGAAGCCTCCCACTAGCCAGACCTGGACAAATTAAGAAAATCTCAATCTGCCCAGCCGGGGATCGAACCCAGGACCTCCGTTTTGTAAATCCACCGCGCATACCACTGCGCCACGAAGGCCGTGTGTGTGTGTGTGTGTGTGTGTGCGTGTGTGTGTGTACGAGCAACCATTGAACCGATTCGGCTGAAATTCGGAATATAAGTACATAGACTAGCTGACGATCGCGACTTCGGCCGTGTAAATATCGGTGTAAACTTTCTTTCCCTATTTAACCCCATAATGTTTTATATGTATTTATCAGCGGCGATGGGTCCTAACAACACGATTCCTATCGGGGTTACCTTTTAAAAATCCAAACATTCATATTCATTATGTAATGTATTTTATACACTCGTAATAGGTATATAATAATATTACAACATCATTTCTACAATCTGTGCAATAAACTTTTCCGCGTAACTAAAAAGCAGTACATAATATTAATAATTAATAATATTTATAAGACAGTAGACGTATATGAAACTAGCTTGGTCATTCAGACTAAAAAATACATGAACGGGAACCTACTAGAAAATTTCAGCCTTCGTTACTGGTTTTTATACATTATTATCAGTAACTTTCAATAATAATCAAGAAAAATGGCGTCTTATGTTTTTAAATATTTAAAAAACTGTTCACAAAAACTAAAGAAATAAGTAAGATGGAGTAATTTTTTACTGGTAATTATTGATTATTATATTCATTATTACGTAATTGTTGTTAGTGTTAAATTTTTAAATACAAATTATAAAAAAAAGTTTGTATAAGCGGATGTTAACGAGGATGTTGTTGTGTGACGTTTGTGTTTTATGGGTTTCACCGGCTTCACTACTCTGCTTGTAAAGACTCATTCCGTATGATCTTTATTCTGTGTTTAGACATTACAAAAGTTAAAAAAAAGAAACTCCGCCCAAAAGTAGAAAACATCCTACATAATTTAATAAGACCATTTTTGTTTCTTAAGTGAAAAATATCCAGTGATGCCCCATCCTGTTAGCGTACACCTATGTAAAGTGTTTTTCAGATAGCATGGGTATGGTGACAGTTGCCTGTATGACGTACATAATACGTACTACTATCGTGAATCGCGGCAAACTTTTAAGAGTGAAACGAACTGTCACCCGCATCCTACATGAGACGAACTGAGTGAATGTTTATTATGAATATTTTTTTGTTTGTTATTTACTTTTACAGAATATAAAAAAATACGTTTTGTAATTAGATTTGCTTCCAAAGACACCATAGCCCAAACTTCATAATGGGGATGATGACTAGGTTTGAATATATTGATTTTTATGATACATTCCGGTAAATAAGGTAAATGTTAACTAATTTATACATAAAAAGCAAAGATTGACTGGATATTTGCAAAATAAATAAGATTATAAAATTTCAAAATCTACTAAAAATATTTTATCGTAATTAGATGAAAATTCATACAGTTTTAGCTTCCTTACATTAAATGTAACATTTTGTTTAAACGCCCATACAAATCTAACGATCATTAATTGCCTACTACGTCATAAGTGCGTACCATTTTGTATGGGGCGTCTTTCAGGGATCCGCGGCAGCGCCGCATATCTGACCCTTTAAATCCCTGTAGCTCCGAAAGTAATGATCGCAGATACCCTGTTACTTTTACAAAATTGCTTTACTATTAGCGTACTCTTAATTTATATACAATTTAAAAAACTGTCATCATCCCTATTAGCTACCGTACTATATTAATAATAGGTTTAATGTAAGTATAGTAGGAGCATAGGCTGAAAAAAAATCTGCCTTTTTTTAATGAGGAATGTCCGGGTATCGCAGGCATTTAACCCATTTGTTTCTATCGGGATGTTTATAATCTTTGACATTAATTAAAATATTAATATTAATGAGGAAAAAAAATATAAAATATCAAGGTTGAATTACTGCAGTAACCTATAAATCCTATAATAATTATGTTAATATAGTTACCAGAGACTTGTGAATCTATTAGAATTCATTATAACATTAAGATCTATAATAAAGTAGTTGCAAAGTAACTGTGGCAGCAGACAGAGCCACAGAGAGAGCCGTGATAGCCCAGTGGATATGATCTCTGCCTCCGATTCCAGAGGGTGTGGGTTCGAATCCGTTCCGGGCCATGTACCTCGTAACCAAGGAAAACCTCGTAAGGAAACCTGCATACTAGAGAATTATCCTAATTATCTGCGTGTGTGAAGTCTGCCAATCCGCATTGGGCCAGCGTGGTGGACTATTGGCCTTACCCCTCTCATTCTGTGAGGAGACTCGAGCTCAGCAGTGAGCCTAATATGGATGGATGACGACGAAAGTATCTATAACGTTACATATACAAATTTTACGTTATTTACAATGTTCTAAAATCCACTATCCTAATTAATATTACAGTTTGTTTGTTACGCTTTCACGCATCTTTCAAAAATCCTTTTACCAATGGAAAGCTACATTATGAGTGAGTATACACTCACACACACACAGACACACACACAGACTGATAATAATTATTCATTTATTCATAACAATCTCGAACTGAACGTGTGTTGGTTGCTATGTGCATGACATCGTGCAGATTGAGATCACACACACGATGGATTTGTGAAAAAGCAGAATTTCACGCGTACGAAGTCGCGGGCGTCCGCTAGTATTCCAATATCAGTGGAACCAAGATGTCCTTGCGTAATTCTTTTACTTTTACCTCGTTATCAAATTACTTAGACCACAGCCATACTGAATAGAGAGGCCAGACGTATTAAATTCTAAACTGACCACAAAATACAAGTAATCCTACTAATATTATAAACGCGAAAGTTTGTATGGATGTTTGTTACTCTTTAACGCCGCTACTACTGAAGCGATTTGGCTGAAATTTGGAATGGAAATGGATTTTACTCTGGATTAACACATAGGCTACTTTGTATCCCGAAAAAATCCATGGTTTCCCGAGATTTGTGAAAACTGATTTTGATGATATGAATGTTTGTAACTCTTTCACGCCTCGACTACTGATGCGAATTAGCTGAAATTTGGTATTGAGATATATTATAGCCTGGATTAAAACATGGGCTACTTTTTATCCCGGAAAATCCATGGTTCCCGAGGGATTTGTGAATTCCACGCGGACGATGTTGCGGGCGTTTGTAAGTCTTGAAATAATATATGAATACGAATTGGATTTGGCCAATCACAAAAATATACTTACTAAAAATATATAATAGTAATTGTTTTAGTAGTCTCTACTCTGTAATGAGCCTGTAATTCATGAGAATGACAGATCTTGATCACGTGACCTGTCGATAGCAAATGTCATTCCCATACATCTTTCTAGTTTTCGAAGCGTTAGCGATCGTAGAAAGAAAATCGACGTACCACTTGGCTAGGGGGGCATAGAAAGAAAGAAAGAAAATATATTTATTACTACATTATGCATAGCTACAGGACTACAGGGCCCCGTTACGTGTAGAAGCAAAAATTTGTAAAATTTAACCCACAATCTCACTGAATCTGGTGCTTCCCGAAGAAAAATACCATATAAAAAAACTATTATTGGGCCCCCCAACTAACTTTGATACAGGGCCCATCTAAGACAGGCCTCTGTCTGTAATTAATTATTTATCATAAATCTGCTTCCTTTTTAGGGTTCCGCAGTTCACAAGGAACGATTATAGATTCGTCATGTTTGCCTGTCTTCGGTTTAGCGCAGAGACTATTATTATTAGAAAGCTGTTATTTAGCACGAGTATGTATTTTAAAAATTTGAACTAAGTCGTTAAAAAAAATGTGGAAAAATATTTTTTAGGGTAAATATGACGTGTCTCAAACGGTGAAGGAAAACATCGTGAGGAAACATGCATACTTTAGAACTTTCTTAATTCTCTGCGTGTGTGAAGTCTGCCAATCCGCATTGGGCCAGCGTGGTGGACCATTGGCTTAACCCCTCTCTCCCTTCCTTCTGAAAGGAGACTCGTGCTTAGCAGAGAGCGAAATATGGGTTGATAATGATGATGATGAGTGGACCGTTAAAATAGGCTGATGATGAACACGACAATACATGTAAATAAATTTTCACAAAATATAACATTGTAAATAATAGATTTACTAACAGTAGATTTCATAGAATCATCACCCGCTGAGTGTCGAATTTAAACTCTACGCGTTTGAGTATACGACACTCGGCGGGTGAGTGGTCCCCTGAGGGTGCCCCTGCAACGTCTATGAATTCCTCTATGATTGGTGTTACAATTGATGAGGCAAATTAATCAAATCGAGCAAAAAATATATTCTATGGCCTTCGTAAACTTACTGTAATGAGCTGCGAAGGTTGGATACAAAATGAATAGCCTGTGACATAAACGAGTAAGAGTAGCTCCGCACAATAAGCATTTGAATTATAATTGTTTTAACGGATAGTAGAATACAAAACTGTCATGGATTATTATCAAAGATTTAATCTTTAGATAAACCTTTGTCGCATTTTACATTGGTGATGTGATGTGTGAGCCGTGATAGCCCAGTGGATATGACCTCTGCCTCCGATTCCGGAGGGTGTGGGTTCGAATCCGGTCCGGGGCATGCACCTCCATCTTTTCAGTTGTGTGCATTTTAAGAAATTAAATATCACGTGTCTCAATCGGTGAAGGAACACACATCGTGAGGAAACCTGCATACCAGAGAATTATCTTAACTCTCTGCGTGTGTGAAATCTGCCAATCCGCATTGGGCCAGCGTGGTGGACTATTGGCCTTACCCCTCTCATTCTGAGAGGAGACTCGAGCTCAGCAGTGAGCCGAATATGGGTTGATGACGACGATGTGATGTGTGGACATATTTTTATAACACATTTGTTCGTAAAGTGTCGCTTATTTCACCAATTTCGATATCGTAATGTATCTCAAAACGCACATGTGCTGTAATGTAATATAAAACCTTTATCATCCGTCTACAAACAAACGGTATTTACTTATATTCTAAATCTTCGCAAAGAGCTTTTATTTATGCATTATCAACAAAATTTTCAGCCATTTATCGGTAACAAAAACACAAAAATATTAATTTACTTTATTAGTAATGACTGTTTTTGGTGCATTTGCCTAAAAATAACGCACACACTTCGCTAATGACAAGCGTATCAAAATGTCACCTGTAAAACAAAGATGCAAATTAATTTTCAGAAAGTGTTTTCAAAGTGTGTCTCGACATACGTGCGCTTTGATAATTACAGCCTCTGCTTCCTTACTATAGGCAATATCGCCTCAGCTGTAATTTACGACTTACCGCACTTTATATCATAATGTACTGTTATTATCTCCTACAGGTTAGCCCTTGATTACAATCTCACCTGATGGTAAGTGATTATGCAATCGAAGATGGAAGCTGGCTAATTTGTTAGGAGTAGAAAATCCACACCCCTTTCGGTTTCTACATGACAGCGTACAGGAATGCTAAATCGCTTGGCGGTACATCTTTACCGGTAGGATGGTAACTAGCTACGGCCGAAGCCTCCCACCAGCCCCCCTAGCCAAGTGGCATCGATTTTCTTTTTACGATTGCTAACGCTTCGAAAACTAGAAAGATTGAAAGAATGACAGATCTTGATCTGTCGATAGCAAATGTCATTCCCTTACATCTTTCTAGTTTTCGAAGCGTTAGCGATCGTAGAAAGAGAATCGGCGTGTCACTTGGCTAGGGGGTAGTTCTCGGACCACACGAACAGACGTAGGTATATATCCGTAACAGAGGCGACGCATGATTTATCGCTTTCCGGCGATCGCGTTGCGAATCGATACGATGCGATATACTTTTTTTTTAATCTATTTAAAACGATAAATTAACAACTAAAGCCTTAAAATATTTTAAGATTTTCGACGAATTATTATCACCATTAATTCTATCTTATATATTATATATAATCTAATAATATTAAAACCGTTTCGAAAGACCTTTTAAACTGAGCCTAATTGAAATTAAGTAACTTTGACTTTAAATGGAATAGCTACAACGACTATAGTTTTATGACTACTATATACCTACTATACTATATTATAGACTATAAATAAATATAAAAATAAATATCACAACTTAAAAATGTATTTAAAAACTTAATTAATGTAAGGCGATTGTCTAAATATAGGTTGTGGTAATTCCAAGAAAATATTGATACAATGTATATTAGTTTATAAGTAACTAATTAAATTTTCCTGTTTGTTGGCATAATGCCTGAACCATGTTTACGTCACGAATACGTTTGTTTATTTTACACTAGCAGTTTCCTGTGACGTCATCCATTTTTCGTTTTTCTTAATGTCTCCAATAAATAATCTTAAATCAAATCAAATCAAATCAAATCAAATCATTTATTTGCTAGAATGTGGTACATGTTTTATATACATTCAACTGATTACAGTATGCAAAATTTTTACAATTAAAATATTAATTTCAATAATTTATCCTTATAACATAATTATATTTGATGTGAAAATTTACAATAAAAATTTCAACCTAAATTTAACATATCTTTATTACAATTTTTATTGCCATCAATTTTTATTATAATAAACCATAAATAAAATTTTGCTATTTACAGAACAAAACTTTTAATGAATAAGAAAATGAAAAATAAATCGATGATGAAAATTAATAGATTAAATTGCTTATGTCATAATGTCATTATTTCATGAAATTGATTAAATTCATTTATTTTATAAAAACTCTTTTCGAGCAGCCATTTATTTAATTCTTTCCTAAAAGTTTGGAGAGGCATTGCTTGTAACTTACTGGATAGCTTATTAAAGGCCGCTATAGCCATATAGTAAGCGTTGTTTTTGAATATAGTAAGTTTAATCTTACAGCAGGCATATTTATTAGGGCTCTAACTTTGAGTAGATGTGATTTTGTATTAAATATTAATCTATTGCTAACTAATCAAAATTACTAAGCAGTGTGCTTAACATTATGATTTTTGATTTTCGTTAACAATTTGCTTTATGGAATATGAAAAATGCGGTTGTTATTGATTTGATGTTCATTATAATAAGAGCCTAATAGACCAAAGTTAGTGAATAGACTACAGGTCACGGTTACCCCCTCCCGAATGGCCCTCTAAGCCACCCTTAGAAAGTCGTGCCGTCCTCTATCTTTATTTGAGCATTCGGGTCTCATCAGGCAATGCTTCTGCGCTGTGTCGTAGGCTATATTTTATACCCGTATTCTCATCGCATCCTTATCAACCCATATTCGCCTCACTGCTGAGCTCGAGACTCCTCTCAGAATGTGAGGGGTTAAGTCAAGTCCACCACGCTGGCCCAATACGGATTGGCAGACTTCACACACGCAGAGAATTAAGAAAATTCTGAGGTTTGCAGGTTTCCTCACGGTTTTTTTGCTTCACCGTTTGAGACACGTGATATTGAATTTCTTAAAATGCACATAACCGAAAAGTTGAAGGTGCATGTCCCGGGCCGGATTCGAAACCACACCCTCCGGAATCGGAGGCAGAGGTCATATCCACTGGGCTATCACGGCTCTTTTAGTTTGCTAGTACTATAAACTTTATCTAAGTGAGGACTCAGCATCGATTAGATTTATTTGCATCCATTAGTGAACGGATTAGTACAGACGCTATCTGTGCTTGTCATTCGATGACTATCGCGTGACAAGTACTCAAAAGGGCTTAGGTAGTGTAGTATCCTATACATAACATACCATTAACCGTATCTATTAAACACCCCCCCCCCCCCCCCCCCTTTATTATCCCCTCTACATTGGCGTGCACTTAATGTGTGGCATAATACGGTTATCACAATAATATATATATATATATATATATTATGGTTATCATAATATGGTTATATTCGACTTACTGCTGAGCTCGAGTATCCTCTCAGAATGAGAGGGGTTAGGCCAATAGTCCACCACGCTGGCCCTTACAAGTACAATATAAGTGTGTCAACCCATTGCTAACCAAAGCTACAATAGCCAGTGGTGTGCACAAGGTTGTCAACTAGGATAGGTTTGCATCATAATATAATGAGGTATGTCTGGGTATTACAGGCTGTCGTTCTAGTATATGTAAGTAAATACATCTATTATTTTTTAGACGTCATGTAAAATTGTTACTATAGCTTGGCAAAGTTCGTAACACTGACTATGGTCCGCGGGGGTCGGGATGGGGGGGGGGGGGGGTTAAGCAATGCCCCGCGCGCACGACTTCATACCCGCGCCTTTCCCTCCCGTCCTGCGCATATCATGGGAGACACATACGTAGGTACACACCCCTCTACATTTTTGTTACCATGTAGTTAAATGATAGGTTATCGCTTAGTGCCTAATATAAATGACGTCACAGCTGTAAAAACTGACAGGTCTAAGGTTGCGTCACTGATAAATACGCGATAACGATTGTACCAATGTACCTACATACCTCATTATAAATATATGCTAGTAGCCGACGCACATTAGTTTCACTCGCGTAGTTCCCGTTCCCGTAGGAATACAAGGATAAAAAATATAGCCTATGAGTTCACAAATACAGCTTTTGAGTGGTAAAAGAATTTTCATAATCGGTTCAGTAGATCCAAAAATTATCCACCCCCTACAACACCACAAACTCTCAAATAGTCAAGTGAATCTAATATTTGTAATTTTTAGTGCGAGCTAAAAGCTTATTTTTTAGTTTGGGGGCGTTCATAAATTACGTGAGGTGTTTTTTCGAAATTTCTGACCCTCCCCCCCCCCCCCCCCTTGGTGAGATGTCGTGAGATTTTTTTCAACCCCCTCCCCCCATCCCCCAATCTCACGTGAGATTTTTCAAAATGTGGGTTTCTAACGTAAATGTGTTAGATTATTATTGTAAAAAGAAAAGAAACGTCGAAGAACGAAAAAATAACGTCGAGGTATAAATGAAATTATTTTTTTTAGAACGAATTAGGAAATGATCTTAATCGTATTACGATTACGCCTAAGATTAAATCTTAAGCATGTACAATCTGGATTAAATTGACCAAAATAGTATATTTTTTTTTGTTTCATTCAGAAAAAAAATTACGTGATATTTGCCGAGACCCCCCCTCCCTCCAACGTAAGATTAGATGAGATTTGACTCGACCCCCTCCCCCCCTAAAACATCTCACGTAATTTATGAACGCCCCCTTTTTTAAACTATTTAAAGTTATTAATTCTAAAGCGAACAAAACGTAGAAGGGTCACTATCGAATAACTGCGATTCGGTCTGTTATCTCGCGGAATATTAATACAATGTTGATAACGACGACCCGCTCTCGCAACAGATTACATGAGTATTTGCTACTAGCCAACGCCGCGCGGATTCACTCGCGTAGCTTCCGTCCCCGTGGGAATACGGGGATAAAATATGGCCTAATGCAGGCCTGGCGCACTCCATGTTTTAGCGCAAACGTACAGGTACATGGTCGCGCGACGTGCCTCGCAATGCAAACAAACAAACAATCAAATCTTTCCCTAGTGTACATAAACATTATGTATACTTATTACTTATATATTTACGTCAGTGAACCTCTACCGAATTTCATTTTTATAGAGGTGGGTAGTATTTACCGATCCAATTTATTTAGGGTCCAAATTGGTTCTTGAATGCATCGTTTTGTTCAACGTTGCGTGGTCCAGTTTTAAATTGAGGAAGTCGAGTAGTTTTGTCATATCGCTGAGTGGGTCGTATCTAATTGTAAAATTTCCGATAGTATCGTAAAGTTTTGCTCAAGGTTCTATTCACAGGCAAGGATATTTTATACTACAGATAGACAGGCACTAGCCCATCAAAACTGAGGCGGACAAATGTGCATAATTGTCTTAATTTTATTTAGTCGCTTAGACCCTAAAAAACTAGTTATTTAAACAAATAAAACCTAAATATTGTCTACACTAACACAGTACACTGTAATAACTATATATATATTATAATATATCATCATCCATCATCATAATCATCATATCAGCCGATGGACGTCCACTGATGGACACAGGCCTTTTGTAGGGACTTCCAAACATCAGGATACTGAGCTGAGTAGTTTTTCGGGATTAAAAACCTTTATATTGCTCCGTAATCTCTATCTTCTAGTGAAAATTTCATTAAAATTTTTAAATTAAAAATTTCAAAAAAATTAAAATTTCGTTCTAAACATTAGCCTGGACAAACAGGCAGACACAGAAAAAATTTAAATTCTATCAAACGCAAAAACACAAAAAAATACCGAAACTCTTACAAGCGTATCTACACTAATATTATAAGGCTGAAGAGTTTGTTTGTTTGGTTGAACGCGCTAATCTCAGGAACTACAGCTCCGATTTGAAAAGTTCTTTCAGTATTAGATAGCCCATTTATCGAGGAAGGCTATAGGCTATATATTATCCCCGTATTCCTACGGGAACGGGAACCACGCGGGTGAAACCGCACGGCGTCAGCTAGTAGTAAATAAATAATTGAACAAAGTTATTGATAGTGACGCTACTCGTAAATGGGATGTAATACAATTTGTGAGTGATTAATTTAAAAATATGTAGCGTTTGTGTTCTTGATTGAATTGAATTTGATTGAGCGGTACCATTCTAGCATATAAATTATTGTACTTACTCATTACATTATTCATTGTTGCAGTAAATTGTTTTAAAAAGTGAAATGTTGAAAAATCTAGCATCAATTTATTACTGGAGTCTGGATATCTATAAAAGAATACACATTTATGAGTTAAACGTAAAAGAATACAATAAGGAACTTAAGCTAACTTATCCTAATAGACAAATCATGTCCACGTGGAATGGTGGCAAGAATACTGGCTGCATTTCCGCGCTGGACAGCCAGGCTGATCCTTTGCGCAAATGAGCCAGCCCTTCTGTCACCAGCCGAGGCAACTAGCCGCGGTGAAATGATTAGGATAATACATTAATAATACATTATGGGATTTTTTGTTAAATTAACCCCTTTAGATTTATCGATTGCTTTTTAAATAACAAATAGGTAAAGAATATACATTAAAAAAAAAACTTTGTTCTGTTACAAGAGAAGTTTAAATAAAAAGTACGTTTTATCGTTTAAAATTTTTAAAAATGGCATCTTCCAATTTTCGTTCCGACTCTTGGTATACCCGGACACCGGACACACTGTCTAATATGTAATATAGCCGAAAAATATACTCAGAGGCACAATTATCCGCCCACTTTACCATAATCGCGTCATATTAAAGTGGGCGGATAATTGTGCCTCTGAGTATATTTTCTCTGTATAGTGTGAAGTCTATAAAGTGTGAAGTCTGCCAATCCGCATTGGGCCAGCGTGGTGGGCTTAACCCCTCTCATTCTGAGAGGAGACTCGAGCTCAGCAGTGAGCTGAATATGGGTTGATAATGATGATGATGATGTTTTTTTCATATAGGCTATATATGAAAAATCGATTCTTAAGAAGTAAACTCCAAGAAAATATTGCACTAGTAATTTAACAAAATGCCGAGTTTGTACGTTGGACAGCAACACAAGTGCAGTTATAATGCAAGTAATGTTGCTGTTTGCGGTGCAGCGGGTCACCTCCGTGCGTTAATGAGTCGCAATGGACGAACGGACGACTCATCCTGTTTACTTGTGAACTTTGACAGTAGTTAGGTGTAGCGACTGTAAACAGTGAAAACAAAACGTGTAAACTATTCATACAGAAACCGTACGAATAAAATTAATTTATTCACAAATTACTGGATAAATTGTATATTCTTATTAGTCCGACAATTTTTTTTATATGGAATTAGCTCGCGCTTGACCACGATCTCACCTGATGGTAAGTGTTATCTAAGGTGGTGCTACTCTCTTATAGATGCCCAGGTTAGTAATAATTAGGAAACACTGACTTTGGGAGAGACTGACTTTTCGTTTCATAAACGCGCGTTTATGTAACGAAAATGCAAATCGCTTCGTAAGAGTTCTAGGGATGTCAATCTCAATGACATAAGGATGGAAATTTACCCGGAGTCTTTTTTTTTTAATCTATAAGTTTTAAGGGACTTTTATTATAAATAACATGTCAGTCCCATCGTACCCTAATTAACAATGACAATGACAATGATAAAAACAAAGCTACTTAAATTAATTACAACAATCTTCAGTTGATATTACATAATCCCGGTGTCTTGCAGTGCGATGGCAAAATGGTGAAATATTGCACTAGTAATTTAACAAAATGCCGAGTTCGTACGTTGGACAGCAACGTAAGTGCAGTTATAATGCAAGTAATGTTGCTGTTTGCGGTGCAGCGGGTCACCTCCGTGCGTTAATGAGTCGCAATGGACGAACGGACGACTCATCCTGTTTACTTGTGAACTTTGACAGTAGTTAGGTGTAGCGACTGTAAACAGTGAAAACAAAACGTGTAACTATTCATACAGAAACCGTACGAATAAAATTAATTGACAAAGAGTTACATATACCTTTTGCCGTGGAGACCCTTGGGCCATGGAGTTGCAGTGCCAAAAAATTTTACCGAATCACCGCGGCTAGTTGCCTCGACTGGTGAAAGAAGGGCTGGCTCATTTTTTTGCGCAAAAGATCAGCCTGGCTGTCCAGCGCGGAAATGCACCATTCCATTGCCACCATTCCACGTGGCCATGATTTGTATAGTTATTAGGATAAGTTAGAATAAATTCCTTATTGTATTCTTTCTCAATAAAAAAATTCACAAGGTTACTGGATAAATAGTATATTCTTATTAGTCCGACAATTAGTTTTTCTATGGAATTAGCTCGCGGAATACCACGATCTCATCTGACGGTAAAAAAAAATGTAAGAATAAGGAAATGCTGACTTCGCGAAAGAGTTCCATACCCTGACCATGCGTATAAGAAACGAAGAAGCAAATCGCTTCGTACGAGTTTTAGGGATGTCAATGACGTAGGGATGGAAACCTACCCGGTCTTGCAGTAAGTGAAATGTTATTTCTCCGGTAACCGGACGAGTAGCTTCAGCCTATGCAAAAAATCAAAATTTCAATAAAAATACATTTAAAACAAGTTTGTCTTTATTTATTTTTTTCGAAAACCTTATTATTTGCGTTAAATATAATATTTAAGAGTCATTGGAACATTTTGAAATCCCAGGAGAATGATTTCCAACAGGCGATTGGCCAACTCCCGTTTACTTATGAAAGGAGGTGGTCCATTTCAGGACCACTCTTGTACCCAGTATCATTAAAATTTAAAAATTACAAGGAATTTATTAATATTTATTAAAGTGAATAAATCTAACTAAATAAAAAGAAATAAATAAAACAAAAACCCAATTTTTTGTGTTATATCAAGATGGCGCCCATAGAGCAACTATGACATGACAGTTGACAGCAAACGTCAAATTGATTAATGCATTGAAAACGTCATTTATCCGCCATTAATACCCTTATTAATGTTGCATTTATTGGGAGATATTGAATATTATTTCGAAAGAATTAAAGTAAATTCGTAGATTTGTATAATCAAAAATAGTTAAAAATAATATCTTCTTTTATTTCCGCCAGGATACAATGACCGGACCTGGGCTCCATCCAGTTTTGGACCATCTCCTTTGACGGTGATTAGTGTAGGCCAGGGCCAGGGATGCGCATTCCCTTTTAATCAAAATGCTTTACATTTGACTTTCTTGACGTGACAACGTCTTATAATTCGACGGAGCCGGCACACATTCAAAAAAGATGACGTCATGCGTCGTTCCCTCACTCTAGGGTTGCCAACGTTTTTTACAAGAAAAAAATATATTCTGGTCTTTGAAGATTATTAAAAAGTATTTTAGAAAAACGAACATTTTCTTTTGAAAAATGCAACCAATTCCATCAGTATTTTCTTATGACGTTATCACCTTCAACTATCGACTTTACAAACAATCGATTTTTTTTTATTCTTTAGGGGGAAAGCTGCCCCCCTCTACCTCTATTTTACGGCTTATCGACTACTATCTATGAATCCGTATATTTCATATTATCCGAACGCAATCAACTGTCAACTGTAGTGGTTCCTCGAAGGATTGATAATAACCAAAGGCGCCAAATCTCAGTCCGATAACTGATAGCGAAGTACCACTTGACGCGACCTTCGATATGGCTTCCATATCACACTGGCCATCGTTCAACAATCGGTTGGAATTCAGCTATAGCTAATAAAGTCCAAGGTTTGGGTCAATTTAGAATTTGATAGTGGAGCGGGATGTGATTTGAGAACCGTTTCGTTTTGATCGAAAACCAGCTGAAACTACAGCCGAAACCGATACTGAAGATGAAATTCGTTTTCGGTTTAGGCCGTAAGAATAGAATATAATAGAATATATCTTTATTTGTCGACACACGAGTAATAAAATAAAATAAAATAAACAAACAGAACATACAAATATCTGGTCGTGGACAAAACAGGTATCCACCTCAGCACGATGCCACAGCGAGCTGTGGCGCTGGTTTTCAGGTGAAACCTTGTGAGTTCACGGACGTGTCTACGTGACGTGTCTTAACTTAAAACTTATTCATGAATACAAAGTAAAATAAAATAATGAAACAAGAACGAACAGAGTAATAAAATAACAAAATTAACATTTATGGGAAACTAAATTAACAAGGAAAATCAAACAATAATTAATACGAGTCAACCTGTAAAATGAACGAAGAACTGGTTTGGTCGGACAGTTGATAGTAATGTGAGATAGTCAATTTAATTATAGCACCCCCCCACCCCCCACCCCAGATACAATCCTGGCTACGCCCATGGTCCTACCCACCAGGCTATCACGGCTTTTTTATCAAACCATATCATGCAATAATGCTATAGTTTGTCTAATCTATCTTTATTTAAAGCTTAAGATTATAGGCTTCTGTTCTTTATCTTTTATCTATATGCTACGATTATCGTTGCCGCCTTTTTTTAAACCGATTTTAAAGTAATCAGATAAGGAAATTATCTTAATTCTGTATTATTTACTGAAAAAATTACTGCATTGATTTAAACCGATATAAAATACTTTTTATACCGATATAAAGCACTTTAATATAATCATCATTATTATCAACCCATGTTTGGCTCACTCCTGAGCACGAGAACTCAGAATGAAAGGGGTTAGGCCAATAGTCCACCACGTTGGCCCAATTGGCAGACTTCACACATTGTAGAGGTTTCCTTACGATGTTTTCGCTTCACAGTTTAAGACATGTGATTCCTATTTAATTTATTAAAATGCACACAACTGAAAAGATGTGTGCAAACTGAAACTTGGAAAGAAGAAAGAAAAAAGAAAGAAAAAACATTTATTTCAAAAATTGTGCCACACTTAACCACTTAATACAATAATTGTAGTGCCTAATTCTCAAACCGCTTAGTCTAAGCATCAGAACACCACTATGTCATTTGGCATAACCTTGAAAAAGGTTCCAGCTCAGCATTGTGCTGCATGTACCAAGGAAATATTGGAACAGAATGGTTCGACTTTAAAAAGGAGGAGGTTCTCAATTTGACCGGTATATTTTTTTTAATGTATGTACATCGATTACTCGAAGACGCCTGAACCGATTTGAAAAATTATTTTTTGTTATTATTATTATTATTATTATTGTTTGTTGTTGTTTGTATACTCCCGATGTGGTCCCATATTCATCATGTCAGGATCTGATGATGGAAACCTGGAGAAATCAAGGGGAACTTGTATGAATAACTAGTGTGTTGTACCCAAAAATAGACATGTCGGTCAAACTTCTCCGAACGAACCCTACCACAAAGAACTCCCATTTCATTTCGAGTACAGTTTACATTCATGTTAACTGGATTGTTTACGTTTATTAATTGACCGACGCCGACAGGGTGTCTATTTACGTATTCCATATCACCATTTATACTTACCTGATACCTGTTCATAGCCTCATGGGTGTAAATTACTTCTTATTAGCACATACACCGTCGCAAATACTTAACCGCGTGGCCATGGGAGCGGGCGTCACAGTGGTATGGTAATTAATTGTTTGTCCTAGCCAGTAAAATGCGTACATGCGTCAATGACATAATATCTCGTAAACAACTTTATATACTATTACTAGCTGACGCCGCGCTGTTTCACCCGTTCCCGTAGGAATATGGTAGGATAATATATAGCCTCCTCGATATATGAGCTAGCTAACACTGAAAGAATTTTTCAAATCGGACCAGTAATTCCTGAGATTTGCTCGTTTAAACAAACAAACAAACAAACTAACTCTTTTGCTTTATAATATTAATACAGATATATGTTACGTGCCTACAAAATCAGTAGATATGTTACTAACATGTCGAAATAGAGGCGCAGAAAGGTAGCTAATTCTCATAATTTCATTTAGTTGCATAGATAAAAATTAAGTCTATATTTTACTCCATAACCTCCTATATCTTCCAATGAAAATCCTACTAAAAGCGGTCCAGCCGTTCCAAAGATTAACCAGGACAAACAGACAGACAAAAAAAGTTTTATTATATTTAAGTATCATATAAATATTTATAAGCACTGGAGTAAAATCTGTTGTTTTAAAATCACAGACACACTTTAAATTTATTTATATGTATGCAGTATTGTTTATGCGTTATCGCAATACGCTTCGCAGTTCGCTCCGCGCGAATTACTCCAGACAAGTTTCCCTGGCCCGAACGCAATGTAATACCTATTGCATTTGCATCCATTTTCAATTGCATACAATATAAGATTATTTAACGACTACAAGGATTATGTGGTATTATTTTATTGTCTTATCTAAAAGTAGTGCTATTTACAGTTCGGACATAAGTTGTTCAGTAATAAACAGCATTGTGAACTTATGTTATGTATAAGGTAGGTTATTCTGTTAATTTAACTATAATAATTAAGGGAAGACCTCGGTATGTGTTATTTTGCGGAAGATTATGATGTAGGTACAATTAATTAATTAATTTTATTTATTTGCGACCCTCGGGCGGACAGTTTTCTCGCTCAAAAATTTTAAATCGTAATTCAACGCGATGCAATTTATATTTATTTTATTTTTATAGTTTCAGTAAATTAATGCTTATTTTAATTAAGTTATATTTTATTGTACGAGTAGGTCACAACAATAAAATTACACATTTATTTTATCTTGTAATCAATAAGCTGTTGATATTATTAATTGTAAGTTAAAGACTTAAAATTAATTGAGAGTTACATATTTGTTCCTTTTGCCGTGGAGACCCTTGGGCCATAGAGTCGCAGTGCCAAAAAAAACTCCGAACTTCACCGCGGCTAGTTGCCTCGATTGGTGTCAGAAGGGCTGGCTCATTTTTTACGCAAAGGATCACCCTGGCTGTCCAGCTCGGAAATGCAGTCAATTCTTGCCACCATTCTAAGTGGGCTTGATTTGTATAGATATTAGGATAAGTTCGCTTAAGTTTCCTATTGTATTCTTTATCAATACAAAAGAACAAAAAAAAAATAGGTACTTACGAAATAAATAAAAATATATTTTAGAACCACGTTACTTGGATTAGAATACCCTGTTTCGTTATGCGATACGCAATCGCGGTAACAATAATTTTGTGGCCTTTTTTTTATTCGCCTGATGGTAAGTGATGATGCAATCTAAGATAGAAGCGGGCTACCTTGTTAGATGGAGGATGAAATCCACAACCCTTTCGGTTTCTACACGACGTCGTACCGGAACGTTAAATCGCTTGGCGGTACGTCTTTGTCGGTAGGGTGGTAACTAGCCACGGCCAAAGCCTCCCACCAGCCAGACCTGGACCAATTAAGAAAACCTCAATGGTCCAGCCGGGAATCGAACCCAGGACCTTTGTCTTGTAAGTACACTGCGGATACTGCTGCACCACGGAGGCCGACAAATAAAAGGCCTTTCTTAATAAGATTTTCATTTGTTACAGGATGCCATAGATAAGCCACAGCCATGGACAAGCCAACTATGCACATGCTCTCCGTGCAGGAGAAGGGAGGACAAACCAAACGCACTAACCAGTACATAGCGGCTGTTTCAGGTAACTAAGACTACGAATAGTTTCACCCGCGTAGGTCCCGTTCCTGTGGGAATACATAGCCTATGACATTCACAAATAGCGTGCCTTTCTAATCGTAAAAGATTTTTCAAAATCGGTTGAGTAGATCCAGAGATTCCTTCTACAATACCACAGACTTTACCTCATTATGATATTAATATAGACTAGCAGACGCCTCGCGTTTTCACCCGCGTAGCCCCCTTCCCTTTTGGGAATACGGGGATAAACTATAGTCTATGACACTCACAAATAACGTGTCTTTCTAGGGGTAAAATAATGTTTAAAATCGATTCAGTAGATCCTCTTTTACGATCACTATCAAATGACTTAACGCACTCTTCAAGACACTTACCAACCCCGTGCTGAGAATGTTTACTGAAAAATCTTAGAAAAAGGAAAAGCCCGACCCAGAATTTTCGTTATCCGCTAACCTAACAACTGGACCAACGAGGCAATTTGCCTCCATGGTTTCCATCAAAACATATCGATCGGCTTAGAAGTGGGTTATTTATAACCACACAGCATGCCAAATGTTTGCAAGACGCCGTCTATTTTCAGCGGTTCATTCAACGAAATATTGCAAAACATTGCACGCAGATGCGACAGTAACGAGCTCTCTGATTGGCTGATAATTTGTATGCTCTCACACCATTGGTTGAAATCACTAGTGTATTGATAGTAGATGAATTCAAGCGACAACACGGCTCGTATATTTCATTATGTTACATGTTGAATTAATTAATTTGTAGCAGGTCTATTGGAAAGAAATTAATCATGAAGTGTGAGATAATAGCTTGTCGTACGCGACTTGTTTTACCATTGTAAAACATAACATCTTAATATAATGAAACTATACATAACATGCTCAGTCCTAAATGATTGACTGAATGACGGATCGACGCACAATCGTAACAACAACAACAATTAGCTAACAATAAATAAATTAATAAGTATTTTACAAACAGATCACTAAATCGAAAAATGGTGGTAGAAGACCTTATCATCATAGTCTTTCCAAGACCTATCCAATACCCCTCACTATGAGTTAAACGGGTTAAAAAATTCATCCCTTTTCATGGGAAGGTACACTAAATAGTAGATTGTTATACAAGGGGCTAAAAAGACCCATTATATACGAGGTATTTTTAGGGCCCGAGACGTAAGGCGAGGGCCGCCTAAATAGAAACCGAGTTTATAATGGGTTTAGCCCCACGTGTTACACTCTGCTTTTCACTACGATTGCGAGAAAATAAAATAGTTTAGTACAATATTCAATGATTTATTTTAATTGAAAATTAAATGTACAAAGTCTACAATTTTGGATATTAAGGGAGATACTTTTACCCGGTAACATAATTTCCGACTCCTGTGAAGATGAATAATGAGTACGTGAGGTAAACGTGGGAGATAAAAAACTCCTTTCGTAAGTGAATCCATTCGTTGTTGTTTTCCTTACTTATTAAATTTTTCGTAGGTATTCGTAGCTATCGTAGGTAAGTATTAAAGTAAATGCGTCTCGACTTCGATGGTAACAGATTGAAAATTTCATCCATCTCCAAATTAGGATTCTCACTAGACGAAGACACTTAGAAAAATATGTAAGTTACGGTCACAAATTTACAATGAATTTCTGAAAAAAATCAAGTGTGTATTATTCACGCCAATTGTTTTTTAAATTCTCGCTTTTTAATTTTATTTTTTTCACATGAGAAAAAGGTATTACACCGTAAAGGATGTCCCATGTCTTCAACTCTCGCTCTATTCGCAACTCAATAAAAATTAAATAAAAAAAAATAAACGCATTCAACAGACAAGAACGCTGCATTTCATTCCAATTTAAAGTTTTTTATTTATTTTTCAAAACAATCAGTGCCTTACCTATAATGATTCTATTTTCGAATAAAGCCTGCTCCGTTTTATAGTAGGCTAGTACTTGGCTAGTACTCGTAACAGACAAGAATTAAAAAAACAAAATTACTTTAGCCCCTAGAGGCTAATATGCTTGTTTAGTCCCGCTGTGGAGTGGTAATATGACAGTGTTTTTGAGCAAGAGTAGTGAAAAAAATATTTTTCACTTTTATTTTATTTTTACGATATTGTTAAAATTTTTTGTACACACTCATGCTTAATTACAGCTTTCTAGTATAATAGTAATAGATGGTAATAGGTTATTTTCATAATTTAAGAATAAGTTAATAATGATTATTATTAGATGTAGAATGACTAGTGATTCATTTTTAATTTGTTTGTTGGTAAACAGTACTCATCAAGAAAGGCTGTAGTGTTGGTGGGTTTTCTAACCGCCACCTTTTGGTTTAATGGGCACCTCATTAGTAATGGGCCCTTTGTCGGAATGTGGCTAACACTTTTACCGTGTAATGTGTTTTATTGTTACCCACGTGCGACGTTTTCGCATCGACGCACTTTACGACATTCACGGGAAGATATGACCCTATTTTAGCAGACTCAGAAGTGATTACAAAAATAAGAAAACTAATGTCGAACAAAGGTTTTGATTCACAACATCTGTCAGGACAACTTAATTAACAAATCAAACTGTAACCAAAATAAGACCCTAGAACGGTAGAGAATGACCTTGAATGAAGTCACGCACTTGTGAAACCTATTTTAGCAGACTCAGAAGTGATTACAAAAATAAGAAAACTAATGTCGAACAAAGGTTTTGATTCACAACATCTGTCAGGACAACTTAATTAACAAATCAAACTGTAACCAAAATAAGACCCTAGAACGGTAGAGAATGACCTTGAATGAAGTCACGCACTTGTGAACGATGTGTGTAGGGTTAAAGGTACCTTTGACTGTTAACAAACACTTATCCACTCAAGTCACTCTCCCCGCCTATCCCAAGTGACCCATACGAATTACACAAGAGATGTGGACGGCTCGAACGCCACGAGCACACTGAAGCCGTCCGTACCGCAAGTCGTTGCAACGCGGCGATAACATGTGTTTTATTATTACCCACTTGCGACGTTTTCCCTTCGATGCATATTACGACATTCACGGGAAGATATGGAGCGACCCTATTCTTACACTGGGAACCGCAAAGTTACACTTTATTAGGAAAATCAACGGCTAATACATTAATTTCATGCTTTAAATTAAGTACATTAATAGAGTAAATAAATGCGCTACTTAAAGATTTTCACAACGTCCACAATTTTTAGTACATGTCATTAAATTCGTTATAATATGTAGTCGTTTCTAATAATTCTGTTACAATAGCATATTATATGCATTTATACCTACTGTAAGGACCCTCATCCTAACTATAAGAGAAGCTAAACACTGGCTCATCTCTACACTGGTAAGGCAAGCAGACCGCGACTGGTAAGGCATCCAGCGAATCCCTGCGACTCTACACTGGTAAGGCAAGCAGACGACCACTCAGGTTAAACGCCGGTGACAGATTGACTCTTTGCCTCCACTCAGTGTTGCCAACCTCAAAAAGCTAAAAAAAAAACAGTAGAAAGCAGTAGGTAGAGTATAAAAAGGTAGATTTCATAATTTTGCTCATTTATTTTAAACAATAAACAATTTTCTAAGGTGCTAGAACTCACATACATTGATATATGTATTGACATATACATTTTTTTTTTGTTATTGTGCTGATCACAATAACAAAAGAAAAAAACAAAAATCAATTTTTTTTTTAAATCATACATATTTTTCTTGAATCCCGACAAGAGAAGATACTTCCATCTAGTGTCATTGCGTTTTATTAAGTAGTGGTTATCAAAAAATGGTTGCTTAATATATATAATAGGTGGTGCTGAACGCTAGTTGAAAAACAGTAAAAAATAGGAATGAAACAGAAAACATGGACATTAATGTGAAAACAGCAAATCTACTGTTAAAACGGTAGGGTTGGCACACTGCCTCCACTACCAATATACATGAGATAGTGTAGTATTGTAGGTATATATTTAGTATATACGTCTTACTAGACACGGGCATAAGTTTGTTATTTCTGCATATCGTCTCCAAAGAGTTAAAAAATCTTTTGTGGGTTTGGGTGTACTCTTCTATAACAAGATCCCCAAGACTGTGATGGACTTGCCAATGCACAACTTTAAGCAATGTGTTAAAAAACATTTACTTAGTCGAGGTTACTACACTATTGATGAGTTCCTTAACGACAAAGGTGCTTGGAGGCCATTGGATCAGCTTCCACCTTCACACAGGAAATAAAACTATAAGAAATTGTAATTTAATTGTTATCAAATGTAAATTGTAATACTGTATGACTTTTTCAAAAGAGCAACTGTTGAGTTTCTTGCCGGTATCTTCTCAGCAGAACCTGCCTTCCGAACCAGTGGTAAAATCTTTACAAATAGTCAACTGACGTGTCAAAAGTGCTTGTAAACTGAGCCTACTTGAAATAAATGAATTTTGAATTTACACAAACACTACACCTACTAACACCTAAAAAAACATTTCCAGCTGCAATCGGCGCTGTGGTGGCCGGCACGATCCTCGCGTGGACCTCCCCTGCGCTGCCGCAGATCTCGCCCCCCAAGAAGGAGGCCAACAGCAGCGAGCCCCAACCCTACGACCCCTTCGAGCCGTACAACAATGCGACCAACGTGACCACGATACTGATCAACGAGCTGGGCCAACCGGCTGACTTCTTGCTCGACACCACGGAAAGTGAGTGCTGTTTACTGTTTAACTTACAAGCAGCGTGGTGAAGCCGGTGAAACCCATAAAATATAAACACAAACGTCACGCGTCTCCTTGACATCCGCTTATACAAACTTCTTTAATACCTACTTAGTATTTCAAAATTTAACACTAACAACAATTAAGTACGTAAATTAATATAATAATCATATATAATAAATATAATAATTTTAATTATAATATAAATAAAATAAATAAATAAAATAAAATAAATAAATACTCCATCTTATGTTCTTTAGTTTTTGTGACTAGTTATTCAAATGTTTAAAAACATAATTTTAATTTTTTTTGATTATTGTTGAAAAGTTACTGATGCAACGGTTCGTTTCGTACTAACTCGAGAATGTATTCGTTTTTGAATTTTGTATTTGGAACCTTCGTGTTCCATGCGCTCTATCTGCCTATTTTTATTTTATCTGTGACTTCTATACTTAATAATATAAAGAGGTAAAGTTTTGTGGTATTGTAGCCGGGTAAAGCCACGTTATTTACGAGTTTCATAGGTTATGTTTATACCCGTATTCCCAGGGGAACGGGTGAAACAACGGCGCGTCTGATAGTTAAGTATAATCATCATTCATCATTAGCAACCCATTTTCGGCTCACTATTGAGCACGAGTCTCCTCTCAGAATGAGAGGGGCAATAGTCCACCACGCTGGCCCAATGCGGAATCGATTTCTCCAGGATGCCATCATCAGATCCTGACATGAAAAAAATGGGACTACCCTGGAATCAAACCCTTCAAAACAAAAAAAGAATTTTCAAAATTGGTCCATAAATGACGGAATTATCGCTGGACATACATAAAAAAAAAACATACATACAGCCGACGTAGAACCTCCTTCTTTTTGGAAGTCTGTTAAAAAAACATCATATCAGTTCAATATGACACATGTCACAACTTTTTAATCTCATGATAAGATAGATATAAGAGGAAACGTTATCTGTAAAAGTCGTTATATGCCTACTTTGGATGATTGTAAAAAATTACTGATTATAACACTCGGGCGCAGAAAAAAAATATTTCATCATCTATACTAATATTATAAAGAGGAAAACTTTGTTTGTATGTTTGTTTGTTTGTTTGTTTATTTGATTGTAATGAATATGCTCAAAAACTACTGGACCGATTTAAAAAATTCTTTAACCATTAAAAAGCTACATTATCCACAAGTAACATAGGCTAAATTTATTTTGGAAAAAAATAGGATTCCGTAAGATATTTGGGTTTTTCGGACACAAGGTGTAAAAATTCAACCAGAAAAGTAGGGTAGGGGTAGGTAGGAGTAAGGTAGGGGTAGGGGTAGGCTAGGGGTAGGGTAGGGGTATGATAGGGGTAGTTGAAAGTTAGTGGATGAAGTCGCGGGGGTCGGCTAATCACCTATACTAATATTATAAAGCTGAAAATTTGTTTGTTTGAACGCGCTAATCTCAGGAACTACTGATCCGATTTAAAAAAATCTTTCAGTGTTAGTTAGCCCATTTATCGAGGAAGGTTTTATGCTATATATTATCCGTATTCCTACGGGAACGGGAACCACGCGTGTGAAACCGCGCGGCGCCAGCAGGTCTATAATATATTATCAGCCGATTGACGCCGTTTTTTAAATTTTGTTTTTGAATTTCACGCGAAAGTCACCGGCGACCCCTAGTGTGGATATAAATAAAGTTCATTACATAGATACATAGAAAAAATTCGAAAATAGGGTAAGCATATGAATGGTAATTCCAGGACAGTCCTGAATTTTCAGTTTAGGATATTTTTAAAATTGGCTTAGCTCTGCAGGCTAATCCAATAACTTTGACGTATGTTAGTCGACATATACGAAATTGAGATTCTATGTAACAAATGTCATCCGGTGTCTAGAACCCTTCATAGATATCATACAGTAAATGAAATTTCTCAGTAATTGATTTGATGCTTATTTTAATATGTTGTTAATAAAGACCAAATCAGTGAATAGGGCAGTAGGTCTGGTATCTGGTAGTAGGTATCCACAGTGGGTAGCTTACTGGCAGTGGCGTGCACTCCATACATGCAAAAATCCACTGCCTACTATAAGGAATCCCAACGAACCTGTATAGCAGAAGTAATTTTCCATTTTGTACGTAACTACGTAGCATTTGCATTTGCTTACCCCAGTTAAAAACCTACACGCCACTGCCTACTGGCAAAGACTTAACGATGCCGCTTATAAACCGTCAGACGTATCGATAATTTATGACCAAGTTTCCATGGAAACTAACAATGTCACAGCGCTGTTTTTAAGGGGGCGTGTTGTATGTGGGTACTTTGGTTATAAATCACTTATGTCACCGACGCGGTCTTAGATTGTTGCTCCGCAATGTCGGATCGTTTCGGTTCAATATGTTCGCCGATTAATTTCACCAAATCCGCGAATTTTCTTGTTTCCTGGTTATTAGGAGCACACAAATCACTCATGAGATCATACGTAGGTTGGCCCACCACCGTAATCAACGTTGCGACTTTTAAATCATCGTCGATTTTATTGAGTTGAATGAACTGTTCCACGCGTCGTATGTAAGCCGACCATTTTTTGCTATTTAAATCGAAGCGCTCGATTTTTCTAATAGGCATTTTGAACACTCACAAACACAAACACTAGGTATAATTTTCCTCGTCGCCAGTTAGGTATTACGATTATTATGATATAATAATACGAGAGCAACAATCAAAGACCACGTCGGTGACATAACTGATTTATTACCAAAGTACCCACATACAACAAATGCGAGGGCCGATATGCTGCTATAATCTTTCTATCTACGCGATCACACTATATTTCACCCATCCAAATAGTGTCCGTGACCGTAATGACCGGATCAATGACGCAAATCCATAAGATCTTCCCATACCCAAAATGTCTCTAAAGCGGCTAAAGAAGGTTTCACTTAAAAATCTTCGTTCCAATAATAGTGTTATTGTGAAAATGCAAATATCCCATATCTCAAGCCACACCCACAAACATGCCTCTAAACTGTTTCACGTAATTTGGATCACCGCCAGCGCCGCGTCATCGAAGGTCACCGACATAACTGTTATTAAACAACCAAAATACTCGTATCACATGATAAATACTTAGTAGTTATTCATATTTCTTTTCTTTTCAAACCGCATTTGTGATGCAAATATAGATCGTGATATAATCACGTGATTCTTTTTTAAGTAAGTGCAATTGTATTTCGTGCAAAGTGCAAACTAGGACACGCCCCTCAGTTTTATCCGCGTAATTCCCTTTCTCGTTGGAATACGGGAATAAAATGTGACACAATCAACGTGGCTCTCTATTAGTCTATGAATTATGAAAATCGGTTCTGTATATCCAGATATTACCCCCACAAACTTACAAACTTTACCTCTTTATATATATTACTAGGTTTGACAAAATATATTGAAGAGTCGTACGTGGTGGACGTACTCAACATCATTAGTGGTTTCTCATTTGAAGCGTTTGAGTAAATCTCTTGGGGTCCTCATGTATAAAATATATTGTGAAAAACTGAATTTTCGAGGCTCGATTATTTGTTTATCTTTCCAACATATAATAGAACTGGTTATGTTATTTTAATGAGACTAGTTTTTTGTTGATTATACGAGTATTTCGCTAAGACATAGTTACAGCCATAGTTTTAAGTATTTTTTTATAGTTTTGATAAATGTCAATGACCTTTTAAAGGCCCCTGAAAATCATATGTTGAGTGGGAGACTTTTGTTAGATCAGTATGCAATTCTGCTCTCTTCCAAAATCTTTTGATAGCGGACATCTCCTAACTTACTACGTCCATGTCAAATTTTGTCTTGTACGTCAAACGGTTTTCGATCATTTTAGTGATGACCTTTGACTTTTATATATAGAAAAATATGGACCTACATCATCATAATTATCAACCCATATTCGGCTCACTGCTGAGCTCGAGTCTTCTCTCAGAATGAGAGGGGTTAGGCCAATAGTCCACCACGCTGGCCCAATGCGAATTGGCAGACTTCACACACGCAGAGAATTAAGAAAATTATCTGATGTGCAGTGCAGGTTTCCTCACGATGTTTTCCTTCACCGTTCTAGTAACGTGATATTTAATTTCTTAAAATGCACACAACTGAAAAGTTGGAGGTGCATGCCCCGGGCCGGATTCGAACCTACGCCCTCTGGAGTCGGAGGCAGAGGTCATATCCACTGGGCTATCACGTCTCATGGACCTTAGGTTGGCTTTAAATTTCTGACCAAATAAAAATAATTTTCATTAATTCAGGTAATAATTTTTATTCTCTTCCAGGTTCTGTGGTATCAGCTATACTGGCCATCGGAGCAGCCATCAGCGCACTCCCAGTGGGGGTGCTGGCTGAGAAGTTCGGCCGCCGCCCCACCATCCTACTGCTCTCCATACCGTTCATGATCAACTGGCTGATCACAATCTTTGCAAACGGAGCAGGGATGCTCATCGCTGCCAGGTTCTTCGCTGGATTAAGTACTGGTAAGTTTTCTTCTCGATTTTTCTCGATTTTTCTGGGAGTAGTGGATAAGATCTCTGCTTCCAATTCTGGGGAAAGTCGGCCCGAATTCGGTTCTGGGCATGCACCTTCAACTTTTCAGTTGTGTGCATTTTAAGAAATTTAATATCACGTGTCTCAAACTTGCAAGGAACCTAATGATGGAAGAAACCTGGTACAACTTTCAAAAGGCTCAAGAGCACCACAAGATGTCATGAAATAGACACTACATTATTATATTTGGGCAAATCACTGGATTTTGCACCTAACACGCCTTAATACAAATACTTAAAATCCCGCTGAATGTCTCAAGACAGATTGCAGGAATATTGATAGACTAAAAAAAAACGTGTCTCAAACGGTGAAAGAGAGAATTTTCTTAATTCTCTGTGTGTGTAAAGTCTACCAATCCGCATTTAGCCAGCGTGGTGGACTAAGGCCTAAACCCTCTCATTCTGAGAGGAGACTCTTGCTTAACCGAATATGAGTTGTTAATGATGATCATGATGATACGTAAATCTAATATCACAATTCCAGGTGGCATCTGCGTAGCAGCGCCCATGTACATTGGCGAAATAGCCGAGACCTCCATACGAGGGTCTCTGGGCGCCTTCTTCCAGCTGTTCCTGACCGTGGGCATCCTCTTCACCTTCGTGGTGGGCGCCTGGACGCACTGGCAGACGCTATCGATCATCTCTGCCGTGTTCCCTGTGCTACTTGTTGCTGTGTTCTGGTGAGTTGGAGACCTCATGGGTAAATGACATAAGGAATCTGGCAATATCCTACCTTTAATTTGAGGCATTAGAAGCCGTGATAGCCTAGTGGATATGATTTTGCCTTCGATTTGGAGGCCGTAGGCTCGGTCCGGGGCATGTACCTAAACTTTTCAGGTATGTGCATTATAAGAACTTAAATATCACGTGTCTTAAACGGTGAAAGAAAAACGTCGTGAGTGTATACTTGAGAATTTTTTTAGTTCTCCACGTGTGTGAAGTCAGCATGGTGGACTTTTGGTTTAACCCCTCTCATTCTGAGAAGAGACTGGTGTGCTCAATAGTACCGAAAATAGGTTGCTAATGATAATTGATGAGTAAGCCTGGCAATCGTTCCTTGTATGAGCTTTTGTACAAAAACAACAACTGCTAAAGCCTTGACTTAACTTATAGTCTGGTAAGTTCGTTAATGACACTTCCCCGATATACGGGCGACGGGGGGAAAGACTATGCTTGTGTGAAATCGTGCATGCGGTGAAGTGAGTTGCATCAGTCGTGGGGTTCCATTCATGGCTACAAGCCCTCCGGCCCGTGCGAACCATCGGGAGTGTTGAAATTGCCAAGCTATAGTAACTGAATGTAAAATAACACTACAACTTCTACAAAATCAACAAATATGAACGAACGTGGCGGAACCGTACCTACTGGCTTATGTTATAAAATGTTTGTGGTAATTTAAGCAGTAGATCAATGGTAAATACAGGAACTGAAATCATTACTAACTGGGCATGGTTTGATCCCCGCTGGACTATTGTCATTCCCACTCCTGACACATTCGTTTACGACGTTCTCTTCAAATGAGAATATTAGTCATATTTGATAGATAATGGTAAATATTCTTGAGAAAAAATATCATGGAATTCCAGGTGGATGCCAGAAACCCCCCAATATCTGCTGGCCCAGAACAGACGGCGTGATGCTGAGAAGGCTCTGCGCTGGCTGCGTGGGCCCGACGCTGACCTCAGCGGGGAACTCGAGGAGATGCAGAATGATGTAAGTTTTGTTCTAAGTCTAAAAACAAAAAGTGGTGATAAGTCACCAGTAGCCCTCATTCATGGACTTCCAAGCACATTGGTCTCAAGCTGCCAGCATCCAGCGGCTCCCGGCAACCCGCTTGATGTCCTCGGTCCACCCAGTGGGGGGTTGACCAACACTGCGCCTTCCGGTGCGGGGTCGCCACTCCAACACCTTGGGACCCCAACGTCCATCGGCTCTTCGAACTATGTGGCCTGCCCATTGACAGAGCTATGCCTGGGCCTACTAAAAATTGCTTACATGTCATTCATAATAAATCTTATTTTCTCATTGTTTTCAGGTGGACAACTCCGCCCGTCAAAAGGCTGGCATCGTAGCGATGGTGACCAACCGAGCGCCTCTGATGGCTCTCATCTGCTCTCTAGGCCTCATGTTCTTCCAGCAGTTCAGCGGTATCAACGCTGTCATCTTCTACACTGTTAACATCTTCAAATCCGCCGGCTCTAACATAGATCCGTCCATAGCAACAATCATAGTGGGTGTCGTCCAAACCCTAGCCACTTACGCTTCATCCTTGTTAATAGAAAAAGCAGGCAGACGGATCCTGTTGCTCCAGAGTTGTATAATTATGGGCATCTGCTTGATCATTCTCGGTACATACTTTAAACTTCAAGAAAGTGGTGCTAACGTCGCTGCCGTTGGATGGATACCTTTAGTGTGTTTGGTCCTGTTCATCATATCATTCTCCATGGGTTTTGGTCCTATCCCTTGGATGATGATGTCTGAATTGTTCGCCTCTGAGTTCCGAGGGACTGCATCTGGTCTTACAGTCATTATCAATTGGTTGCTCGTGTTTATTGTCACTCTGTGCTTCCCAATAATGAAGGAGCAAATCGGCATCTACAGCTGTTTTTGGTTCTTCAGCGGTTTCATGGTGACTTGTGTCTTCTTCGTCTTCTTCTTGATACCTGAGACCAAGGGAAAGACGTTAGCCCAAATTCAAACTTTGTTAGGTGGCAAGCAGGCATAAGATTATGTTTTTTTAAATACCTTGGAATACTCAGTGTTGTTTTGTTTATGATTGGTATTGGCTAATGGACACTTGACTTTTTAAATTCCAACTTGTATAACAGATTGTACAGTTATCGCAATATATTTCGTATATGTATATGTCGCTTATAAAATTTGTAATAAAAAATGTAGGGGCAAGTACAATCATGTTATAAGAAGCTTTCCTATTAATGACCTGCGCTAATTTGTCAATCTAAATAACGTATGCATTAAAGCAGCTGGAGATTAACATTGTGGGAGGAGGTTTTATGGGATCATCAAATCTTTGTGGATGCTAGTGGACATGCTCGCTATATATTATGTATCTTAAAGGATTTTTCTTAACAGTGTACAAGGGTATAGACAATTCCTCTTCGATACTTTCCCCTATAGTCCGCCACTCTGCGCAGGCATTTGCAATGTCCATTCCAACTTTTATGCTATAGCCTGATCACAAAAATAAAAAGAAATCATCAGGTGGCTGACTAAACAGATACTAATTTCTTCCAAATATAATGGTGGGCTTACACCTACCTTTAGACCGAAAAGCCTCAGTCCTGAAAGGGGCTGGAGTAACCGGGAGAATAAGCTCCTCCTCGCCTTATCCAGGCAAGGAGGCAAAGCCTCGAGGCCGGGGGAGAAGATAACCTGTCTCTCTCACAACGGTGGTGGTGCCCCCAATCCAGGTTTTTTTATATTTCTGGTCAGGTTATAAATATTTTATTTGTTAGTTGGATATAACGTACATAACTTGCAAAGTGTATTAAGTCGTCAATGTCTAATTCAGCGCTGCTGTGAATTTTAAAGCATATCATGGTGTAAGTTTTCGTTTTGGATATTTTTTGGATTTCATGTCAGGAACATTCTGTCCAAAAACTTATGGACTTTCGTGATCAGATCGGACCTTGTGTTTTGATATCTTTCATAAGTTGTTGAATGTTTTATGTGTATATTTATATGTGTGTTTGTGTTTATTGTTTTGTGTTTAGTCGGTATCAGATTTATACGACTAATTGAATGGAAAAATACTAGTAATTTGAACTACTCAATTTAAATATAACGACTGATACACCAAAAAAAATATATAAAGAAACTAGAAATATCTGTCGCCGACTGTACATTTTAGCAACTCTTAAATGAAATGACTTTTATATTACGATTATTTATTTAATATTATGTAGAGTTCGATCGAAAAAATAGAATTTTGATATTTTGTACATGTTGATTTAATTTATTTTGTGAATAACTACGAACACAATATTTAGTACCTACTTTATTTATTAATTTTAAGTGAATAAATGTGCCAAATAAAAACGACGTAAATGTATAAATTATGCAATACCTAGTTAAATTATTAGTTAGCTCTATTAGTTAAATTAGGTATCGAGTGTACAAATATTTAAACTTTAGTTCAGTAAGTCGATGAAATCCACACAATCTAACATAAAAAAAAAACATTTTTTATTTAAAGAGATTTTTCGCTGAGCGAATAAAAAAAAATATTAAATTGATTTCATAAGCTTAATTCTGACGCTGTACCAAATAAATAGAAATGGCTTTAAATAATAAATCTGCTATTTTTCATCATTAAACATGAGCTGCCCCCCTAGCCAAGTGAAAGGCGATTCTCTTTCTACGTACGCAAACGCTTCGTAAACTAGAAAAATGTATGAGAATGACAGATCTTGATCACGTGACCTGTCGATAGTAATGTCATTCTCATACATCTTTCTAGTTTTCGAAGCGTTAGCGATCGTAGAAAGAGAATCAACGTGCCACTTGGCTAGGGGGGCTGTTAAGATAGTACAAAAACATCTTACCTTAAAATTATATATGAAAGAAAAACATTTATTAACTCTCTTATCACTTTAGATAATAGTATGTGACTAAAACAACTTCTAATCAAATCATACTACAAATAAAATGTATAAATCAAGTGAAAATGTGTTTTGTAATTTAAGTAAATGCTTTTAAAATGTAATTAATAATATAATATTACGTATATTTTTATAAATAGAATAAAAATTGTCCATTATAGGAAACAATTCATGGTCACTCTACTGAAGTTCTTCGTTTCTCTTTTCGATTATTGAAATAGAGCGGGACAGAAATAGAACAGTGGCCATTTTGAATTGTTTTGTTTAATGGCGCGAATATGTTCGTGAAGTTTAAAAATGTGACATTTAATTAAGATGAAAAGTAAAAATATTTCGATCGGTTGTTTTTATATTAATAACTATTGTTAATTTTATGTTTAACTGGAGGTTAAATGTAAAAACAATTAAAATGAATAATTACTGATTCTTTTGTTTTGAGTTATTTTGGTTCAATCCTAAATCCTATACCTACCTTCCATGCCTGTGAATGTTAAGTGGTATGCGCGGTGGATTTACAAGACGGAGGTCCTGGGTTCGATCTCCGGTTGGGTCGATTGAGGTTTTCTTAATTGGTCCAGGTCTGGCTGGTGGGAGGTTTCGGCCGTGGCTAGTTACCACCCTACCGACAAAGGCGTACCGCCAAGCGATTTAGCGTTCCGGTATGTCGTGTAGAAACCGATAGGGGTGTGGATTTCCGCCTCCTAACAAGTTAGCTCGCTTCCATCTTAGATTGCATCATCACTTACTATCATCTGAGATTGTGATCAAGGGCTAATTTGTAAAGAATAAAAAAAAAATACTATGTAGTGATTATTCCATTGCTAAGAAAAAAACAAATGTCTATATATTCATCAGAATTTAATATTTCCTTTAGTAACAGTAAAAAGAGAAGGAGAGATAGAACACTCCTTGCAAATAGTTCTCTTCTCTATGGTATCGACTCGGGCGGTCAGGTCTACCACAGACCGCTCTATGGCCTTCACATCGCTTCTGAACCCTGACACTGTCGCTTCCATTTCGCCCAAAAACTGTATCTTCTTGCACAGTTCATCATACTTCTGAGTTATGTAATCCTTCGCGTTCTTAGAATCCAATACTTCTTTGTCGATTTTGCTCAATATCTCGAATTTTAGCTCGTCAAACTTAGCATCTAGAGACGGTCCTAGTAAATTTGCACTTCTGATGGCCAATTCTTCTTCTGTGATTCTGTGGATTTTATTTGCCATATCGTGGCGCTCTGAACAGTTTTATTTCTGTGTATCGATTGTGCATTGTTAATTTTGATTTACTGATAAATATGATTGTTAATTTTTATGTAGTGATGAAAAATACGAAATCAAATCCGATTGCATGATTGTTGTCACTGTCATGTCATTTATTTGGTTTTGATGTGTCATCGTGATTTTTTATTTGTGAAATGAGTTTTATCTATAGATACTCTTATATTTATTTACTAGCGGATGCCCGCGACTTCGTCTGCGTGAAAATCAATGTAAACTTTTAAAACAAATTTATTAAAAAATTTTTGAAGCTCTAACCCTAAAAATTAAGGGCTTTCCATACAAACTTTCAACCCCTATTTCACCCCCTTCTATTTTAATTTTAGGATAAAAAAAAACTATATTTTGCTCTAAGGTCCCATTTACCATTATACCAAAATTCATCTTGATCGGTTCTCCCGTTTAGTAGTGAAAAGCTAACAGAGACAGAGAGTTGAATTCGAAACTCGCGCTTGCGAGTTATACGAAACATCGTTAAAGAATAGCCCTGTTATAATAATCATAATAATCAATACTAATTAAAAAAATATCTTAATGACTATAAATAAGGTGACATGAATGAGTAATAGAATTATTGTAATCACAGATTACTTTGGATTAGTACTATAATATATAATATCTAATCAGCCATATTCCTTCTAAAGGTTTTGAAAAAATCCGCTAGGAGCAGCACCGAGGAGGAAGAAATGTGGTGAATTTCTTGCCACCATTCCACGTGGACATGATTTGTATCAATCGATCAATGAATCAATTTATTTATTTGCAGATACATGCATGGTACAGGTGGTCGTTAATAGTATCTTTTCTCAATAATAAAATTGAAAATCGTGAAAAACCTCCGAAGATCATGAAATTATTAATAACACTCTCGATCAAGTCAAAAATAATATCTTTTAGTGCGCTTTCATTTTGAGACCCCACTCGAGTATATTTGCAGACATTCGGTTATTCTCACCCACTTTCACCCCCCCACAACTTTTAAACAGATGTACTGATTTTCATCAACACTCGTATGTACATAATATGTCGCCTTTAATTAAAAAAAAATGAAATCGCTTCATTCTGCTTCAAAGGTAACCGAGAGCCGTGACGTCCAGTAGATATGACCTATGAGATATGGCCTCCGATTCGGTGGGTGTAGGTTCGAATCCGGTCCGGGACGTGTCAACTGAAATGCACATAACTGAAAAGTTTTTCAGTTAAAATATAAACATTACGTGTCTCAAACGGCGAAGGAAAAATGAGGAATTCTGCACACCTGAGAATTTTCTTATTTCTCTATCTCGACGACTTCCGTGACGCAGTGAAGCACTATGCACTTCAGTGACGTGAAGCAGTATGCGCGGTGGATTTACAAAACGGAGGTCCTGGGTTCGATCCCCGGTTGGATCGATTGAGATTTTGTTAATTGGTCCAGGTCTGGCTGGTCGTGGCTAGTTACCACCCTACCGGCAAAGACGTACCGCCAAGCGATTTAGTGTTCCGGTACGATGTCGTGTAGAAACTGAAAGGTGTGTGGATTTTCATCCTCCTCCCTAACAAGTTAGCTCGCTTCCATCTTAGACTGCATCATCACTTACCACCAGGTGAGATTGTAGTCAAGGGGATTAGCCCTTATTTATTAAAGAACTAGCTGATGCCGCGCGGTTTCATCCGCGTGGTTCCCGTTCCCGTAGGAATACGGTGATAATATATAGCCTATAGCCTTCCTCGATAAATGGGCTATCTAACACTGAAAGAATTTTTCAATTCGGACCAGTAGTTCCTGGTGTGAGTACAAAATTTAAACACATGAAATCAGTCAGTTAGTCACTAAGTTACAAGTATGTGGTAGGTAAGTGCATATTTAAAAGATAATTTGAATGACTACAAAACACTTAATGTAACAATCAAAGTGATAAAATCATCAAGAGGCTAGTCAGCGAAGTAACTGTACGTTGTTTTAGTAACTTTCCGAGTCTCTTGGAAAAACCATTGAACGCATTTGCAGCTGGCATCTTTAGTAGCTTTTCATCATCATCATATCAGCCGATGGACGTCCTGCAGGATTTAGGCCTTTTGTAGGGACTTCCAATCACGATACTGAGCCGCCTGCATCCAGCGAATCCCTTCGACTCGCTTGATGTCGTCAGTCCACCTGGTAGGGGGTCGACCAACACTGCGCTTTCTAGTGCGGGGCCGCCATTCCAGCACTTTGGGACCCCAACGTCCATCGGCTCTTCGAGCTATGTGCCCCGTCCTTTGCCACTTTAGCTTCGCAACTCGTTGAGCTATGTCTGTGACTTTGGTTCTTCTGCGGATCTCATTTCTGATTCGATCACGCAGAGATACTACTAACATAGCTCGTTCCATCGCCCGGTATAGTAACTTTTACTTATTTATTTATTTATTGAGACAGGTCAATAACATAATCAACATATAAGATAGGCTTGTACAGTACCTGAGAAATGAGGATGATGACTAGGTTTGAATATATTGATTTTTAACCGACTTCAAAAAAAGGAGGAGGTTTCTCAATTCGACCGTATATATTTCGTGCAAATAAGGTCAATGTTAACTAATTTATACATAAAAAGCAAAGATTGTCTGGATATTTGCAAAATAAATAAGATTATAAAATTTCAAATCTATTAATTTTTTTTAATAGATTTTGAAATTTTATAATCTTATCGTAATTAGATGAAAATTCATACTGTTATAGCTTCCTTACATTAAATGTGACATTTTTCAATAAATATAAACTATATATACTATACATAAACGCACAAATAACAAAGATATTAGCGATTTTGTTTGAACATACAAATCTAACGATCAGCGAGCCAACGACGTCACTTATTCGCGCCATTTTGTATGGGGCGTTTTTCAGGGATCCGCGGCAGCGCCGCAAATCTAACTCATTAAATCCCTGTAGCTCCGAAAGTAATGATCGCAGATATCCTGTTACTTTTACAAAATTGCTTTACTATTAGCATACTCTTAATTTATATACAATTTAAAAAAAAACTGTTATCACCCCTAGCTCAGAAATGACGGCATAGTGCTCAGAGTTATTTTCTGATATAGTAACAGCCTTCTAAGCGTTATTCATGTTGGTTCATTTCACATGTAATTTTTGTTCAAGGGCTTGTAGTCATGGAGGTGGCCTTCACTCGTAGAGGGGTCTATAATGATTATGGAAGAAAGAGATGGAAAAAAAGAAGAAGGAAATTGTACTTTTGTAAATTTATTTATTATTTTGTGTATGCACATCATCTGTTACATTCTTTATGGAAATAAAAAGGCTGTTAATTATTATTATTATGAACTAAGCCTTAATTAACTTTTTTTTATAGCCCTTGACTACAATCTCTCCTGATGGTAAGTGATGATGGAAAGACTTGTTAGGAGGAGGATAAAAATCCACACCCCTTTCAGTTTCTACACGGCGTCGTACTGGAACGCTAAATCGCTTGGCGGTGAGTCTTTGCCGGTAGTACCTAGCCACGGCCGAAGCCTCCCACCAGCCAGACCTGGATCAATTAGGAAAATCAGCCCAGCCGAGGATCGAACCCAGGACCTCCGTCTTGTAAATCCACCGCGCATACTGCACCACAGAGGCCGGCAAAAAAACTTTGGGCAATTTTGAATCTAGAACCTCTTGAGTTAGGACATAACTCCTGAACCTACTGAGGCTTAATAATTAATATGCTACAATTAGTCATCTACAATTAACCATTCTTATCAAATGATACGCGTATAGCATGGTATTTGCCAACGAAATGCATTTTTCCATGTAATCCAGGCGCACATTTTCTATTTCTCAAGTACCCACTCACTACTCGCACTTCATAAAAGATAACACAGAAAACTGTGGACTAAGCGCCTGTCATAGCCAGATATACCGCATTTTAATGAAGGCTATAGTCTGTCAGCGTATGCTAATACCATTAACGACATTTTATACTATAGGAGCTTTAATGACACATTTTCAGTGAAATTAAATGAATAATTGACTTGTCTTTAACTTATGTTGTCCCAAGCTTCGGCGTCAAATAACCTAAATTTAATATTATTTGGCTAAAGTCAATGAATGAGCCGTGACAGCCCAGTAGATATGACCTCTGCCTACGATTCCGGAGGGTGTGGATTCGAATCCGGTCCGGGGCATTTTAAGCAATTAAAAATCATGAATATCATGTGTCTCAAACGGTGAAGGATAAAACATCGTGAGGAAATCTGCATACCTGAGAATTTTCTCAATTCTCTATATGTGCGACTGGTGGACTATTACCCTAACCACTCTCATTGTGAGAGGGGACTCGTGCTCGACAGTAAGCCGAATATGGGTGGTTGGAATGTTGTTGGAGAATTTAAGCGCGTTAGGGATGATGACAGTTTTTTAAATTAAATAAAATAGGAGTTTTTTTAATAGTAAAGCAATTTTCTAAAAGTAACAGGCTATCTGCGATCATTACTTTCGGAGCTACAGGGATTTAAAAGATCAGATTTGCGGCACTGCCACGGATCTCTGAAAAACGCCCTATACAAAATTGTACAAATTAATGACGTCGTTGATTCGCTGATGATGGACGTTCAAACAACATTATACAAATATCTTTGTTATTTCTGCGTTTATGTTTATATATTAAAAATGTCACATTTAATGTAAGGAAGCTAAAACTGTATGAATTTTCATCTAATTACGATAAAATATTTTTAGTAGATTTTGAAATTTTATAATCTGATTTATTTTGCAAATATCAAGACAATCTTTGCTTTTTATGTATAAATTAGTTAACATTGACCTTATTTACCCGAATGTATCATAAAAATCAATATATTCAAACCTAGTCATCATCCCCATTAAGAATTTCAGTTGTTTTTGAAGTTTTATAATTTGCAAACATCCAGTCAATCTTTGTTTTTACCAAAATGCAAGAAGGGTTATTTACATATTAATTAGTTCATATTGACCTTATTTACCCGAATGTCTTATAACAAATCAATATATTCAAACCTAGTCATCATCACCATTAAATTCCAACTTTCTTAAATTATGAGGAACATCTGACTTCGCAGGCCTTCGTTCTGTACCTAATGATATTGACAAATAGGAAGGATCGATTTTTATAAGCTTTTATACATCTTGAAAGTATTTCTTATGAGGCAGAGTCGATTTGGAGAAGTATTTTTATTTTTTATGCAACTTTTACCAACTGAAAATAATCAATAGCTATCTATGGGTGTTCCATATACGTCGGAGAAAACCCCAAAACGAAATCAACTAAGTATTTCTTGTTATCATCTTTTCGTTACCAACCCATATTCGGCTCACTGCTGAGCTCGAGTCTCCTCTCAGAATGAGAGGGGTTAGGCCAATAGCCCACCACGCTGGCCCAATGTGGATTGGCAGAATTCACACACGCAGAGTATTAAGAAAATTCTCTGGTATGCAGGTTTCCTCACGATGTTTTCCTTTACCGTTTGAGACACGTGATATCTAATTTTATGAAATGCACACAACTGAAAAGTGCATGCCCCGGACCGGATTCGAACCCACATCCTCCGGAATCGGAAGCAGGTGTCATATCCACTGGGCTATCACGGCTAATGTTATCATCTTTTACACAGTTTAATTTCACCTCGTCAGAAACCTCTTGCATAATTGGAAAAATAAATCTATAAAAATATGCCGGAAATTGAACCTAGGACTTCACTGCACAGTAAATCACTGCACAAGATTCTCTAGTGCCTACAAATTCCAACGCAACCACGGTCAAGAGCATGCAAAGATATAACATAATCCTTGATAGGGGTTTTTAGTGTGACGTCAGCATTAATAAATTTATTGTTATTTATTTTGATTGTCAACATCGTTAATAATATTTTAACCACTGAGCGGTACAGTGCCGTCTTCCAAATTCAAATGTGAGTGTTTTTTTTTAATTTATAATTTGTGACTTCAGTTTAGTAATCTAATCTTTAAGATTTAGAACTATATTAACTTTTTTAACACAAAATATTTAAAATTTTTGAATTTCAATATTTTTATTATTTACATTTGAAGGATTTCTAAAATTATAATATTGCTGATTGATGTCTTATATTGTTTTTTTTTTTTACTTTATAAGGCAAGTGCATTTTTTACATAAATTAATTTTTGACTTTTGTCGTTGGTTTAAAACGTTTTGTTTTTAAACAATTACATGAAGTTCTTACGCCCCTTATCATTATCACCATAATATCAAGAGTCCTGCATAAAAAACAGAGCAAATAATATAATATACTACGTAATGATTTATCAGTTGGCATTGTGTTAGTTTGTCGGTCAGTTGATGTCGGTCAATCGTACGATTCGTGTCGGTCATCCTATTCGTAAAAAAATAGTCATTGAATCGCAGTAGAAAAAAAAAGTTACCGAGTCTTTGTCTATCTACTTTTTGGTGGAAAAAAGTAAGTATATTTTTTATAATAGGAATATCTAGAGATAATACGGTTACACTGAATAAAAAAACGATAACTTTATTTAATTTAATTATATTTTACTATAAATTTTTTGATGAGTTTTTCTTAAAGAAAGGGAGGGGCTATATTTCACTAAATAGATTATTTATTATTTATTTATTTAACGTATTATTGCTATTTATTTTAATAATCAATTTTAAGAATAATGAATTATATTTTTGCATGACCTTTCTTCTAATATTGTTTTATTAATATATAGCTATTAATTGATTTACTCGTTACATTCATCCTTTTACAATAAGGCCCAAGCATGTATGGGAGGGTTTCATTCTCTTTTTATTGTAATCAACTTTAAAAAAACTTTAAATACGATATTAGGTATATCTGCGATAATTTTTCATTAGAAATAACATAATTTTTCATTAGAAATCTTAATTATAAATGCGAAATAAAAAATGCGAAAGTTCATCACAAAATATCGAAAACCGCTTGATGTATAAAGCTGAAATTTGGCAGGGAGGTAGTTTATAGTTAGTAGGTATCCACTATTACTAAAACATTTTTCTTGAATAATATTGAAAGTTACTGGTGCGACGCTTCGTGTCGTACTGACTCGAGAATGTATTCGTTTTTGAATTTTGTATTTGGAGCGGCTACGACACCGTCGTGTTCCGTGCGCTCCATCTGCCTATTATTGATTAATCTGTGGATAATATTTGGAAGTGTCGGAAAAGTCAAGCCGCCTGCTAACTTTCATCGAAAATGCTGCTTAAATATTCCCATTTTTAACCGACTTCAAAAAGGAGGTTCTGAATTCGGTCGGTATTTTTTTTTTCATGTATGTACACCGATTACTCGAAGACGCCTGGACCGATTTTAAAAATTCTTTCTTTGTTTGAAACGGTATACTCCCCATTTGGTCCCATTGCCATCATGTCAAGATCTGATGATGGAATCCTGGAGAAATTGAGGTGAACTTTCAAAAAATTATGGGTGCCTAGTGTGCTCGTAATCTTTTCCATTTAGTACTTTAAAGCACTACAATTTTATAAACCTACAAAAAAGTCCGCGACGGCATATATCTATCTTTTAAGAATAACTTATGATACCCAATAACGGACGGAGTCGCAAAGGACTGCTAGTATAGTACCAACAATACAATGAAATTAAAAAATAATCTGGTTAAAGCTGAAAAGGAAAAAGTATCAAAATACATGGACTTTGCTCACGAGATTACCGCCATGTGGAATGTTGAGTCAACTATTATTGTTCCGATAGTTGTTTCAGTCAATGGTCTTATAGCGAAAAGCTTCGACCAACATCTTAAGAAGCTTTTGCTTAACTGTTGGATCAAGAGTCGGATACAGAAGGCAGTGATTCTTGAGACGGCGCGTATTGTGAGGAGGTTCCTCACTCTCGAACCCTGACCACCGGTTGTTTGGACACTCAATTGTCCCGCAGCGGGAGAGTTGATTTTTTTTTATAAATTCTTAATAGTGTTTTGTGTTATTGTTAAAAATTTTAAAAAGGACTAGTAATTATATGTCTGATGTAATGTATGTATGTGTGATGAAAAATATGATGATTAATAATAAGAAGATTGTAATAAATCGCTTTTCATTGTAATTACGTTGCGCAATAATCCCCCAGGTAGCGATCACTTTGCCTTATCTTATAGTCTTGCTACTACAGGATTAGATACGTGAATATGCAGTACATTGATAAGTAGTGGTCATTGAGATTATTTGAAGAGTTTTATTTTGATTTTGATTTGAATGTTTCCAGTTATATCTAATTACAGGAAAGGCAAATATGTAGGTATTTTTAACAAGACATTATAAAGGAAAAGGAAAAGGAGGAAATGAGAAGGAAAACAACAACAACATAAGATATAGGCAAAAGTGTTAGCGTGTTTTAGTCCGAAAGGTAACACGGCTAACAGGGTGGCAGGAGGGGTTTTAGACGGTAAGAGTCCGGCACTACCCTTTAGGGTGTCCATTAGGATTTCCCCTCCTGAGAGAAAAAAAAAGGTATTTTTAATAAAAACATTAATTTGTTAGTCATAATAAAAGCAATAGTTCCATTCCAAAAAAAAAGTTTATTTAAATAACAAGTTTATACGTAAGTTACCAGTTAGTAGTAGTTTATATTATACTAGCGGACGCCCGCGACTTCGTCCGCCTTTAGACCTCTTTAACCGCTGTAAAAATGAAGTAACCTGAACAGTATGGTTTTACAAAAGGTCGCAATACAACTGATGCAGGGGCTAAACTTTTAAAACATATTTATGAAGCATGGGAAGGTTCTAAGAATGCTATTGGTGTGTTCTGTGATCTGTCCAAGGCGTTCGATTGTGTTGACCATAACACCCTTCTACTCAAGTTAAGCCACTATGGCATCAAAAGTGTTGCACTCGATCTCATTGCCTCTTATCTCAGTGATAGAACACAAAAGGTATGCATAAATGATATAAAGTCGCACGGTTCCACTATAGTATGCGCGTTATCATCTGAGTCGTCCGGTCATAAAAGTCAAAAAAGATAGGAATGTGCAGCGCGCCTACCTGCGCACCCTAATTATCGATAAACGGCTACCTGCGCACGTGCTAATGATGAGTCAATAATGATTTGGACGATTCTGATTGGTCGGTTTCTAATGTAATTGCATTGCGTATTTTTTTTGCTATAAATGTGTTTACTGCAATTAAATAAATACATTCATGTGTTACTCGTTGCGCACTATGGATACTTTATTTTCTAACGTTGATCTGAAGAAATTACATGGCGATATTAGCCCTCAAGCTCGAACACTGATTCACAACGTATTCCTGTTTCTCAATGAATTGAAAAGTGATCCGAATATAATATGAAATATGTATTATATTAAATCAAATATTGTTAATTTTTTTAATTTTGTGAACAAGATACGATAATAAACTTTACTTATCGATAATATGTCTTTCATTGTTACACCCTTCACTAGACGGCTCCATAAGACCCATAAGTGCAAGCGAGATAGATATAGAGAAATGATTTATGGCCCTAAGACTCAGTTGTTAACGCGCGTACTATACCATAATGGGCGTCCCACAGGGTTCAATTCTGGGTCCTTTTCTATTTTTAGTGTACATAAACGATTTACCATACCATGTCAGCGGCATATGTGAGATTGTACTGTTTGCTGATGATACATCCTTAATTTTTAAGTCCGACAGAAATAAAGATAACTCTGACGACGTAAACCGTGCCATATCGCATGTGTCGCATTGGTTCACTGCAAATAATCTACTTTTGAATGCTAAGAAAACAAAATGTATTGAGTTTTCATTGCCAAATGTTATAAAACTAGATAAGTCTATAATGATCGATGGTGAAACACTAGAAATGGAGAGTTCCACAGTTTTCCTGGGAGTGACCTTGGATTGTAAACTTCAGTGGGGTGCTCATATAGAAAAACTGTCTGGTAAACTTAGCTCAGCGGCATTTGCCGTGAGAAAAATAAGACAGTTTACTGATGTCGATACAGCTAGGCTTGTTTATTTTGCGTACTTTCACAGCGTAATGTCTTACGGTATTTTATTGTGGGGCAAGGCTGCCGATATACAATCTATATTTGTACTTCAAAAAAGAGCAATTCGAGCAATATATCAATTAAAATCACGCGAGTCCCTTCGTCAAAAGTTTAAAGAAATAGGTATACTAACAGTAGCCTGTCAATATATATATAACTGTATAATATATGTAAGACAAAATATTAATTTGTACAAACGAAAAGGAGATCTAAACCCACGTCTTACTAGACACGGGCATAAGTTAGTTATTTCTGCATATCGTCTCCAAAGAGTAAAAAAATCTTTTGTAGGTTTGGGTGTACTCTTCTATAATAAGATCCCCAAGACTGTGATGGACCTGCCAATGCATAGCTTTAAGCAATGTGTTAAAAAACATTTACTTAGTCGAGGGTACTACAACATTGATGAGTTCCTTAATGATAAAAATGCTTGGAGGCCGTTGGATCAGCTTCCACCTTCACACAGGAAGTAAAACTATAACAAATGTAAACAGTAATTGTTATCAATTGTAAATTATAATACTGTATGACTTTTTCAAAAGAGCAACTGTTGAGTTTCTTGCCGGTATCTTCTCAGCAGGACCTGCCTTCCGAACCGGTGGTAGAATCTTTACAAATAGTCAACTGACGTGTCAAAAGTGCTTGTAAACTGAGCCTACTTGAAATAAATGATTTTTGATTTTTTTAACATACATTCGGATAAAAAAGGTAAATAAAGCAAAGATTGTCTGGATGTTTGCAAAATAAATAAGATTATAAAATTTCATAATCTATTAAAAATCTTTTATCGTAATTAGATGAAAATTCATACAGTTTTAGCTTCCTTACATTAAATGTGACATTTTTTAATAAATGTACTATAAACATAAACGCACAAATAACAAAGATATTAGTAATTTTGTTTGAACGCCCATACAAATCTAACGACCATTATGACCTACGACGTCATTAAATCGTACCATTTTGTATTTGGCGTTATTCAAGGATCCGCGGCAGCGCAAATCTGACCCTTTAAATCCCTGTAGCTCCGAAAGTAATGACCGCAGATACCCTGTTACTTTTACAAAATTGTTTCACTATTAGTATACTCCTGATTTATATACAATTTAAAAAAAAACTGTCATCATCCTTAATATGTAAATATAAAAATATAACTACATATTATGTTAATGTAGATAACATAGGTATTTAAATAAGTAATGGAAAACAAATGCTTCAACCAACAATCACTCGAAGCAGATGGCCACAGATAAACAATCATTGAAACTATATCTACAGTAATGACCACTCGGAAAACGTAAATATTACTTATGTAAACGCCCCGGTGGTCCAGTGCATAAGTTGCTTTAGATTACAAGGTCCAGGGTTAGAGTCATGTGTCGGGCTATGATATAATGAGCTTTCTTTCATTTTAGACATTTACAACGAAAGTTCTCAGCCCAGATGAATTTAAACTGAAAAAAAAGAATATTTTATAATTAATTAAAAAAAAATACCTGACTGTCTAATCTGCTAGCACCTTGCTATCCGCCTCGTTTATTTTATACAGCGATTAATAAACAACGTTTTTATAATTGTACGTTTTTTTAATGATATACCATTTTGAAATTCTCTTGATGAGCCCTTGAATTTGATACCCATATCGCAACATTTGATTAAAAAAAAATTTTTACCTTGAGTCTATAGAGTCTCACAGTTCTCGTGTTGGTTTTTTTAATTTCACCTATCTAAGAACACTTGGGTTATAAGAGAGAGACAAATATCTTAGCATTCCATGGATTCACCGTGCGGGTGCCGGGTCCATCGCGTGGTAGAGAGAAAAACTCCGAGCAAAGTCCAGAACTTGTGATCTGGATGTAGGGTTTTCATAGGGGTTTTTTTAGGGGGAATTCCTTGAATCTAACGATATCTTAATTACATAAATCCGTTCAGCGGTTTGGAAGATATGAGGTAATAAAGAACATTACATACATACATACGCTCGAAAAACTTAACCCTTCTTGCAATCGGGTAAAAATAATTAGAATTCACAGTTGTTCAACAATTTTATATGTGGCTACAAAATACCGGAAAAAGTGATCCGAATTTGGCGACTCCACAGAGCGCACACATGCGCAATTTTGTGTTTACTTACATTATATATTTATGTATATAAATTCCGTTACGATGCCGTGTAGAAACCAAAAGGGGTGTGGATTTTCATCCTCCTCCTAACAAGTTAGCCCGCTTCTATCTTAGACTGCATCATCACTTACCATCAGGTGAGATTGTAATCAAGGGCTAACTTATAAAGAATAAAAAAAAAAGTTCCTGCAGGGTTATTATGTAATTCGGTGTACCATTGAAATAACAAGTCATTACGTAATTTTTCATTGTATTTTCGTAATTGTGATCATTTAACATATTTTTTTCAACGAAATTATCTTGACTACGGCAATTTACAACAAATGGCAGTGATTTAAAAAAATATTGTAAAACAACATCAGATCATCTAACATGATTATTTCAACGAAAATACGTAAATAACGGTTTTTCGTTGAAATAATGTTACTAATTGCACCTAATTGCTACTGCAATATTGGTGCCACTTTACGTAAAATGAAGATACTTATGTTATTTCGTTGAAAATACGATGTTAGAATTTTACAAAAACGAAAAATAAATGATGAAAAATGATGTAGTGACTCATTATTTGAATGTTGCACCGAGACAATAACCCTGCTGAACACACAACTCGAAATTGTTACAATATTTAGGTATATCATTTGTTTAAATAACTTTCGTTGTTTACAATGCGACTCTATGAAATTAAGACAATTAGCCGCTTTTATACGCCTCAGTTTTGATGTGTTAGTTACATGTCTCTATTATAAAACCTTTGCTTTTAAATATTTATTACAAAGCATCATTACTAAATCTTAGATAAAATATGCTATTACCGCTTAGGAATGCAAACGGAAAAGCAAACCTGCATTTGCATATAATCCGGTATTTAATTATTAAACTTGTATGGGTTATAGCCATGTGGAATTGAATTGTAAAATTGTTGCTCGGATAGTCATCTCCGTCATTGGTCTTATAGCGAAAAGCTTCGACCAACAGTTTAGGAAGCTATTCCTGGACTGTTGGATCAAGGGTCGGATACAGAAGGCTGTGCTTCTTGAGGATTATGATGCGATTCTTCTCTCTGCAGCCCTGACCTTGCTTAGGCACTCTAAAGCCCCGTAACCCTCTCGTTATCCTCTATGGATTTTTTTTTTTTTTATAAATTTTTATTATTTTTTTATAAAACATTTGGCGCCTACCGTTATATTTATTAAATTCTGCACAAAGGAAATTTTGCAATATCAATTGATATTACAGTGGAATTCCGATCGTAGAAGATAATTACATTATCAAATTCAACATAATATATAAAAGAGGTGCACATAAATATCTATTTAGCGTGGTGCCCGATCAACAAAAGATAGACAGACAGACAAACAGACAAAAAATAAGGTTGGCTTCAGTGTATAATAAATATAATGTCCTCAAACAAACATATTAAAAATATCTTCAATGTACAGTGTTACATCAATATCAATGATACGGGGCCCTAGACTACAGGGGCTCCTTACGTGTGAAAGCAAAAATTAGTAAATGTACTCCACAATCTTACTTAATCTGGTGCTTCTCAGGAAAAAAAAAGAAACTGCAGAGTTCACTCCAGAAATGACAAAAGTAAAAAAAAACGTATTCTTCTTGGGCTAAGCATGCGTCAATATACGTTTATAAACGCCGTAATAGTTGGAAACATTCTACGGTTAAGTCACGTATCATATTTATGCTTATTACGCAAGCATTTTTGTTTCTTTTGTGAGAAATCTTTACCCTTCATTTGGGCTCAACTAATTTTGATATAGGGCCCCTGCAAGGCACGCTCCACCACTGGTATAGATATATGACAAAACACAAGTTCCTTAAATCCAAGTTACATAACTTGGATTTAAGGAACTAGGGCAAACAGTCGCAAATAACTCATGAACCTAAATTACGAGTCGGTATTGACTTGAAACATTGACCCGACACTATGGCGCCGCGCCTAGACGCCTGTTGTTACGTTTACGTGAATAAGTGATATTGCTATTGTAAAATTAGTAGGCGTCATTGAATCACCATTTGCCTGCTTTAGCGCCTCTTTTTAATATACCTCGTTAATCCACTGATTAACTAATGGGTCTTCGAGATATTAGGTGGGGAAAAAAAGTGTCGAAAGATCAACATCTCATACTTTGACCGAGGACCGGGCATAAACGCATGAAGGTAAATTATGTGTCGGCAGTAACTTGAACCGTCGATCCGATACTGTGACACCGCGCCTAGTTATTGCCATTACGTGGATAAGTGATTTTGCTATTAGAAAATTAGTAGGCGTTATTACAGTTTACCAAATGTACTTGAGCCGTCCCCCGAGGCACAGGGTTGTATGTAACCATCAACTTTCCAACGCTGAGTCGAGAATTTTTAATTGAAAGTTTCTTAGAATAAAGGCAAACTATGTATTGACTTTAATGTTTGTTGTATCTAGACGTCGGGTAAAAAACCGCGGGGCAGTAGTAGATTACTTAATAATTAAGTGATAGATAACATTTGATCGTACAGGGTCATACTCTCTTACATAGTTATTACTTTTCCAATAATCCCGTATCTATTAAGATGTAAAGTAAACACCAGTAAATAGGTCACCCATAGTGTCACTTATTAATGTCACGTGGTGTTCTGTGCCATGATAAATTGATAACCCAGTGGATATGACATAGGCCTTTTGTAGGAATTTCCAAACATCACGATTCTGAGCCGCCTGCATCCAGCGTACCCTGCGACTAGCTTGATGTTGTGAGTCCACCTAGTGGGTCGACCAACACGCTTTCTAGTTGGACAACTCTGTCGACAGTACGGGGTCGGGGGTTTCAGTCATGTGCATTTTATAAATTAAATATCACGTGTCTCAAACGGTGAAGGAAAAACATCGTGAGTAAATCTGCATACTTGAGTTTTTTCTTAATTATCTACGTGTGAAGTCTGTCAATCCGCATTGGGCTAGCGTGGTGGACTATTGCCTAACCCTCTCATTCTAAGAGGAGACTCGTGCTCAGCAGTGACATGGGTTGATAATGAGATGTTCTGTCTGATCGAATCAAAAATGAGGAGATCCTCAGAAGGACAAAAGTCTTCGACGTAGCTCAACGAGTTGCGAAGTAGCATTATACGGGGCACATATTACAAAGAGCCGATGAACGTGAGGGTCCCAAGGTGCTAGAATGGCGACCCCGCGCTGGAAAACGCAGTGTTGGTCGACCCCTCACCAGGTGGACTGACGACATAGTCTATAGTTAATAGGTAGACTAAGATCTTACTGGAGGTCAACTATCGCAACCAGTGGCGTAGCTAGGTAACCATGGGCCCAGGTGCATAAAAAAATGGGCCCCACTACCATCTAAAATGGTTAGGTTAGGTTAGGTAGGTTTTCTTTCAAAATTTTCTAAATTTAACGAATTTTACGACGCCTAAGTCTGTAGATATAATTTTTTTTTATTTCCTTTTATTTTATTTTTATAATAAGTATAGGTTAGGTTAGTTACTAGTAATTTAAATATTATCGTATTTAGTTGTATATGTAAAATTGTAAAAGCGTACTTGAAATAAAAGAATTTTATTTCGTCATAAATTCAGTTCGATTGCGATTTTTTGATAAGGATTAGAGAGCCCCTGAGTTTAGGGGGTCCTTGGCGGGGCACCACCTAGCCTTTGGGTAGCTTCACCATTAATCGCAAACGGACAGACACGGCAGACAAATTTATTTTACAATACGAATATGTAGAGATAATTTACAATGCAACTATTACGTAAAACTTGTTTAAGTATTAAATTGCGATATATATTTGTTATTTATTGATAAATGATAAGTAAATGACTATTAAGTAGGCACCTAATTAACTTATCACGTTTTATGATACCTTTTGATGACAGCGCATTTTCCATATTTCCGAGTTTCATCCATTTTATTTTAAGATCTCATAAAGAAGAAATAAATAAGAGTAAAAATAAAGCCTGTAACGTTATAAAATAATTACTTTATTATTAAACAAAATTCCCTTGTCTGTCTGTTTAAATGTATTTTTATACGAGTTTCATCAATAGCGAAAGTGTATCACGAGGAAAGCTTGGTTGTATAACTTGTATAGTGGTTTAGCGAACGCCCCGCGGCTTTATCTGCGTTTTTCCTATTCCTTAGATGATTCCGGAGATGAAATATAGCCTTATGTTTTTCGCTGATAATGTAGTTTTCCATTGGTGAAAGAATTTTTAAAATCGGTGAAGTAGGTACTTTCCGAGCCTATTAGTTTCAAAGAAACAAGAAAGATTTTCTTTTATTTTGGAAAATTTGTGAAAATCGAAGTTTTATTGTAACTGAGATGTAAGACGGTTCTTTTGGAGATGTTGGAAAGCTTGTTGACTCTGCATTATCTTTTAAAATTAAAAATATATTATGCTATGAATTCGTTGAAGCCAAGTCGTTATATATACAAGTTTTATTACAGTTGTGTTAATACGTAAACATTTAGAAACCAAAACTAAATTAATTTTTTTTTATATTAATAATTGATAAATATCTAGGTATATATTTTCTAGTGATCCAGTTTCGTCAGCTGACTACGATAAATAATACATTTTTTGTAAATATAGGTACAAAACATTTATTTTTGGAGTTCCACAAGGTAGTGTTCTCGGCCCTACTTTATACCTAGTCTACATTAATAAACTTTGTCAGGTCACACTTTCAAATTGCAAAATAATTACATATGCACACTGCGCTCCTGTTTCATGGTGATTCATGGGACGAGGCACGAAATAATTCTGAAACAGCCTATAGATTGGCTATCTTGTAATCTAACTAACAAGCGATCTAGAAAAGACTAAATTTGTAACATTTGGTGCAAATTGTACCTTGCTTTTCATATCTGCACATCGATACACCACATACACTACTCACACATCACATAATCACTACTCATTCTCATTATTGTACACAAGATTAACTATAAAATCCTATTGTTTTCTTATTAATTGATTTTCTTTGTTTTTGCTAAATCTTATTTTAATTTCTGATTTTATTTACATCTTATTTTATGTACGCTTTCAGCGATAACAATTGCAACATAATGTCACACTACAATAGTCGATCGATTTATTGTTACTGATACACAATGTCATACGTCGAACAGATTTTCCTTTTGTTTTATGTACTACTTGCTTTTTTTTTCTTTCTCTCCAATTTGGTACTTCATAAAATTACGATCTAGCCTACTTATGTGACTAATTAGTATTATAACTTGAACCTAAACTTATAATATATTATTATTATACTAAGATAATGTCCAACAACTTAATCTTAGTCTCTCACTAACTAATACGTCTTTAGGTCACTTTGTTCACGTGATCTTCCATGTAGCAGTTAACACTACACTATCACTAGTCACTAAACACTAACTCAAATGGTTTGGTCCGTTTAAATCTTCTCACTGTATTGGTAAGAAGACTTACTTCTTGTGCAGTAATTATTTTATCTAATAAACTTTACGTGGCCATACTGCCAGCCTTCTGGGCACATTACTCAATTAACATCGATTCGGACGAATTCTACGATGCCTAATTCTGTAGATATAATGTAATATTTCCATTTATTTTCCTTTTATTTTATTTTTATAATAAGTTTAGCCTAGTTAATTTAGTTAAATATTATTGTTTTAGCTAGTATAAATTGTACTATTTATGAATAATAATTATTATTAAACTTAATGTTTATCTTTATACTTATAATATTTTCATGTTCGAAAACTGTTAGCATAATGAAACACAAGATGTTTCATGATACGGAACAAAATCTATACTAATATTATAAAGCTGAAGAGTTTGTTTGGTTGAACGCGCTAATCTCAGGAACTACTGGTCCGATTTGATAAATTCTTTCAGTGTTAGATAGCCCATTTATTGAGGAAGGCTGTACTATCCCCGTATTTTAACGGAACGGGAACCACGCGGGTGAAACCGCGCGGCGTCTGCTAGTTGTTAATAAATCTGAATTTCACGCGAAAGAAGTCACAGGCATCCCCTATTTATTAAATCCTTAATATATTGTGTTTAATAATGTTATCTATGAGTAGTCATATATTTTATAATGTGTAGGCAGTTAAATTATATTACTAGTTGGCTTCTTTATGAGTTTATGAGTTGTGACGTCACAACTCATACAGAATGGTAGAAGCTACTGTTTGCCCACATTTACTGTGATGTCAACAAATTAGTATAGTATGCGCGTTATCATCTGAGTCGTCCGGTCATAAAAGTCAAAAAAGATAGGAATGTGCAGCGCGCCTACCTGCGCACCCTAATTATCGATAAACGGCTACCTGCGCACGTGCTAATGATGAGTCAATAATGATTTGGACGATTCTGATTGGTCGGTTTCTAATGTAATTGCATTGCGTATTTTTTTTGCTATAAATGTGTTTACTGCAATTAAATAAATACATTCATGTGTTACTCGTTGCGCACTATGGATACTTTATTTTCTAACGTTGATCTGAAGAAATTACATGGCGATATTAGCCCTCAAGCTCGAACACTGATTCACAACGTATTCCTGTTTCTCAATGAATTGAAAAGTTTATTTAGTTAATAATTATATAATATGAAATATGTATTATATTAAATCAAATATTGTTAATTTTTTTAATTTTGTGAACAAGATACGATAATAAACTTTACTTATCGATAATATGTCTTTCATTGTTACACCCTTCACTAGACGGCTCCATAAGACCCATAAGTGCAAGCGAGATAGATATAGAGAAATGATTTATGGCCCTAAGACTCAGTTGTTAACGATAGTAGTATAGACCTTTTTATTCTTTACATGTTAGCCCTTGACTACAATCTCACCTAATGGTAAGTGATGATGCAATCTAAGATGGAAGCGGGCTAACTTGTTAGAAGGATGATGAAAATCTACAACCCTTTCGGTTTCTACACGACATCGTACCGGAACGCTAAATCGTTTGACCGTACGTCTTTGCCGGTAGGGTGGTAACTAGCCACGGCCGAAATCTCCCACCAGCCAGATCTGGACCAATTAAGAAAACCCAAGAATCCATATTACCTACGCCTACATAGTTTTTACTGTTTATTCAATTAATTAGTTTCAATACATTTACTTTTCATTAACTAACAATAGATTAGTACTAAGTAATGGAAAAGGAAAAAGAACAACATTAATATGTATGCACATGGGAAATATAAAAATGCAAAGTTACGTTACATTACATACATTTTCCGCCTTAGATACGAGTTTCTGCTTTGTTTCTCTGCTATTTTAGGGTTCCGTAGCTCAAAATAATAAAACCCACCTCTCTTTATGATTTCTTTGTTAACCGAAATAAAAAATAGGAGGAGGTTCTTAATTCGAGTTCGAATCGAATCGTTTTTTTTTGTACGTATGTTACCTGATTACTCGAAGACGCCTGAACTGATTTGAATAATTCTTTTTCTGTTTGAAAGGGTATACACCTGAGATGGTCCCATTATCATCATGGGATCTTGGAGAAATCGAGGGGAAATTTCAAAAATCGTAGCTATCTTGTGATTGGGCTTGATTAATTTGTATTGATGAGGACTTTTCACCTAGATGGATTGTGACTGTCATTGGGGATCCGGGTTTGAAGACGAAGGATATTTAATGGAACTTCTCAACGGTTTATAGTAGTAGTAGCTACCTTGTGATCGGGCTTAATTAATTTGTATTTATGACGACTTTGCACCTAGATAGGTTGTGACTGTCATTAGGGTGTCTAGTTATAAATGTGAAGGACATTTAAGGGAATTCCTCATCGGTTTACAGTAGCTATCTTTTGTTAGAAATTCAAATAATGTAATTCAAGTTGCGTAATCGCGTCATTTCTAGCAATGCTGTCGTGTGTGGTTCAGTGGTGTGCACTTCATAGATGCAATAATGCACTTCCTACCCTGAGGGCTGATTACAAACCTGCATTGTAGAATACATTTTCTATTTAGTACAATTTGTGCCTATAGTGCCTACCCTAGTTAAAATCCTTGTACACGTCACTGGTGTGGCCTACACATTAATTTGTTTGATATATTCAAAGGATTTCTGAAAGAGCTACATGAAAGAACACTGTCTGAAAAACCTTTATCTGACATGGCTTGAATTAATACCGGGTTAGCACCGCCTTCAAACTGATCAGTAATAGCTGAAATAAGTGAACAAAATTACCCATACTGTGGCGTTTACAGTCATTTTTTTAGCTAGTCATTAGTGTGTACTAATAAAAAAAAAATATTTTTAACATAAATTAAAACGATTGAAACACGCATCTAAAAAGAAATAAATAACATCGTACACTTTAAAAGTCTATTTGGCATAGCACCACCTTCAAACCGATCAATAGAAAGGACATAAGTATATATTTCTATTTTCGCTTTTATTAGAGTAATGCAAATTGAAGTCAGTTAATTTTTTTGTTAAAATGATTTAATTATAATGCACAGTTTTCGATTCATAGCTAACAATGTTTTGTACAGAACCCTCGATCAGTGAGCCTGACTCGCACTTCTCTCGCACTTCTACATATGAATACATGTCACAAGCCTAGAGTCTATCAAGTAGGATGTGTAGGAAGGCTATAAGACTGCAATGCAGATCCTTCGTTCTTTAGTATTCGCTGATTTGATCGTTCAGAGGAACTACAATAAAATCAAATAATTCATCTGTCAGGTTAGCCGAGATATTTAGACATTAGCCCACGCTTTTTTTGATATTTCATCATTAATCTGTGGTTTGTTTCATTGAGTGATATAGATTTACGAAACGGTACAAGTATAGCCCCCTTAGCCAAGTGCTACGTCGATTCTCTTTCTACGATCGCTAACGCTTCGAAAACTAGAAAAATGTATGAAAATGACGGATCTTGATCACGTGACCTGTCGATAGCAAATGTCATTCCCATACATCTTTCTAGTTTTCGAAGCGTTAGCGATCGTTGAAAGAGAATCGACGTGCCACTTTGGCTAAGGGCTGCCCCCTTATAATGATATGGTCAACCCATTATAATATGGTCAACCGTTAGTATAAATCGAAAAGTAATGGATGTTGTAGCCAAATCATTAGATAAGTTCGGTTAGCAAATATGGCGTTTGAACCGTGATGGCTTTGGGAGGTAGAAGGTTTCATGGGTCCAGATTACAGACCTAGGACCTATTATTACAGGATATGAAAAACCATGTCTCCAATAGCTTCATTTCTACCCTTTGCTAGAGATTCTGAAAGTTAATCGAAGGCTTGCCACGAATCACACATGACTGTCTATTGAGGACATGATTTTATAATAATCAGTGGAACCCCTGCCTTTGATTGAGGGGGCGTAGGTTTGAATCCAGTCCGGAGCATGCATTTCTAGCTTTTCAATTATGTGTATTTTATGAAATATCACGTGTCTCAAACGGTGACGGGAAAACATCGTAATGAAACCTGCATATCAGAGAATTTTCTCAACTCTCTATTGCCTAACCCCTCTCATTCTGAGAGGAGACTCGCAGCAGTGAACCAAATATGGGTCGATAATGATCATGATGATGAAAAAAGTTTGTAGGTATATGCGGTTGTCAAGGAGACGCTTGACGTTTGTTTTAGTGTTTGCCCACCGTTCCAAAACGACCCTAAAGCCGCTCCAAACATTGCAAAACCAGTTTCTGCGACAAATCACGGGCGCACCGTGGTATGTACGCAATAACGACCTCCATAGAGACTTAGATTTACCTTCAATAGCTAGTTACATAAAACAGCTCTCTCGAAACTATTTCGACAGAGCTGCCATCCATCCCAACCAACTAGTGGTTGAGGCCTGCAACTACACTCCCAACCTTAACGCTAACTTCAAGCAGAGGCGTCCCAAAAACCGTCCTTTACGATCCAGACGATGACATGACGACCGACAATGCTTCCCGGGCAACACAATCACAAGCTACACAGCGTCCTCGCCGGCGAAGACGAGGTCCCCGATATCTAACGTCACCCGGACGTGGGTTTTCTAACTCACGATCTCGGGGGCGTCCGGACTGATTCACTCAGGTCACGGTTACACCTTCCCGAATGGCCCTCTAAGCCGAGGTCCGAGTCTCATAGGAAACGCCCTTAGAGAGCCGTTCCGTCCTCTATCTTTATTTCAGCCTTCGGGTCTTATCAGGCGATGCAAACCTTGCTTTTGTTTTTGTTTAGTTGCTCACTCTGGTTACTCTATGGCCCATCTGTTACAGATTTGGAAGGCGCACGTGTCCCGACTGAGCGTCGATACGAATGGCCGAGAGCCGCAGGAGCTACACGTACGATCCGGTGGGCACCGGCGAGCCTTACAGGATGGAGTCCGGCCAGCTGTGGAGGCAGTACCTCATCGGCGCGATCGGTATGTTAAAAAATCAAAAAAAAATCAAAATTTATTTATTGCGAATTCAGGTTACAGTCAGATTTACTTAGTCGAGGGTACTACAACATTGATGAGTTCCTTAATGATAAAGATGCTTGGAGGCCGTTGGATCAGCTTCCACCTTCACACAGGAAGTAAAACTATAAGAAATGTAAACAGTTATCAATTGTAAATTATAAGTATCACTTTTTCAAAAGAGCAACTGTTGAGTTTCTTGCCGGTATCTTCTCAGCAGAACCTGCCTTCCGAACCGGTGGTAGAATCTTTACAAATAGTCAACTGACGTGTTAAAAGTGCTTGTAAACTGAGCCTACTTGAAATAAATGATTTTTGATATTATTGAAATAAACACCAAATTCCGCCTTACGGCTTGCAATATCATTAAAAACATTGTAATTTACAATAATCAATTCACACACTTATTTGTACAGTGATTAATTAATTAGTAGGTACATTGAATATTTTAAAGAATAAACCATGCAAAACAATAATTGTAATGATGTCTTTACGTCAATATAATGTCAGTTTATATAGGGTATGTCAAAGATAAGTAAAATAATAAATTGCAAAAAAAATGTCATTAATATGGTGTACACATGTTGGACGCATTTTATCTTCACACCAAATTACATAACAGTGGCGTAACTAAGTAACCAAGGGCCCTGGTGCAAATAAAAAATGGGGCATCAGTCAGTGGCGTAGCGTGCCTTGGAGGGGCCCTGTATCAAAATTAGTTGGGGGGCCCAAATTTACAACAACAGTAAAGATTGTTTTTTATTCTTTACAAGTTAGCCCTTGACTACAATCTCACCTGATGGTAAGTGATGATGCAGTCTAAGATGGAAAACGGGATAACTTGTTAAGAGGAGGATGAAAATCCACACTCCTTTCGGTTTCTACACGACATCGTACCGGAACGCTAAATCGCTTGGCGGTACATCTTTGTCGGTTTTTCACATAAGACACAAAAATGCTCGCTATAAATATGACAGTGATTTAACCTATGTAGAATGTTTCCAACTGTTGGGTGCACGCTTAACCCGGGAAAAAGGAGATTGTGGATTGTCTACATTTTACTTATTTTTGCTTCCACTTTTAAGTGGCCATCGGGAGTGTTACGAACGAAGTTGCCTAGCTACGCCCCTGCTTTAGACGAATATTTCATCGACGAGTGTAAAATAGCGGAATCGCACCCCAAATAGCGCAGGATCGTTGTTATCAGATGTCCTATTCTCTAACTTTGAGTAATATACACGAAAATTTACCAACTACCTACTGTTAGTTTAGTCACGTAATTTCTTATTCACTATGAAACAAATTGCTAACTGATCAAAATTACTGACATTGTGATTTTTATTGGCTACGGAATACGAAAAACAGTTGTTATTGATTTTTGTTGTTAATTTATTAAGTGGCTCATAAAAAAAAAATAGTGAATAGGACAGTAGATTTCCCTAAAGCCTTAAATTGCTGATAGACTTGAGTATTCACTTGTAACAAAACATCGAGCATTCGCCGTTTTTATATTTGTCGAACTGAACAACGAGCCGAGCCAAACGTAGAGCGAAATATTGCTACGAATATCTTGAGAATTCTAGCGAACGCTCTATTCGATGTTCGCCAAAGATATTCTTCTCGGCAAAAAGCTCCAAGCAAATCTGCTCGCTAGAACGATCGCCAGTACGCTCGATAGAATGCTAACGGGCCAAATTGTTATTCGGTTATATTAAATAAGTAAAACAAATTAATAAATTAATAATGGCGGTTTTTTACGGCCTCCGTGGCGCAGTGGTGTGCGCGGTGGATTTACAAGACGGAGGTCCTGGGTTCGATCCCCGGCTGGGCAGATTGAGATTTTCTTAATTTGTCCAGGTCTGGCTGGTGGGAGGCTTCGGCCGTGGCTAGTTACCACCCTACAGGCAAAGACGTACCGCCAAGCGATTTAGCGTTCCGGTACGATGCCGTGTAGAACCGAAAGAGGTGTGGATTTTCATCCTCCTCCTAACAAGTTAGCCCGCTTCCATCTTAGACTGCATCATCACTTACCATCAGGTGAGATGTAGTCAAGGGCTAACTTGTAAAGAATAAAAAATAATAATAATAATAATAATAGTGTCCCTTAATACACATGCACGGACTCTTCCTCCGTTTCTATTATATCATGTTTACAGTTAGGGTCCCTTACAATGGGATAATGTATCAATTGCTGCTCCCTTCCTTCGAGTTTTGTAGTCGATCCATGTTTAACGGTTATGAAATGCGATCACAAAATATTTTTAGGGTACTGTACCTTAAAATCAAAATAAAGAACTCATAGGAAAACTAAGATTTTATGTGTGTTTTTCTGTCTGTAGCTTAATAGCTAGTTAGCAATTTTCGCGGCTTTTTTCGATAATAGAAATTTTAATTTCATTCCCTTTAGCAGGCACTTTACTAGATGAAAAACAGGGGGTATTAGGCTTTAGGATATTGTAGAAGTTTTTTGTAAACTGTAGAATTTCCATACCTTGATTACTGGACGATAAAACTGGGGTTCGAAACTGGGGTTCGAATAAAACTAGATCTAAGTGAAACAGTAAACGTTTGTATGATTGTTTTCGTAGGCGATAGTCATGAGAAGTAAAAAGTATTAGGGGTATAGAAAATACCTACTACCCCAGTTTTCATCATCATCATCATCATATCAGCCGATGGACGTCCACTGCAGGACACAAGCCTTTGGTAAGGACTTCCAAACATCACGATACTGAGCCGTCTGCATCCAGCGAATCCCTGAGACTCGCTTGATGTCATCAGTCCACCTGGTGGAGGGTCTACCAACACTGCGCTTTGTATCCCAACGTCCGCACTTCCAACTATGTGCCCCGCCCATTGCCACTTCAGCTTCGCGGCTATTTGAGCTATGTAATGATTTATTTATTTTGCTATCATCCGCGAAAAGCCGACGAACTCATGCGACAACGTCACCCAGGTCCGACAAAATACTCTCTTGCAAAGTCTTTGCAATTGCACGTAATTGTTCGCGGATGATAGCAAAATAAATAAATCATTATATAATCATGATGAACTTCCGCAAAGTAACGTTTCGTCATCAACCCATATTCGGCTCACTGCTGAGCTCGAGTCTCCTCTCAGAATGAGAGGGATTAGGCCAATAGTCCACCACGCTGGCCCAATGCGGATTGGCAGACTTCACACACGCAGAGAATTAAGATAATTCTCTGTTATGCAGGTTTCCTCACGATGTTTTCCTTCACCGATTGAGACACGTGATATTTAATTTCTTAAAATGCACACAACTGAAAAGTTGGAGGTGCATGCCCCGGACCGGATTCGAACCCACACCCTCCGGAATCGGAGGCAGAGGTCCTATCCACTGGGCTATCGCGGCTCTAAGTGTGCGATATGCAAGTGCAAAGTAACGTTTGCTTCTATCCAATATTTGAGCTATGTCGGTGACTTTGGTTCTTCTGCGGATCCCCTCATTTCTGATTCGATCACGCAGAGAAACTCTGAGCATAGCTCGCTCCATCGCCCGCTGAGTGACTTTGAGCCTTCTTACGAGGCCCATAGTTAGCATTGCATTATTATTATTATAGTAATACTTATAGTAATACGTGAAGGTACTTACAGAATATTTTCAGGGTACCACTTACTTGTTTAGGGTACCGCTTATATCTAAGAAATATCTATTCAATGTACAGATCTTTCTTACGATTTTATTACATGCAATATAGATACGCACGTACATAATATTATTAATACGTCACGATCTGTCGATATTCATAGTTCGCGTCGCAGAGCGCTCAGTCGGTAATCAGCCTTACAATGGAGGCAGGGCAGCTATGGCGGCAGTATTTAGTCGGGGCAGTCGGTACGTCGCCATTTTATAACTATTCCGTGTTTTTTTTGTAAATAAAAATGTAAAGATCTAAAATTTCCAAGTTTTTATAACTCAAACTGTGTAAATTGAATAAAATCACAAGATTCCCTAACTTAAAGTGTGTTAAAAATAAAACTGCGATAAAATTGCAAAAAGTATGTGCTTGTTTTTAAATAAAATTGTGACAATGAAAAGGTAAAAATATATATAAAATATTCTAAATTTCCAAGTTTTTTTTAACTCAAACTGTGTAAATTTAATAAAACCACAAGTTTTCCTAACTTCAAGTGTGTTTAAAATAAAATAAAACTGCGATAGGAGCTCTACAATTGCAAAAAATATGTGCATGTTTATAAATAATATTGTGACAATAAAAAGGTAAAAAATAAATTTAAAATTTCAAGTTTTTTTAAGAAAAACTGATACTAAATCGATCTTTAGAATCACAAGATTTCCTTGCTCGAAGTGTGTTGTTTACCAAAAATATGCGACAGTAACTCTACAATTGCAATTAATATGTGTGATAAAAATCTAAAATTTCCTAAAATTCCAAGTTTTTATAACTCAAATAGAGACGTGATCGTATAGTGGATATGACCTCTGCCTCCGAGATTCCGGAGGGTGTGGGTTCGAGTCCGGTTCGGGGCATGCACCTCCAACTTTTCAGTTGTGTGCATTTTAAGATATTAAATATCACGTATCTCAAACGGTGAAGGAAAACATCGTGAGTGAGTGAGGACTATTGGCCTAACCCCTCTCATTCTGAGAAGAGACTCGAGCTCAGCAGTGAGCCGAATATGGGTTGATAACGAACGAACGATAACTCAAATTGAACTTTAGAATGACAATATTTCCTGGCTTGAAGTGTGTTGTTTAAAAAATATGCGATAAACTCTACAATTGTGTATGTTTTTATTATTGACGAAGTGTTTTTTGTTTACAAAAAATCAAATTTTAACTGATGTTAACTTAAAAGGGAATAAATAATTTAATAATCGCGGGATTGTTTGTACATTTTTCTAATTGTTTAATCGGTGTTTTTTACTCGAAAACATTGGCTTTCTGTCATTTTCATTCATTCAAAAGTTATTCTGTGGATGTTTTACAGTGAGTGATTTAAGTATGATTGTTTATTAAACAGTGCATCGAGTGACATGAGTGACCAACTCAAGTGGGAACTGCTACTTAAATAAGTGTTTCCTAGATTTTGTATATTTTTTGAATAGGCAAAGGTTTGACAGAACGTTATATGGATGGTTTTTACTTATCATGTAACTTCTTATCATAGTAAAATTAAAAACCTCTACGTCAATACATATACTTAATAAATAAGTCTTTGATTTAAAAATAAGTGCTTATTTACACACACACACAAAGGCTTTTTAAAATATTTATCTGTATGTTTGTCTAGGCTAATCTTGGGATGGCTGAACCGATTTACATGGGACTCTGACTGGTAGATAGGGAAGGTTATTGAGCGACATATAGGCTACCTTTCGTCCTTTCGATAACCGTTTTTATGACCTCCGTGGCGCAGTAGTATTCGCAGTGGATTTACAAAAAGGAGGTCCTGTGTTCGATCTCCGGCTGGGCTGATTGAGGTTTTCTTAGTTGGTCCAGGTCTGGCTGGTGGGAGGCTTCGGCCGTGACTAGTTACCACCCTATCGACAACGACGTACTCGACGTAGAAACCGAGGAGGGTGTGGATTTTCATCCTCCTCCTAACAAGTTATCCCGCTTCCATCTTAAATTGCATCATCACTTGTCATCACGTGAGATGTTAGGGTTAGCCCTTAACTACAATCTCACCTGATTTCGTTCAAACTCGTTCGACTTTCGTTCGTTTCGTTCGTGAATCGTTATTTTTTTTTTAATCCAAGTTAGCTTCTATAGATTAAAAAAAATACCTGTATTTTACTACGCAGATGAAGTCGACGCTAGTTCGAAATATAAATACAAATAGGTAGGTACAACATTCGATGCTTTACTAAAATAAATTCAAACTATTGTACATTTGGGCTGATAAAACAAGGAAATAAGCTAATTGTACACTGAATATTATTAATAACATTGATCTTCGCATGAACCAAAATTAATACAAATAAAACAATGTGCTACGTCACACATGTGCGTATCGCTGACATTGTATTACAATATACTCGTATATAAACATTGTAATATATAATATATAAACGTTGTTATATTTTACGATCAATATATTCTGTATGTCCTCTACGAAGTAAGCAACAAAAACATATTAATATCTAAGTATCAATCGTCAATCGTCATCAACCCATATTCGGCTCACTGCTGAGCTCGAGTCTCCTCTCAGAATGAGAGGGGTAAGGCCAATAGTCCACCACGCTGGCCCAATGCGGATTGGCAGACTTCACACACGCAGAGAATTAAGATAATTCTCTGGTATGCAGGTTTCCTCACGATGTTTTCCTTCACCGATTGAGACACGTGATATTTAATTTCTTAAAAATGCACACAACTGAAAAGTTGGAGGTGCATGCCCCGGACCGGATTCGAACCCACACCCTCCGGAATCGGAGGCAGAGGTCATTTCCACTGGGCTATCACGGCTATCTAAGTATAATGTTATTTATTTACATAAGTACCTACTAGCAATATTAATTTATCAATAGTTATGTAAACAATTATACAGGTACACTTTTATATTAGACTAGCTAACGCCCGCGACTTCGTCCGCCCTTACAGTAGTATCGCTGTAATAATGGAGTAACTTCTCCCGTTTCCCAACATTTCCCTTCACTGCTCTGCTCCTATTGATCGTAGCGTGATGAAAAGTATACTATAACCTGCCCAGGAATATGAAGAATGATTGTACCAAGTTTCGTTAAAATCCGTTCTGAAGTTTTTGTTTCAATAACGAACATACAGACAGACAGACAAAAGTTTTACTGATAGCATTTTTGGAATCTATCTAGGAACTTGTTGGGAGGAGGATGAAAATCCACACCCCTTTCGGTTTCTACACGATATCGTACCGGAACGCTAAACCGCTTGGCGGTACGATTTTGTCGGTAGCCACGGCCGAATCCTCCCACCGTCCTGAACCAATTAAGGTAAAACCTTAATCGGCCCAGCCGGGGATCGAACCCAGGACCTCGCATGAAACTGCGCCCAACCCAGGACCTCCATTTTGTAAATCCACCGCGCATACCACTGCGCCACGGAGACTGTCTTATAGAGAATATCTCGCCCTCGTAGACTCTCGTCCATTATGTCTAACCACTGAGTCAACGGAGTTTTTTTTGGAACAATGCTTTAAATTTCGTAGACCATTTTCCTTTATTCTCATGAGTCATGGCATGTCCTCACATTTCCATATAGATCTCAAGGCAAACTGCGTCTAATGTTTAATGGTAAGCGTCCACATATCCGCATCGTTCGCATCGGACGGATCGCATCAAACGGATCGTAGTATATAGTTTTGACGGGCTTCGTGGCGCTGTGGTGTGTGCGGTGGAATTACAAGATTGGGGGTCATGGGTTTGATTCCCGGCTGGGCTGATTGAGGTTTCCTTAATTGGTCCTGATCTGGCTGGTGAGAGGCTTTAGTAGTGGCTAGTTACCACCCTACCAGCAAAGAAGTACCGCCAAGCGATTTAGCGTTCCGGTACGTCTTGGAAACCGAAAAGGGTGTGGATTTTCATCCTACTCCTAACAAGTTATCCCGCTGCCATCTTATATAGCATTATCACTTACCATCAGGTGAGATTGTAGTCATAGTCGAACTTGTAAAGAATAAAACATTGCGTAGAAAGTCATACAAATTACTCCACTGATCCGCATCGTACGGATCGAACGAATCTACCGTAAAATTTAAAAACCGTCTAATGGGACGCGTCCGTTACATACGATGCTGATAGGTGGACGCTTATCTTAAGATTACAAATTGTTACCTGTCTTCTGTGTTTATATCCAAAAATAAATAATTAATTTAATGGTTAATTTAAATACCTTTATTGCTTTTTATTAAAAGTCGTGACTAATCTTCAGAGATTCTATCTTGTTGTGATCATACAATAAAGTTGTAAGAATGTCGACTAGACCTATTATAAGTCAATAATTTATATAGATGGAGAAAGATAGACTATTTATAAAAGTATTTAATTCTAAATAGATTTTTTTTTCATAATCATTTATAATGAAAATTTTTAATCTACAAATAGAAATTATTATTAGTGAATCCTTAACCTAGTTTTATAAAGAATTCTATAAGATACAAAAATTTCACACACGTTTTATACAAACTTGTTTTCATGCTATATTTTTTATCTTTACTTATTGTATTTGGGTCTGCATTTGGGTCTCAGGAATTGATATAATAAGTACTATTCAACATAATTGGAATAGTAGATCTGTAGAAAGGAGATGGTCCATTTCAGGTCCACTCTTGTATTGGACCTGAAATGGACCATTTATTCATCATCATCATCATTATCAGCCGATGGACGTCCACTGCTGGACTTAGACCTCTTGCATGGACCTATGCATACAATATTATGTTATACAAGCATAACGGTCTCGAGCTGCCAGCATCCAGCGGTTTCCTGCAATCCGCTTGATGTCCTCGGTCCACCTAGTGTATTGTATTGCATCACTAAAAATTAAAAAATACAGGGTATTTGTTAAAATCTGAATATCTGAATAAATTTAACTAAATAAAAACAAATAAATAAAATTAAAAGTCAAGTTTTTGAGTTATATCAAGATGGCGCCCGTAGTAAGCAACTATGACATGACAATTGACAGCAAACGTCAAAACGACTACTGCGTTGAAAACGTCATCAATTGTTGCATTTCTTGGAAGAGAATGAATATTATTTCGAAAAGTAAATTCGTAGATTCAAAAATAGTTTAAAAAAATATTTTCTTTTATTTCCGCCAGGGTACAATGACTGACCCTGGGCTCCATACAATTTTGGACCATCTCCTTTACTGTGACATAGAGACGGTCACGCTAGTGATCTTATAAGGGTTCCGTTTTTGTACATACGTATGTTTGGAACCCTAAAAGAAGCGTAGAAACTACTCTGTAAAGTAGAACTTTATCAAGTGTTTGACCCGGTTTTAAATCATACGAAGCTGAGAGCTGCCCCCCTAGCCAAGTTGATTCTCTTTCTACGATCGCTAACGCTTCGAAAACTTGAGAAATGTATCGGAATGACAGATCTTGATCACGTGACCTGTCGATTTTTTTTTTTAATAATGAGCTTTACGGCTCTGTGTTCTGGCCCTTTTGAGCCCGAATGACCTGTCGATAGCAAATGCCATTCCCATAGATCTTTCTAGTTTTTGAAGCGTAATCGAACGTGGAAAGAGAATCGACGTCCCACTTGGCTAGGGGGGCCGTGTACACTACAATTCTTTATTATCTTATTCTCATAATAAGTGAAATACTGTAAAGTGTATTGACATCCAGTAGATTGGATTGTAATCTCGGTTACTGCTTATCGTGGGTTAACTTACATCTGTTTGAAAAATCTTATCTGAACAAGATAATTATGATAACTCCAAGTCAAATCTTAATACTCAAATGCTCCTTATACTGTTATATTTTATTATTATAATATTCATGTAGGTATATCTATTATCAGCTATTCGTATAAGCTTCGCTAAGCGATGTATTGTCCAAATAGAAAAATTTAAAAAAAACGGTCAAGTATGAGTCGCGTAGTCTAGGCTAGGGTTCCGCGATTATACGCCAATGCCGACTTAGAATGGTGATTTTTAACCGGCTTCAAAAAGAGAGGAGGTTCTCAATTCGAGTCTATGTTTTTTTGGTTCGTGACTACAACTTTGTCAACTTTAGTCCTGGTCTAAGATCCGTTATTAGAAATATATACCCTCATCTATTATTATACAATGGGGATGATGACTATGTTTGAATATTTTTTTTATGATACGTATTATGGACGTCATAAAGCAACTGTCACCGTACCCATGCTATCTGGAAAACACTGTATCTCTGTATAGTCTCTGTGCTAATCGGTGGACGGGAAGTTAGAAGTTAACCCTTGACTGCGTTCTCATCTGATGTTAAGTGACGATGCAGTCTAAGATGGAAGCAGGCTACCTTGGATCGTACCGGAACGCTAAATCGCTTGGCGGTGCGTCTTAATGCAGTACGCCGGGGAGGTGGTAACTAGCAACGGCCGAATTCTGCCACCAGACCAGACCTGAGCCAATTTAGAAAATTTGAAACTGACCCTAGGAGACCCAGGACCTCTTTATTGCAATTTCAACTGCCCCAAAAAGGTCGTCAATTTATTAAAGGTTCCTTATCCTACTGAACCCTAAAAATAAAACCAGCTATATTTTCTCTTATACGATTATCAGGCAAATTATTTTATTATTCTAGTATAGCAGTGTAAATTATATAATATTGTTTATGATGTATCTCTAACAGTATTTATTGTCACTGTAACTGATATGATTATCACTGTGATATGGAGGTTATGGCTTTTACTTTATTTACATTACAACTTCTATGCATTTAGTAGAATAGGGATGATGACAGTTTCTTTAATTGTATATAAATTAGGAGTATGCTATTAACAAAGCAATGTTGTAAAAGTAACAGGGTATCTGCGATCATTACTCTTGGAGCTACAGGTATTTAAAGGGCCAGATTTGCGGCGCTGCCGCGGATCTCTGAAAAACGCCCCATACAAAATGGTACGAATTAATGACGTCGCTGATAATTTTGATCGTTAGATTTGTATGGGCGGGTAGGTGCGTAAGAATCTGCCAACATCTATTTTCATAAATTAAAAATTAAATATAAGGATGCTCCATTCTACAAATTATAAGGCAAAACATGGGTCAGTTAGTATTGTAAACCCATATTCGACTCACTGCAGAGCTCGAATGTGAGAGGGGTTAGACCAATAGTCCACCACGCTGGCCCAATGCGGATTGGCAGACTTCACACACGCAGAGAATTAAGCAAAATTCTCAGGTATGCAAGTTTTTTTTAACGATCGTTAAAAAAACTCTCGTGCGAATGATGATTAATATTAGATGAAGAGGATGTGATGATGCACCTGTTTACATTCATCGTCATCAAACCATATTTGGCTACCTACTGAGCTCGAGTCTACTCTGAAAGTGAGAGGGGTTAGGCCAATAGTCCACCACCCTAGCCCAATGCGGATTGGCAGACATCACACACGCAGAAAATCAAGAAAATTCTCTGGTATGCAGGTTTCCTCACGATGTTTTCCTTCACCGTTTGAGACACGTGATATTACTATTTCTTAATATGCACACATCTGAAATGTTGTGTGCATTTTTAACCGACTTCAAAAAGGAGGAGGTTCTCAATTCGGTCGGTATTTTTTTTTATGTATGTACATTGTACACTGATTACTCAAAGACTCCTGGACCGATTTCAAAAATTCCTTTTTTTTTAAAACGGTATAGTCCCCATTTGGTCCCATTGCAGTCATGTCGATGATGGAATCCTGGAGAAATTGAGGGGAACTTTTGAAAATTATATGGGTGTCTAGTGTGTTCGTAAACTTTTCCATTTAGTACTTTTAAGCACTACAATTTTATGAAGGTTTAAAATCGATCTGATGATGGAGCCATAAAACAGACGAGGGAACTCCTCGGCAATTTACAGAAATTAATTCTTAATTTAAGCCATTTCTGACAGGACCACATGAAACAACACTGTCTGCAAAATCTAAATCTATAAGATATTCTCACATGGCTTAAATTAATACATCACCGGCTTAGCACCGCCTTCATACTGATCAGCAGGTAGAACATATTATGATGTTATTTTTCGCTTTTTAGTTTAGTGGGTACGTTTTTAGGTTTTGGAGTCGGTTGTAATTTTTTAATTAAAATTTTTATTATAATCTTAATTTTGATAAATCTCTTTTAAAAGATTGATTAATAGGTTTTTTAAATATTATGTCACAAAGTTTATCGCTATAATAGCAAGTTTATGCTATTGGAGGTCGAGTATTGCGATTACAACAACAATAATTATGTATTTATCATTCGATCATAACTGTCTGTAACTGTTAAGTAGTGATACCGTTATTATTATATATATTTTTTATTATTTACAAGTTAGCCCTTGA